>NC_074723.1:15159285-15491428 GCF_947242115.1 Biomphalaria glabrata | reverse complement strand
TCCTACATCGGTTTAGCTTCAAACCAACCACCGAGTATTAACATGAGCACAATATTCATTTCATAAAACAAAAAAAGAGGCAGCACTGGCTATTACTATTATGAGAGAACATTCGAGTTACGTACATCTGCAATAGGCGTGAAATACAATGTGATCATCACAAGTTCATCCTCAAAGTATGACTTCTTTCCTTGGACCTTTTTATTTTGTCACACAAAAGTCGTCAACATTACGTATAAAACAGCCGGGAGAATTTCAACCATTCTAACCAAAGAAAGTCGAGAATAATCACATTAGCGGAAATGTTTTGAAATGCCTTTTTCAAAAAAGTCATATTCTTGCAGATGCTTCTCTCAAAGATGGTATACATTTATAAAATGTTGTCACTAGAAGTTGAAACGACTTTTAAATATTTTAATCTGTTAAACATTCTTAATAATGTCATTCTACTTGGTAAATCAAACATGGATTGATAAATAACATGAAAGTACAATCCCCCTTCCCCTCAGTGTGAGAAACGTTGACCTAACAAATGCAGTTGTATTGTTTTGTTCATCAAAAACATTCCCAAAATATTTGTAGACACAATTTTGGTTTAGCATAACCTGCGGGTGAAAATAAAAAAAATGTCTTTTTAAAATTCAAACATGAGCCCATACTATTCCTGGGTGAATAACCAAAGTGATTGGTTGAAAAGTAATAATAATGAAACATGAAATTAAATCATACCCTTAGGTCTAAAGTAAAATTAAGTATTCAACAATAAATAATTAGTAACTACCATTATGAGGCAATGTGAAGATGATGTTACTCCCTTTTTGTGTAAAATAAGGATGGTTGAAACAAAAGGTTTAAATTATTATCTAATTAATGACTTTGGCATGACTCAAAGCTTTTGTTTTTTCTAGTTTAAATTTCAAGTATAGACTAAAACAAAAGACATTTTTGTTGCTAATAGTTTGAGATCACCTTTAATTCAACTGTGATTCTTAGAGATGCAACACAATTGAAATCATAACATCAAATGATATGATCTACCAATACATCTTAGTAAAGACATTTATTTATCACAAGATAAGAAACACTTAAAATTTATCACATTGTAATCTAAACTAATACATGTTAAGTGTGTATGTTTCTAAAATATCAATCAAGGGGCATACAATTTGCACAAAATGTAGACTGGCCAGTTAAACACAATTAGGGCCCTCAATATGTGTTGGTAATTTTGGGCACAACTGATAGATAGATAGCTAAGTGAATCATCAAGACTGTTACAATTTTATGTGTTAACAAAGTCAGGGCCTGCCTTAGGTAATTGGAGGGCCTAGGCAAAGTTAATAGGGTGGCCCCAAATGAAATAGAAAAACACAAAAAAAAATTAAGACCGAAAAAGGCCAATGAATTAAAAACCTTCCTGTACCGTAACTATATCTAAATCAACAAATAGGTTTTTATTCATAAAATGCTGATAGCACAAATGTGCTTAACAGTCACCAGATTAGAAATAACATTTTGACATTTCATCAAAAGGAAGAAACAATACTCTTCTAACATATGTAGTCTAACAAGTAGATCTAAACATTCAAGAATAAATCTTGAATCACAGTAGACATAGAGCCCTAGACTTCTGCTATGTTAGAGATTTGATCTATATTTTGAAATTTAAAAAACAATTTCGTAGAGTCCTTAGGCGGCTGCCTAAGGCCGGCCCTGATGAAGTAGACAAATATAAACCACACAAATAGACTATCTACAAGAACTCAAAAACAAATATGTATAAAAATATATTCCAAATAAAATCATTTAGTAAAATAATGACAGTCGAATATAGATGTGTTTATATTACATCACAACAAGCATAAGGAATGAACAGAATGTAAAATAATATTTTCATAATGATTATAAGGATATTTCAAAACTATTTTCAACACTATACATAGCTTTATTATAGATTAGATTACCCTCTGGCTACCTGATTTATCTCAATATACTCATTTCAAAATGGCCTACATGCATTTCTTTTTAACATAATTCCATCTCATTTTTTGCTCAACCAAAAAAAACTTTCCCACACAGACTCTTAGCTCATGAATTATAGCATTCCTGATACTCTTGTGCTTTGCCATGTTGAAACCCTAGTTGATAGGCTCTATATTGTTGGTTTTTTTTTTATCAGGGGACTTATTGTTTATGCACTTACAATGAATTGGCCTGCGTTATAATGCTCTCCCACACATACTTTGGCTTGTGAATTCTACTAGCTTTAAGTTGAAATCCTTGATATGTTTGTTTTTGTTTTGATTTTTTCCCAAATCCTTATTTTTGGCATACTGAGCATTGTAACACACTTTTGGCCTGTGAATTCTAGTATTTCTTATTCCAACTGCAACAAAAAAAAATAGTCCTTCACAAATTTCATTTTTGTTTTTATAGCTTAGTACACACAAACACACTCATTCATGCAGGTATTTTGTATTTTGGGGAAAAATAGGAAATATCAGATAGTTTATAATGATGAGATAAGCACCAATGAGTATTTTAACAACGAAGGAGGTCTCGTTTTGGTTGGTTATTTAAATTCAGATGCTTTAAAAAATCAGAACAAATAGTAATAAATGGATAATGCTTTTGTTACCAATCTCCAATGTTAGAGTGTGAATCTATCAAAAACATTTCTTAGTGAGCACCCAACGTGTACTAAATTTCATTTACAAGGTATGTGGTTTCAGAGATTTCTTGATGTCTGTCAGTGGTATTTCCCAAATATATATGTAGAGATATCTGTATATATATCTGTATAATAATAATTTCAGAATTCTCAATGCGTTTACAGAACTAATATATTTTTTTACATTATACTGAGCCTAACAGCAGAAATAACTAATATTTGTTCTGATTTACTAAGTTACTAAATGCAAAGTACACTTTTTTTCCAAAGTGCAAGAGTCAGGATTTATTTTTAGACCTCCTGTCTCCAATAATGACAAAACTATTGACACCATATATGTAGAGAGGACTGAAGGAGAAGTTGATATCTTGTACAAAAAGTTAAATTTACATTTTACAAACTTTATTTATAAGAAATCAAACAGTAACAATTAATGTAGGATCAACTAGTATGGAACAGATAAGGGATTTACATTTTTTTAAAGCCAATTTGAGGTTTTAAAAATATTGTACATAAAAAATGTGCACAATATAAAACAAAAAAATGCCCATCCAGAGGTAAATAAACTTTTCTCAAAAGCATAACAGTCTTATTGTCCAAAGACTAAGGAACAGTGCAGTATATAGCTAAGACTATATTGTCCAAAGACTAAGGAACAGTGCAGTATATAGCTAAGAAAACCCAGAAGTAACTTGCACATTCCAAACATTATTCTAACAAATATCAATTTTATACAAGACATTATTGCTATCAAATTGTAAATTAATGAAATGGTCAAGAAAGATCTAGAATGCCATTTTGAGAATTTTAAAATGTTAATATTTTATAAAACATTGTAAGAAAGTCAACAGAAACATTCGTTTTAGTTTTTATCAAATCCATAAAAAAACAAAAGTAACTTTCATTCTTTTTAACTTATTCTATTTATGGGGGCTTTAGGCTGAATGGTAAAAGTGCTTGGCTTCCCGAGCAAAGGGGTACCGAGTTTGAATCTTGGTGAAAACTGGGATTTTTAATTTTGGGATTTTAAAGGCGCCCCTGAAGTCTCCCAACTCTAATGGATACCTGACATAATTTTGGGAAAGTAAAGCAGCTCGTCATTGTACTGGCCTCTTAACACCCTTGCTCCTTAACCATAGACTATAGAAACAGATAACCTTTACATCATCTTCCCTGTAGATCCCAAGGTCTGAAAGGGGAACTTTACTATTTCTATTTATAACTCAATGAACCTAACATTAATAATAAGTTACATACATGCTGAAATATTTATTTATTTAGATATTTATTTTTAAAGGTAAAGTTATCAATTTATTGAAAAATGTATAGCCTTCATCACTGATCAATTGAAAAAACAATAAATCCAGAGATTCATTTGGATTCAAAGCTGGGACTATTTAATGGTTGTTAAAACTTTGGTTCTCATGATGCATTGGACTTGTGTTACTGAAATGGATCTCCTAGAGGTCTACAGGAAGTAAAGAGATCAACAACCTAGCATGTTCAAACAATGCAACCAAATCAGCAGAGTGATAGATACATTGTTTTTAAAAATCACATGTGTACACAAATAGCTAAAGTTTAAAACATTTATGTGTAGAAAAACATTCTAATTAAGTATATTTGAAAAAAAAATGGGGGACTGGTTTGGATTTAATATATTAAAAAAATGACAAAACTTATGTTTTACATTATTATTTTTTTCAAATAAAAATTGACAATGTACAATAAAAATTATATACTTTTCAACTGACTTTTCACCAAATGTTTCCTTAGACATACAATCCAGTATTTCTCTTACAAAACTCTTGAATGTTATCAAATATCTGGTTGATAAAGCTCTACTTCAAAAAACAAATTAATAAAAGAAAAAACACACACACACACACAAATATACAAAACATTGTATCTTTATCTATTTGATATACACAAACACAAATACACAGAACTGCGTATTTTTCTCTATTTGATTTATATTTTGTGTTTGTTTTCATCAGTGCAGTATTTAAACTGATCATATAAGTCGTGTGTACTTTCTGATTCATGTTATCAGAAACATTTTTTTTATAACTGTCATGACTAGTGCTTGTAATGACTTAAAGACTTTGATTTAAATAAATGTTAGAAAAAAAAACAACTTGTATTGAAAAAAGAAAATATATGTACAATTCACAATTTAAAAAAAAATTCATTCAAATAATGTTGGTGGGCAAAAGGGTAACAATGTTAACTTTTTCCAGTGAAGGTTAATGGTGTATCAAAATAGACACAAATGTTAAAGGAAACTTCTTGAGTTTATTTTGACTTCAGCTCTCAATCTTTTAAGGTCATCAAATATACTCAAGGATTCTAAATAGAGACTAGAAATCTTAACATATCATAAATGTTTACTAAATGAACTAGTCCAAATATTTCTTCTAGCAAGTCAATCATTCTGCTAATCTCTTTCAAGCAGGATTCAAAATTCTTATGGTTTCAAAATTACAAAACAAAAAATGTGAAAAACATAAAAATTCCATTAGTTTTATAGCAAAACAAAGAAATATATTATGCTTTATTAGTATATAACACAAAAAGATATTATGCAATAGTGTTCAAACAATGGTTTGGAATACTCAATTTAAAACAGTAGTTTAAAGCTAAAACTATTCACCCTAACATAAGTACAATTTACTAAAGAAAGAATGTTGAATGACTTTTAAAATATGCTTCATGCCAGCCTTCTAGTTCAAAACTGAAACAAATATAATTTGGTACAGCAACTTAATCATTAATATAAATTCAGAAGTAAGAGCCTTAGCTGCATAGTGGCAAGAAATATTTCAGCTTGTTTCTTATGTTTAGTGATCACCATGTGTAAACAAAAATCACAAGGTATTAATTTAACAAAATCTCATCAAAACAAAACATAAAAACAAAAAAACAATAAGAAGTCTTTTACAGGTTAAACTTTTCAAACATCAGCCTCTGAGAACCAATACACAGTATTAGAGCCCCAGTTGAATATTAATCAAAGCATTATCAAATAGCTTTTATATAATTGTGATTTACATTTTTGTAACTTATACAACTGTCCACAACATTCATTGTGTGCGAAGCCAATATTGAGATAGATACAAATTTTGTTTTCAATATACATATCTACACAGACTATCACACAATTTTATGTTCTGAGTGGGGCTTGTGAGTGAACTCATAATCTAAGTGTACAAAAGCCCTCTCTACCTCTGGTACGCTCTCAAGCCTATGCTGGAGACTCTCCCCTATATCATGTGCTTCCCTAAGGGGCAGATCACCAGGCAGTATGATATCCACCTCAACCAGAAAGTTGCTGCCAAAGTGGAAGGCCCTGACAGTATCAATATGTTGGATCAGGGGGTGGTGATTGAAGCAGATCCAGGTCAACTGACTTAGAAAAGATGGACGGGCAGTGTGACCGGTCAGGAGCTTCATTTGTTTCCACCCAGTTTTCGACCAATTGTACATGATGTATAAACTGATCAAAATGGCACCAATGGGGTCAAGATATGCAAACTCGTACTTGTGTACAATCTCATTAAAATTCCTTGAGCCCAGATAGCCAAACACAATGGCTACAAAGTTGGACATGACATCATTTCTGTGATCCTGAGCCAATGCCTGGACAATGGGAGAGTTGATTTTCCTGCACACTAAAAAAAGGATAAGCTTTATCACAACAGTGCTCCCGGCTATAGCAAATGTAGGAGCATCAATATCTGGGAGAGATGAAGACATGTCACTCAGGCCTATGATCTTCTCAATGGCTTCTCTAATCAGCTGCACTGAGCACAGCCACATGAAAACAGACAAAATAATGATAGCCACTGGCTCCAGCTTTGTGCGACCCTGTGGGTAGTTGTAAGGGTCACGATTCTTCACTGCTCTAGTTGCCCACCACATGATGCTGCCACTGACGAGGTCCAGGCAGGAATCCATCAGGCTGGAAATAATTGAGATAGACCCAGAAAGAGCACTAGCCACAGCTTTGGCAACAAGCAGTAAGAAGTTGATGAGGAGAGTTATCTTTGAGAAAAATGCTGCCTTCTTAAGATTAACATGGGGGTGAACTTCTGTTGGTATGTCCACCTCAACCTCCAGTGAGATGTCTTCATAGGCAGTGATGAGTTTGTTTTGGGCTTTGTAATAAGACCTAACTCTCTTTCTACAGTTTTTGTAGTCCTGTTGTTTTTTGGCTGAGAATATGTCCACAGGCATCTTCCAACTGTTGTTAGCATCACCTTAAATAGAGAGAATAAAGTTTTGTTGCTTTTATATTATCCTGCCATATACAAAATGTTAAGGAATGCTGCCAAACAAAAAATCACATTTAAAAAAAACTTGTATCAAGCAGTTTGTTTAGAAAAATGTTTACTGCAGTTTTTCTCAAGTCTCATACTGTAAAATAAGTTAAGAGAATTAATTTTCTATAAAAGAAATTACAAAAGCTATATAATATAAAACCTCACACACACACACACGCAGATATATGTAAAAAATGTTTGTAAAATGTTTTACATATTTCAGATGTGATTTATATTTAAAATGTATTTAGGTAGGTGCTGTTTTATTATTACACACCAAGTATCTCAACTTAGACCCAGGTTCTTATCGATGACATAATTTACGTAGACATAATGTGCATAAAAATGAGAAAGAAGTCTGACATTCCATCCCCCTTCTTTCACTTTTGAAAATCTTCCAGAAGATAAATGTAGAAGTATTGATGTCAAAGAAGGAGAGAAGAAAGATCTAGAGTCAGTTGTAAATTTGCATTTTTTATCATCAGGATTCTCATATGGATCTATTGATTAAATTTGATACTATAGTGTTACTATATTTTTAAAGCTATTGTGCTTGACTTTATTCAATTAAATTATTCAAACTTCAATATTCCGATTATATTTCTGTGATTTATTCCTGTTGGAATTTATATCACGCTGGTGTGGGGACAAAGAATCTTCTAGACCTAGTCATCCCGATGTGAAAACTACATAATTTAAATGTTCCCTTTCATAGCAACACTTAACAAATGTTGAAAGTGAGACTATGCCTTACTAGTTTCCACAGAGTCACAAAGAGGTGTCAGTTCCATCATTCGTGAGTTAGTGTATCCTGCCTCTAAACTGTTGGTATCCTCTTCATGGGTGCCACCCTTTAATGAAATCTGAGAGAATAAAAATGTATAAATATTATAACCGAAACAATACAGTATTTCTGTAGCATGGTACCAGCAGAGCTTGGATATTTACACAGTGAAAAGTGATATAAAACCTTACCCTATAATTACCTTTAGTTTGATATGATATTTTTAACTTAGTACTTGTGTGCATCACACTATATATAAGATATGTTTCACAGACTTGTGAACTAAAAAAGCTTAACAATCTAATGCTTTTCTTGTACCAGTGCTCAAGCCATAATGTCATCAACTCAAAAAATCAAACACAGAAACAAAAATCTGCCTATAAATAAGATAGTAATGAAAAAATATTTTAAAAGAATTTTTTTTCTTTCGATTGATTGTACTAGTGAGACAAATCAGCATTAAAGCAAACAAGTTAATCTTAATTGTTACAAATCTAATCAAAAAAGAAAATAGAATTCATGTCAGCAGTCTATTTTTTTTTATGTAACATAACGTTAGTGCTTAAAGGTCATAGTTTGAAAAACAAAAATTTATTTCTCTTTGTGTTTTTCTAGAACAGTAATAGCGTAGCAAAGTCGCAGTTGAAAATTGTTTACTAGTTTAAAACTAAGACAAAAATTAAGAAGTTTCCATGCATGTTAAAAATAGATTAGATATTTTGAGCAAAAGGGCAAGTCGTAGATTGTAGAGACAATATGAGGAGATGCATTAACTGTTTCGGGGCCTCAGTGAATGTTGTAAATGTATTAAAATTAAATTGTATTCTTTATTTATGAAATGGATTCATCAACATAGTGATTCTAATTCTAGAATGTTTTGTATTTATTTAGAAAATATTTCTGTTTAAATCAGTATCTCTGGCATTACAATGTTGTTATCAGATATTGTTTTGAAGGGAAAACCATACAATATTTGAACATCAGAATCTCAACCACAATCTATGAAATTGCATTGTATGATCTGCACAAACCAAACGTTATAGTCTGTTAAATTCCAAAAAGTATTTATTGATTGCATTACCTAAGAAAGACTTGAAAGCCTACTAGAATCAGAAATGGATTACTTACAGTCTCTCCTGCATTATTTTTGGAAATGTCTCCATTCTGCTCTATGTTACTTTCTGCCATTGTTCAATCTTATCTTTCAGAATCTGTTCTGGAAGAACAAAGACACATTGTGTGAGCTTATCATTGCTGTGCTAATACAAGAATATCATCAGCATCAAATACTTTTAAAATTATTAAAGAAAAAAAGTCCATTTTCACAAACATATAGGTTATAGTTGAGGAGAATGTAAGATAGAGACAATGAAAAGCTATGCCAAAATAATTTCATTACAGAAGGTTTAAAAGGTTTGGTCTGGTAAAAAAGCTCAGATGGGCCTATTAATTTTCCCTTTAGAATCACAAAAGGGTTTTATCAAAAGACATTTGCATTTTTACTGTCTAAATAAAATGTAAATGTTTATATAAGCTATTCATAAATGAATGTTTAGTTTGTTTTAGCAAAATATAAAGAACATTGTGGTGTGCAGATGATTTGGTTGCAATTGAAATCTTGGGGGAGAATTTCTCATTATGAGAGTGAACATTCTCCTCAAGCTAAAACTTTTCAACTTTCAGTAGTAGGACCACTATGGTTCATCTCAGACTGATGAGATACAGCTTGTGATTAGCTAGGGTTCAAATGTTGTTGACAGCAGTTTCCCTCTAACCATACAGCTGTTAGGTCCAAAGAAATAGTTCCTACCTGGTAGTTTAGGATCAATGGCATTGCTCTTTCTTGACATTTTTAATAAATTTTCTAAGCTGTTTAGTTTTAATCATGTAGACAAGAATAATTACTTAAGTCCAATATATGCTTTAAAGTCTGTGTACAAGTAATGACTTGTGTGTGTGTGTGTGCATGCTTATATGTATTTTTTCTTTAGAATGGCTGACAAGTTGTTGTTTTTTTTATCTACTAGCAAAATTATATTTATTTATGAACCTTATAACAATCAAATGTAAAGATGTTTACAATGTAAACAAAAAATGTAAAAGAGATTCTTCTGTGTTGTATTGTCTGTTTACAAGTAATGACTTGTATCTAGCCTGTTAAGTGTTGACAACAGCTGTTTGTTATGACCAACAATTTAAACTAATGGGCTAAACATCTGTTCACTTTTACATAACAGTACAGTAAATGGCAAACACACATTTATTGAGGCTTTCAAAACTTAACAAATTGCAATGATTTAAAATTACTTTTGACAGTTACATTTTGAACCATAAATATGATGTCTATATTTGAGCTTAAATAATCAGTGGTACAGTCAATCCTCATAATTGCAAGGCAAGTGATTACAACAATATGTTAATAATTCAATACAACAAATTAGTTAGATAGAAACAGTCTTCAAAATATAATTCTCATTTTGTTTAATAAAATAATAATGTTTAGGATTTTTTTTTAATGTGGAAAACAGGACTCTCAACATTTTTTATTTTGTTTTGTTATATGTTATTTATGGGGCAGATGATGTAAAGGTCATCTATTTCTGTGGCCCACGGTTAACAAGTTGTAATGTGGCCAGAACAATGACCAATACCACCTTTACTTTTCCCCGACTAATGTCAGGTACCCATTAGAGCTTTGAATGTGCCCAAAGATCCTGAAATGAAAAATTCCAGTCTTCCCCAGGATTTGATCCCGGGACCACAGTTCAGAAGTCAAACACTTTACTGCTTAGACACATTGCCTCCTTCAGTATTCATAAATACTGCTAAATATGTAAAGATAACTGAGCACCTTATTTTTCCTGCAACCATTGTCAAATCAAGTTGAAACTTCAAACAATTATTTATTGTACCTAACAAAACAAAAATCATTTAAAAATTAAACAATTAGTCAAATAATAATTTTTTTCAATATTGAATTATTGAGATAAATATAGTTGTAGGTGTGAAGTTATTTATCTTAGATAAGATTTGTTTTTTTTTAAAAAAGGATTCTAAATTACAAAATCATTAGTGCTCTCACTTGTGTGGGACAGTGACATTAAAATAAATGATCAGGAACTATACTATGCAGTTTAGCCACACCAATAGTTTATTTGTTCATCACCACACCCATAATATGCATGTAGGCCTAGATTGTGCAAGCAAAGCATCTGATTTATCCTTGTAATAATTGGTAAAACTTGTAAGCCTACTTTCTAAAAAAGTTCATTTTTAATTAATACTTTTCAAGTACAAAGTATTTTCATAAAATTGCACAGAGAATTTAAAAAAAAAATGTATAAAAAAGAAATGCTTAGCCACAAAGATTACAATTTAAATAAACATTTAAATTAACAGAGGTGGAAAGCAAGTTAAGGTTTTGATTCTTACAGCTTTAATAATTGATATCAAATTAACAAATAGATGAGTCCAAAATAAAACATTTCTGTATAACATAATAAAAATGTTAGAATGTATTGCAGGACTAGTTTATATGTATGTATCATATGTATACAGAGCTGTGCATAAAGAAATGACCAGGCCAAACAAACTGGACAGTAATATTTTTCTCCCCCACAAAGAGCAATCTACAATCTTCCAACTTAGAACAGGACACACAGCTTTAAATTATCACCTTAAGGACAATAAAAAAAAAGTCATAATCTTGTAGCCATTCTAGATGTGTTATCTACCTCAGTACACAGGTCCCTGACACCATAGGGTGAAAATTAGGTCAAAGTTTATGTCTTAGTGTTAAATTTTAGCCAGTTGGTTTAGTATCTTAGTGTTAAATGTTAGCCAGTTGGTTTAGTGCACCCTACAATGTGTTTCTGTCCACCACATAGCATGTTTCAAACCATGTGTTGTTTTTTCTTCTAATCTTTTAATTACTTCTCATTCAGAATAATGATGATAGTAAAATATGCTTTAGTGAGATTTTGGTTAAAAAAACAGTGCTTTGACTACTGGCATTCAATTCTAAGACTTCCCTAGGAATTATAATTTTGGGGGGGGGGGGGGGGGGGGGGGGGAGAGATAATTAAGACTAAAAAAGACAATTTTACATGTAGTAGGCTAGAAACTTAAAAACTTTCAGAATTTAAAATAATATGGAAAGACAAAGGCATAGCCCTCAGCACCGAAATCAGACTGATGTACTCCCTGGTCATGGCACATTCTTATATGCTTGCGAGTCTTGGACTCTGACTGCAGAACTAGAGAGGAGGATCCTAGCAATGAAATTTAGATGGAGAAGGATCCTAGGTATCATTGAAAGACTGCATCACAAACCAAGAGATTAGAGACAGGTTACTGCAGCGATTGGACCCCATGATGACCTGCTAACTATCATTTTAAAAAAATGCAAGCTAAAAATCTATAGCCATATTACAAGGTCTTCGGGGCTTGCAAAGACTTTCCTTCAGGGAACAGTAGCAGGAAAAAGAAGAAGAGGCAGACAGAGAAAGCAATGGGAAGACAACATCAAAGAATGGACAAAAGACAGAGAGGAATGGAGAGAGACTGTCAACAAATCTTGCATGGTGCCCCAAAAGTCCAACAGACTAAGGGATAGGTAAAGGCTAGTTCTCTGCAGTGAGCATATTGAGGAAGTAAATAGGAGCCCAACCTTTTTTCCTCATACCTGATTGATGTCGAAAAAAAAAATCTAATGTTGCACTTAGACTGACTTCAGGTGCTGTGCCCAGTAAATTTCTATTGAAGTTAAATACAAGGAGAGGCAGAGGAGAGAAACAAGTTGCCAAAGCAAAATAGCTTAGCTACTTGCACACATGAAACAACAAAATAATACAAAACCAACTTTTTTTCTTTAACTTATTCAAGTATGATGATGATTCAAGAGTAACTCCCACAGGAACACAGGCACATTCCAGTTCAAATTCATGACAATAAATTAGGTCAGTTCATTCCTCTACACCCAATGTGGTTTCTGTGTTTTCCTTTTCAATGAACATTGATCACAGTTACCAAACATCACTTGCTGAGAAATTATATCTGTGTTTTTTTTAAGTTTATTAAGATTGTATTAAAAGAAGTTGATTCACTTCTGCAATATATATTTATACAGACTTAAGTTGCTTTTATTTTTGTAGACAAAATCCTTCTGGATTGCTGGTAGTCTCTGTGATTGATAAAGAATAATTACAGTGACTAATTTGAATAAGTCTATGGTAATGGTCTCCGTCCTTCACAAAGCCAGTATAGATCATCTCAAGTATGAAATAAATGCTAGCTATGGTCGGAACAATGCTGCTCACACAGCTACTCCCCCTCAGAATGTAGCAGATATAACCAAAGGAATGGTAAATGTTGATACACTTTGGGATTAGCGGAGTCGCAGGCTCTTCTAGGGTGTAGCACTGAGTACTGCAAACTACTTATGGGTCGCCGGCTCCTGGTTTTCCCCCTCTCAAGTCCTTCCCCATGGAGGGAGGGTCAGACTATCTAATGGAATTGTTAACAAATCATCAGGGGCCTCACACATAACAAATCCTCTAGAAAGGTATAAGGGATCTCAGGTGTCATTGCAAATACAGGAAAGACGGTATCAAAGTTAACTATATTTCTTAAAAGGATACTTATAAGATAACATATATATAGATCTCTCTATATATTTTACTTATAATATATAAATATATTAATATATTGTATAATATATATAAAATGACTATTAGATATAATCTATTTGTAGAAACCGACATAAATAAATATATATAAATATATATCGATCTTTAAATTTTTAACTACATATTTTCTCTCTCTCTTTTTTTTTTTAAATTCCTATTTATGGACTCTCGTCTTATTTTCATAATTGTATTGTATGTTTGTTTTCGTACACCTTACCCCTCCCTGCCCCCAGTAGATGCTTATAATTCTTTACATGACCCCTTTTTCCCTCACTGCCTGTTTGATAGGTTGTCACAGCACGCTCAGAGTATAATGTTCAGTATACCAGTATCTCACTCTCCTCAACACCAGCTCAACTGGCTTGCTCACCTGCAGTGGGCATGGTCTCTGGCTTCAAACTAGCAGCCCACATTCTGTACCCTAGATATCTTGATCTAGGTTCTGTTTGTAAAAAACTCTTCTAACAAATCATACATTAAATAATCCCTATGTTCAGGGAACATGAATGACTTTTAAAATTCATTATTATTCGCCGAACACCTCCTTTCTTTTGTTTATTTCTTTTTACAGCTAAAAGTATTTATAATAAGTGTGATTGGAATGTCTTTCTTTAGGTGAATGGAAGCTTATTTTGATATGTCCATCAGCCTAAGATTAAACAAGCTCATAATCTAGTCCTCATCCCATAAATTTGTGTGAGTTTCCAAAGAAGGTAAAAATAATAGTGTTACAGAGAATCTTAAGAACTGTCATCTGGTTTGGAGAAACAAAACGAAAATAAAGGAACTTATCTAAAATTGGACATGCACAGTGCCAAAATATTGATTGCGATTTTTACTCCAAACATAAAAACAAATCAATTACAAACAACAAAAGTGACGTTTCGGTGAATAAAAATTTTACAAGTTGCTAAAATTATGATAGCTAGGGGAAAAAACATGAATGTATGGAAGTAAAAAATGACTGATAATTTAGAGATCACATTTTTTTAGTCTGTTTACTCACGCTGCACTTGAAAATAAATTACTTTATTAATAAAATGTAAGAGGTTTTAAAGAAGTGTTATCGACTACTTTAAACAATGGCTTTTTATATAATGCTTGGAGGTGCTGTGGCTGTAGTGGTAAAGCAATTGGCTTCCTAACCTGGGGTCCCTGGTTCGAATCCTGGTGAAGAATGGGATTTTTTCCTTCGAGATTTTTAGGGTTCCTCTGAGTGGGTACCTGACCATTAGTTGTAGAAAAGTAAAAGCTGATTTTCATTGTGCTGACCACATAACACCCTCATTAACCCTGGGCCACAGAAACAGATGACCTTTACATCAGCTTCCTCAAACATCACAAAGCCTCAAGGGGAACTTTACTATATAATGCTGAATTGAGGATTTTTTAAAGAAGTTAATTACGTTTTTTAAATTTATTATATGAAAAATACCCCTTTATTTTTACAAATACAAAATCTCTCAAGTGATCTGAATCTAGATTTAGAACAAATAAATCTAGATCTAGATCTATTAATAAGTATTCTATTTAGGCAGTGTCAGTAAGTTTGAGTAATTATAGTGTTATAGTCACATACATCTATTATATATATAGAATCTAATGTGAGTGTAGACAGTAGTGTACTACTACTACTGTGTAGACACAGTGTAGTCTTCTTATCTTATCTTATATAATACAGACGTTACTTCAAAAAAGAAGATGATTACGTCCTACGCGTCATGCATATTAACCAATGACTTAAATTCTGCCAAGTCACTGGTTTTCCTGGCTAGCTCAGGCAACCCATTCCATGCTCTAATAGCACTAGGGAAGAAGGAGTATTTGTACAAATTTGTCCTAGCATATGGGACGAGGAATGTGCCTTTATCTTTATCACTGAGTAGTGTCTAAGAGTGTTACAGTACAGTCACTTACACTTACAGTGTAGTCTCTGACTGTCTCAGTGTCTGTAGACTAGTGTAGACAAAAGTCTGAAAAGTGTAAGTGAACTAGAGAACTAAGAAATAACTAAAATGTCTAAGATAAGATCTAAATTACGCAGACTCTAATCTAGAATCTATAAAGCTGCTAACTCACCTCACGTTCTCAGTAGTCAAGAGATTAATAAAAACATCCAAGAGAGGGTATGCCGATATAAATATAGATGATAGAAAGAAGATAAAAATAAAAAGGATACTAGACTAAATCTAGATTCTACTACCAGAGATCTAGAGTCTAGAAAACATGTACTCTAAAAACACAAGAGCGGGAGAGCTATCTGAAGGTCAGTGACCTGATATAGCATTCTATTAGGCCTACCATTGTATTATAGATATTCATGTTATATATATATATATATATATATATATATATATATATATATATATATATATATATATATATATCATGGGCTCACCCCCCCCCCGAAATGAAATCCCCCCCCCACAGGGAGGGATCGGAATTTAGTGACTGATTTTTTGCTTTGATTTTGTTTATTTTAGGTGAGATTTTAAAACTAAACCATCACTATTGCCCCAGCACAACCAAAGGGGTTTTGAGTTTAAAACCCCTTACCAGGGGGGGGTCGAGTTTAAAACCCTCTACCAGGTGTTTTTGCAGTTAAATCCCCCTCTTCTATAAAACAAAACAAAAAAAAAGCAAGCGACAATCCCCAAATTCCAAGAGCACAGTTAAAAAAGATTTTGATTTTAAAACCCCTCCGAAATTTACGATAAACCCCCTCTTCAATATAAAAAAAAGCAAATTACTCACTCTAAAATCTATTAACGTAGCCAAAGGGGGTTTGAATTTAACCCCCCCCCCCCGCCATGTCCAGCAAACCTCATGCGACGCTCTGTCACAACCTTACTAAGGGGTCGACTCCCAGTTCGGCATATGATTTCCGTGGTTGAGACCCGATCTCTATAACTGACTCCTAAAATCATCTTTGTTGAACCACATTTACTCTTTTTCAATTTTGGCAGATGACTATTCACCACTTTATTAATGGAGCCCAGCCACTGGAAGAAATTTGTAAACTCTCTTGGCTACGTTCTTGGAACTAGGTGACTGTAGTTTGCCTTAGATTTTATATCGAAAAGGGAAGTATTATCGTCAAAATCATCTGATGGGGGGGGGGGGTAAACTAACAAATTCAAAACCCCCTTGGCTTGGCTACGCTCATAGAATTTAGAGTGTGTATTTTTTTTTTTTATTGAAGAGGTATTCTTTAGCATCAAACCCCGCTGAAGGGGGTTCAAACTCAAAACCTCCTTTGGTTACTATCATAGAATTTTGAGTGTGTAATTTGCTTTTTTTTTATTGAAGAGGTATTTTTTAGCCTCAAAAACGGCGAGAAGGGGGGGTTAAACTCAATTTAACCCCTTGGCTTGGCTACGATCATAGCATTTTGAGTGTGTGACTATGTATAAAGTTAAATATGTGGTATGAACTAAAGGTCTAGTGGCCAATTTAAATTTAGATTGGGAATCAGTAGGCCTATATGAGTGCCTAAACTCCTAAACTATATAACTATCTATAGTGATCCGGGTGTAGATAGATCTAGATCTATATCATATATGTGTTACTATGCAGATCTATATAATACATTATAATACATGTACTAGATCAAAATCTACTTGCATATAAACTAAAGAAAGTTTTTTTCCCCTAGGCGTCCATGGCTCTGACTTTCTAGTATTTTTACTTTACATCTAGATCTACTTATCTACTGGTTCTAGAAATGCAACCTTCAAAAGCTGCTATATTCTGTAGACTATGGATCTGTATGTTAAAACTATTGAAACAAATACAACAGCATAATTTTTAATACACGTGGGCATCCTTACTGTACAAGAGTTATTTATTATATTTATAAAACTCGGCCCGGCCAACATGTCAAGCCACTTAAGAGCTGGCATGTACACATGACCTATATATCTAAGGACCTATAAACATACATACACAAAGCACAGGTAGGCCGACATATAGCCTAAGCTTCATCTAGTCCGTCATAAGCGCGTATGTATGTATATATATATATATATAGGCCTATAATATATATATATATATATATATATATATATATATATATATATATATATATAGAGAGAGAGAGAGAGAGAGAGAGAGAGAGAGAGAGAGACAGAAAGACAGAGAGAGAGACAGAGAGAGAGAGACATGCAAAGAAAAAAAAATGAACCAAGTTCCACATGATCTGAATGTTTAATAGCAAGAAAAAATACCTGACACTGAAGTTCTTCGAAAAGCAAAGCATCCACACACTCCTGAAGCAGTCTCGGTAGCGATGATAAGGCCACATCTGTAAAATGGAAGAGTCCCCTATATCACTGAAAGAAAAAAGAAGCAAGGCAACTTACAAACGCTCGAGCTGGAAGAACCTGCCCAGTGTGCAGCCGAACTTTCCGGTCTAACCAGACACACGAGGAGGCACAAATACGCAGTACAAAGCCCTCAGCTCACTAGATGATGAAAGTGATCATCATGTTACCACGTATGTACAAACTATGTGACAAAAAATGAGTTATGAAGCTCATAAAGGCGCTCCCTCCGACCTCCTTGCTACACGAAGGAGAACTCGAATCACTGCCTCTCCAAGAATATCCCTAGAAAGAAACGTTTCTAGCATAAGAACACTTCAAAATTATATACAAAACACTTTTAAAAAAGAATAGATCTTAAGCTTAATATAGCTTTAATAAGCATTAAATTCGTAAATTTGGATTTTAAACACATTGTAAATATTTATACAAAATAAAACTAGAAGATACTGCTTTAATTATGTCTTTAAGTTTCTTTTCTTTTTCATTTCATTCATATGACTATCATGAGCCCACCTGCAATAGCTCCCCAAGGTCTCCAGCTTGCTAAAAGGGAGGGGTGGGGACTCTGGGGAGAGACCAAATTTTTTCTCGTTTGAGAAACACTTTTAGTCAATGTAACATAGAAGCTTTATCGTAATCAACGGTTATATATTACATCCATATATATATTTTTTAAATCATTAATTAAATGAAATGAATCTAATTTTATAGCCTACATATATATCATTACCTTCGAGGTCGAGAGCCGACATTTTGATCTTAGACATAAAAAATGACACGTTCTTTATAAGCAGTATCACTTTTCCAGAACTGTTGGAGAATCTGGCCATTTCGACACATTTTTTAATGGCCTCCTTCAGTCGCAAAGCGACTATGGATCATCGCATGGAAATGAATGCCTGGGTATTAGCTGTGGTCAAACGATGTCGCCCACAAATTAGTCCCCCCCCCCTCTTCATGCAGCCGATGTATCCAAAGGAACGGCAAGTGCCGATACAGTTTGGGGTTAGCCGCGTCGCAGGTTCTGCGAACTGCCTAAGGGTCGCCGGCTACTGATTTTTCCTCAGGGTTAACTCTCGCAGACTTTCCCATGATTGGGCATGGCTGCAAGGCAGCAGATGTTTAAATTCAGAGTTTTCCTTCTCCTAGGTGGGTAGCCAGCCATGGCTATAACGAGTCCCTCAAGCTCGAAGCTTACTGGTTTAGGCGCCAGTTACTCGTCTTCGTCCCTTCTGTTAGTGAAAACAGTTCCGCTGGACTCAATCAATGTCTGAGCCAGACGTGAAGGCCAGGAGTTGGACTGGTTGTCAGAGGCTATTTGAAACGCATGCCATTGACATTAGGAAACATTTTGTAGGTAATGAAATGCTTACATCCATTACCATTTCCGGCTATCAACCTTGCGGCCAAATCGACATAAGCTAGCAATCGTGTAGAAAAAAACGAAATGTTTAGAAAAACGGTAAATAACCCTTACAACTTATATTTTTTCCCCTTTTTTAAAAAATTCTTTATATATAACAAAATATGTACTTTGTAAAGAATGCACACAATTTTAAAAAATGTATTTTTAAATAAAACTAAATTAACATTGGCATTGTTATTTTTAAAAAAATGTTAGTTTATATCACCTAACAAAAATAGAACAAAACATTAGGCCTACCATATATATTTATAAATAACAAAGCCCTTATATATATATAACCAGTAGCAGTATCAGCTAGTTATATAAATCAATGTAGGCCTATATATCGTGAGCGATTATTGTAATCGCGAATATGATTATTATCATTCAATGCAGTTATGCCCAACCTAGATCGGCCCGCGGGCCATATTAACAAAACTAAAAAATTGAGACGTGTGGGAGTCTAAAGTTTTTTTTTTTTTATAATTTCCTTTTATTATTTGAATTCATTTGTTTTCCTTTATAACTATATGCCTGTTAAAACTTTCTTGAACGAAGAAAAAAGAACTAGAAAGGGGCTTAATCGACACTTCGGACACTTTGCTCCTTAAATTGGCAGGCCATGGGGCCGTCAACGCCACAATGACAAGCCTCGTGACAACTTTAGACCTGACTCCGGATAAAGTGGGTTCTCCTTACATGTTCGAGAACCCATTCGTGTGGCGTCTGGTCCCCAACCAACGCAAGGGAGAAAACCCGTATCCTGGGAAAGTCCTTTGGGACATACAAGATATAAGAAGAGGCCGTCCAAGTCTACGAAAGAGGACGAAAAAGTAAAAACTCTATATTGGGTAGCTCTTACTATTCTAAAGAGCAAAATTACAGAAATCTTGAGTCCTTCACTGAAGAAGGCTCAAAAAGAGAATCTTTCAAACTATGGAATTTTGACAATTGGTCAAACCAGTGCTCCAATATAACCACTAAAGGGGGAAAGGAAAAACCCAAGACAAAAACCAAGAACACACTAACGGCACTTACGCCTCGCCCCTGAAAGAAGATGGAGCTGGGGAAAAAAACCTCAGAAAATGACACAGTGTTCAAAACCCAAGTTAGGTCAGTTGAGACATCTTGAGTCTTCTTGGTTTCAACCAAGCTCTTAAGACTATAGCTATTTTGTTGAGAACGTCCCTACGGTGTGTTCAAGGTGTGTTGTCTGTCTGTTCATCTGTCAATCATGTTTAGATCTAAAAACTTTGATGCTTTTGAAAATCCAAGTTCACTATCACTTTTATCATGTAATTGCTGCTTTGTGTTTCTGTAGCTAGTGGTTATTCCACAGGGTAGGGTAGCTAGCCATGCGCTCAACTCTCCTCCTTTCTTACCTTGGGACCCTCCTATGGAGGAGTAATTAATTAGATGCAATAGTTACATTGGTCTTCTGAAAGTAAACTTTTTTTTTTTTTAAATTTAATTGCATTTTTTTTCATACACATACATATTTTCAAAACCAGAATTAAAAGTCTTATATATTTATTTTATATACTGTTTTGATCATACCACAGGAAAACAACAATGCAATAATAAATGACATGTTTTGTCTATTGAAATCTATGTCAAATGAATGTTTAATAATAAAAACAATAGGTCACATTTTATGTATGGATTTTAACAGCTCCTTTGAATCATGCACAATGGAAATAAGATATTACTAGGCATTCAACTGTTACTAAATTTACTTGTGTTTTATGTAATATATATATATATATATATATATATGTACAGGCTGATCAGCAGTAAATTAAAAAAAATTATATAAAGAAAATTATTATTTTTTTTAACAAACTTTCAATGTATTAGCAATGTGTGCTTTTGTTTATTTTCCCACAGTCCTTTCATAATTGAAGCATAATATTATTACAATATATGCGATATATGTGGATGGGAGTATCTCTCCAAAATAGGGCTCCACAGTCACATGAAAAAGTGTTCAAGATGAATTATAGTCGTTCTATGACTGAATGCTGCCAACAATTACAATATTAGGTCCCCTCTGTAACTGTTTTTTTTACCATTTATAAATATAATGGGTCAATTAATTTTGGTTGTGAGGAATACATTGTGCATTTTTTTTTGCCTTATAAAAACAGCTGTTTTATAACATTTAAAATCACATTCAAAATAAAAAGTAATGATTTCACATTAAAGAAAAATCTATTTGTGAAATGCAGTATGACTATAATGTCACAAAAAATGTCATTAATATTAATATAAGGCTTATTGGTTTCTCCTACACTATATATCATAGATCTGCCATTATTTCAGTCTCAATAACAGGTTTAGTTTGCTAAAATAGAATTCACTAATATATTTTTTTATACATATATATTTTACTTGGTATTTTTAATACTGATTTGCACTCTACAAAAACAGTGCAGGATTCCCCCCCCCCCCCCACCAAAAAAAAAAATATATATATTGCTGCTAAAACAAGCCTCTAACATTTATATACACTTGATCAAGCTTAAACTTTAAATTATTTAGGCATAAGTCGGGTTTTTAAAGTCCTAAAAATGTGTTTAGCAATTATTACTTTAGAAAATAGATAAGACTGCTTCTTCTAGACATCATTTTTTTATTTAATTCATTGACTTTGTTATTGGGTGAAACGTTTATAACTTAAAAAAGAAATCACATTGTGGTAACAAGAGACCTTGGAGTCATCTTTGGTACCCTGTATATATCAAATTAAGTAAATTGTAATTGTCCTTTAAATAGCAGTATTGCTGCTCCTTGGTGGTCACTTAAGAGAGCTTCAAATTATTAGTAAATTATTATTTTTTCTTATATGATTATTGAGCCTAGCAGCATCAGAGAATTTCTATAAGCTCACATGTAAAATAATAATAATGATACAAAAAGAGAAAAGAAAAAGCATTATGTAGACACCGATCCTAAATCTAACTAATACCAAGATGAACATAGATAAAAAAGAATTTACAGTAAAATTTGAATTTATGTATCTTATATGTTAACAGTTTTTAGTTAAAAAAAATAGAACAACATACATATATAAAGTTGACATGAGTTGTTTAATACAAAATGGAACATTGTGATTTTGAAAATAAGGACTTTATGCGATAAAGAATGTATACATAAAGTATTTATTTGGATTTTTAAAGTAAGTCTTAATGAGGCTTCTGCCTGCATCCTTTAAACTCTTTTGTGTTCAGAATATGGCTTGTGGGTAAACTCATAATCCAAATGAACAAATGCTCTTTCTACTTCGGCTACATTCTCCAGTCGACTTTGGAGACTCTCTCCTATGTCATGGGCTTCCTTTAAAGTCATTTCCATTGGCAGTATAATGTCCACCTCAACCAGAAAGTTGTTGCCAAAGTGAAAGGCCCTGACTGTGTCAATGTGTTGAATTAGTGGATGGTGATTGAAGCAAATCCAGGTCAACTTACTTATGAAGTCTGGCCGAGCAGTATGGCCTGTAAGGAGCTTCATTTGTTCTCTCCCAGTGATTGTCCAATTGTACATAATGTATAAGCTGATCAGCATTGCACCTATGGGATCAAGGTATGAAAATCCATACATGTTCCCAACTTCGTAAAAATTTTCAGAGCCAAGGTAGCCAAACACAATGGCCACAGAGTTTGACATGACATCATTCCTGTGATCTTGAGCTAAAGCCTGGACTATTGGAGAGTTAACTTTTCTGCACACTAAAAAAAGAATAAGCTTTATCACAACTGTGCTTCCAGCAATAGCAAATGTAGGAGCTTGAACAGTTGGTAGACTTGATGACATGTCACTTAAGCCTACAATTTTTTCAATGGCTTCTCTAATGAGAAAGGCAGAGCAAAGCCACATGAAAACAGACAAAATAATGATGGCTACTGGCTCAATTTTTGTGCGCCCCTGTGGATAATCATATGGATCACGTCGCTTCACTGCCCTCGTGGCCCACCACATGATACTACCACCTACAAGGTCCAAGCAGGAATCAAGCAAGCTGGATATAATGGATATAGAACCAGATAGAACACTAGCCACAGCTTTGCCAACAAGCAGTAAGAAATTGATGAATAGGGTTATCTTTGAAAACAGGGCAGCTTTTTTAAGGCCAGCATTTGAAACAACCTCAGCAGATGACTGAACATCAATAGGCTGAGTGATTTCCTCATAGGCAGAAATGAGTTCATCCTGGGCTTTATAGTAAGACTTTAATCTCTTGGAGTATTTTTTGTAATTGCTTTGTTTCTTTGAGGAAAAAATATCAACAGGCATCCTCCAACTTTTGTCGTCATCACCTTGAATTGAGAAAAAAATAATTTTGTTAAGAAAAGGTCTTTGTCACTATTATAGAGTGTATGTGTGTGTTTGTGATGTAACTATGAGGTATGCCGGGGGGATATTTTAGTTGGGTAGGTTGAAGAGTTTTAGATTAAAATACAAGGTGGTCTGACATAATTAAAGTGAATAAAAGAGGATTGGTAAGTTGAAGGAGAGACAGAGACGTGGGACAGAAAGGATGTGTGTTTGTAGTGAGTTGTATGTAATTTAAATTATTTCAATTGTGTTTCCACATGCATCTACTATAAAGTTGACTCTGTGTAGAATTATAAATAAAAGTTATATTTAGTTTTGTTCTTAAATAAACTTATTTATTTCAAGTTCTACATTAATATTTAATACACCTACATTGGTTTGATTGTACTAGATATAGGGAGCTACAAACCAACAACTGAGAATTAACAATTAGGGCCTACACAACCCAGATCCATGACCTCATTAAGTCATTCACTGATATAGCCTACACCCCACCCACAACATAACATAGCAAATGATCCCTCTTACTTAAAAATTAACCTATAACCTAAACTGTTTTTTACCTTTAGTAAAATCACTAAATTTAGAAGGCCTTCAGGACAGAAGACTCAAAAGTAAAGTAGCAATTATGCATAAAACACTGAACCATAATCTTCAAATACAAAAATAAAAATTTAATAAAATACTCAGAAAGACACAAAGATAGAGGCACATTCCTCATCCCATATGCTAGGACAAATTTGTACAAATACTCCTTCTTCCCTAGTGCTATTAGAGCATGGAATGGGTTGCCTGAGCTAGCCAGGAAAACCAGTGACTTGGCAGAATTTAAGTCATTGGTTAACATACATGACTGAATGCATGATGTGTAGGACGTAATCATCTTCTTTTTTGAAGTAACGTCTGTATTCTATAAGATAAGAAGATAAGTTTTTGTCTAATTAATTGAAAAGATGTAGAAATTTAATAAACTATTGCTTTATAGTTGTGACAAGAGATAAGAGCACATTTGAAAAAATCTGAAGCTGTGCTTAATTGTTGACAGCATTTCACCAATTGCTAGTAAAAAAAAAAGTTTTTAAATGATAAGTGGTGTTAAGATTCATGTTTCTATTTTAATTTCATTTTGCTTCTATAGAATTTTCATGAAAAAAAAAAGAACTTACTCTCGGTCAGTACAGTCGAATGCTTTGGAACAATCTCAAGGATTTTATCATCATTGTACTGGACAGCTTCATCCAGTGGAATGCTAATTTCTTGTCCAGGAGATGACACCTCTTTCTGAGTCTAAAGACAGATGAGGGTGATTTAAATTTTACCATTATAAAATTCTTTTCTATTGCCACTTTAAAATTCTGGACTAATTTTTCTAACACAAATAAATAATAAAAAATAACTATTTAGCTCTTAACAACAAGGGAGATAACTAAGTAATTTATACATATGTCAACACAAGGTCCAACTAGTGCAGTGGTTCCCAAACTTTTTTGTCTCGTAGACCCCTTTCCAAGTTTTCTGGCTTTTGGTAGACCCCCTACTTAACTTGTATTTAATTTTTGCAAATACATTACATCAAAACATTTTTAAAACAAATTTCTAACTGTAGTGAGTTAAAGAGTGAAAAACTAATTTACAGCTACACATAGGGTTATAGAGATCTATTTTTTTTAATTGATAAAATTCAAATTTAAACTAATTTAAATAAAAATTTATATTTATTACTGGAATCACCAAACACATTGGAAATGTTTTGTTTTTTTTGCACATCTATTATCCTTTGCTATGGATATTATGTTTCATATTGGATTTTGTTGTTCTATGAAGTAGTCCTCAAACATTAAATAGTAATCATTCAATCAATTAATTAGCCATATGTATCATTGTAAAAGTTTTCGCAAGTTTCTCGTGTATTCTTTTATCTTTCACGTCTTGCACAAATATTGGGTGCGCAGGACTGTTTTCAATAACAGGAGAAGGGGTGAAGGTGAGTACCTAGTGAGTACCCAAACTAGTAACCTTTTGGCAGGAAGGGCTCATTAGACATGGCTTGCAGCCCACCAAGCAGAAGGAAAAGTAAATTCAAACTGTGCTGTCTTGCAGCTATACCCGAACATGGGAAAGGTTTCGTGGGTCAACCCTGTTAAAAATAAGGAGCCGGCGACCTTTAGGCAGTTTGCATCACACAGCGCTACACCCTGTCAGAGCCTGTGACGCCGATGATCCGTAACAGTATATATGTCGTTTGGAAATAATTACAAAAAAAAAGCTTTTAATTTTATAACTTATGCTACAGATGTGACCTTGAACTGTATTGTTGATTAAAGAAATTCGTTTAAAAATATCAGATGTAGATTTGTGTAAAACAGTTATTTAAAACTACAACGGCGGGTAAAATCAATGTTTTACCTATAGTGTTTTCCGTATTTTGCTATATGTAAAGAGATTTTGTAAGACGCTCACAAAGTATTATCTTCTCTATATGATGTAGAAGAGAGATTGTGTGGGTCTATTCTGATCTTTGAGTGTTTAAACGTTTTTCAAATCTTTATTTTGTCAGGGTGCAGGCATTGTCTCAAATGATCCTCCAGCATAATTGATTTCATATTGGTATAAAAAGGCACTCAGGCAACCGCTAGTATGACAAGGAAGGAATAAATACCAATTTTAAATAATCAACGCTGTACAGTCTGTATACTTTTTGTTAAACATTGATTGCATGTAGACAAAATAAAGCTATTTAAATAAGTATTTAAATTAGATATAACAAATTTTCGCTTCAATAGCAGGATAAATATTTAAAGGATTAACTCGGGTACAAATCATATATTAGTGTATGAAAGAATTACATTAATTTGATGTTAAAATTATTAAAGTCACTTGTTTAAATGAAATCTATTATCGTAGACCCCCATGGACATCTCATAGACCCCCTGGAAGTCTTCATAGACCCCTGGGGGTCTATATGGACCACTTTGGGAATCACTGAACTAGTGTATGGGTCAAACGTTAATCTAAATTACGTTGACATGCATTTTTTCAGATCTGAATGTTACCCGGTCAACAAGGTTGACTGTATGTCACATGTGTGTGCAGTAGGTCATGCTTGACAGCACACAATTAGTTGACCAGCAGAAAGTTATCTATCCTTATTATCCAGGTCACATTATGGAAGCGTGGGAAAATTTATATACAAATTTTTGTTCTGGAGACCTATTGAAAATGGAAACATGGGAAGGTGATAGTACGTTCTATCAGTGGATGGCAGCCCGGTCGTGCGCTATGCGCTCTGGACTGTAGTTCAGTCGTCACGATGGTCCCGGGTTCATTACCCTACCCGCTGCCATCCCCCGTCGTCCTGCGGGAGGTTTGGGCTAAGCAGTAGATTATCTTCAACTCTGAAGGAATATCCGAAACATGTCAAACAAATATCCAGAAAGATCGATATATGTTACTACCTAAAAGCGAAACTAGCTATCGCAGGAGTTCAAGTCAGACAGTCGCTAGTTACCAATCATTGGATCGACTAGTATCCTAACAATGAGTTGTACGAGATTTAAAGACACCGAATCCGCGTATGTCACATGATTGTGGAGATAATAGGCCTACAATGCTCTTTCCTCACACTTCCAAGTTGATATCATCTAACTTTGATTACAATTGATTACAGCGTTCATTGTAAATGATTGTGCATCGTTTTTTTTTAGTTACGATCTGGAGCTCGAGAAAGATTAATTAATTAAATTGACTTTAACTCACAAACAGATACATCGGGATCTTGGGTTACATAATCTAACGATAGGCCTACAATAGTGAAGAAAGAGCATTTGTAGTACTTCCAACAGATAGGAGTTTTAAAAAATGTGCCTTTTCATTGTGCCTTTCTATGTATTTTATCAGGTTGTATTTGTAAGTTGTGGTTTATATCTTATGTATTATTTCTACTTTACCTCCTAATAATTAGTCTTTATAAAGTGTCTCTAAATTTTATTATTTTAATAGTGCTGAAACTCTATAGTCAGGTTAGCGTCTTTTCTTTATAAACTTACAAATTTAGTGATTAACAAACAACTATAGTTTTTTTTTTATGGTCCAAGAGAATTAGCGTTAGCCTACTCGGATGAATCTATTACGGGACTTTCATATACAAATCTGTAAAGCATGTTCCGATGTTCTGGGATAGTAAGCCATGTACCGTATTTTGACTTCAAAGAGTCCATAAGCTATTTGGGATATGGGGCCATTTATAAGCCCAGAGATTGATTATATGTCAGTGCTAAAATATTTCTTGGGCAGGGGCGTAGCTAGGGTGGGGAAGAGTCGGTCCAAATTAAAAAATCCCACGGACCCCCGCTTAAGCGGGGGGGGGGGGGGGGAAAGAATGTCCTAATTTTTTAAATATTACGCCACTGCCATAATCTTGCTTTTCACGTGGACTCAAAAAAATACTAGACAGGATTGTTCTAGATTCTAGACGATGTTTTAGATGCCTTTGTTGCATAAAAAGCACCACGTAAGATATGAGATGAACTTTGTCACTTGTGTCGCCAATAAACAACGGTATTATTCAAATAAAAGAGTCTTAATGATAATTTTTACTTATTAATTTTACTTATATACTGTATCAATTGGAATTTAGATATCCATTTATTAAGTACATTATCTCTTGTCATGATGTTGGAGGTCAAAAATGCAGGGGTCCTTAAAAAGATCAAGTCCCCTTTGCTACCAAATTTCTGCTCAAAGGTAAATCTTGCCCTGAGTAGGGCTATCATATTCATAAGTCTATAGTTACATCGTTACCAAAATTGACTAATAGATGGCCTGCCTAACCTAACCCACACATTCATGCTTTGAGTTTTTCATGCATTATAAAAATATAATTTATACATTATGAGGAGGTTACAAAGGGACGCCCATCTTATGTCATGATAATTGTGGGTCAAATTGTTGGGTAATTCAAGGCACTGGCGGATCCAGAACTTTGGAGTGGGGGGGGGGCGATTTTTTTCCAAACCCTAACCCTATGCATAAACGTGCGTACAGCATATATATATATATATATATATATATATATATATATATATATATATATTCGATATATGAGAATAAAATAAGACTTTCTCAATCTTCGGCGAAATAAACAGAAAAAAAAAGAGTCTTTCTCTTGCAAGTTTGGGGGTCTGGGAGAGCGCTGTAAGCTTCTTCAGTGGGGTTCAGGGCAAAGCCCCGACGCCCAAAAGCGTTTTCTTGCATTTTTCTCTGCAGAAACGCATTCTTCTGACATCTACAGCTCATTATTTATCAGTGGGGTTCGGGCGAAGCCCCGACGCCAAAAGCGTTTTCTTGCATTTTTCACGGCTGAAACGCATTCTCCTGACATCTACAGCTCATTATTTATTAGTGGGGTTCGGGGCGAAGCCTCGACGCTAAAAGAGTTTTCTGGCATTCTTCACTGCAGTAACGCATTCTCGTGCCCTACAGCTCATTATTCATTATATTATAAAGTGCCTTTTGAATGATGAGAAAAATATTCTAATATGAATTTATAGTCCCTATATTAATACATTGCAAATAAAACCGATTTGTTCTTTGAAAAGATTAGATACCCCACATATTTAGATTAAGGTTTTGAGGATCGCCGCCGAAAAAAAAATTATTCGATTAATAATATTCAATGAAATTCTAGCAATCATTGTGAGTTATAGTCCTAAATTTATTTAACTAGAAAAATATGAGATAGAGTAAAGGTTGGAAAAAGTCGACTAGGAAAAGATTATCTGGCTTTTGAACTCATCTCAACCGTGACTGTTATATTGAAAAATTTCGTTTGAAT
This sequence comes from Biomphalaria glabrata, assembly GCF_947242115.1. Lineage (NCBI taxonomy): Eukaryota > Metazoa > Mollusca > Gastropoda > Planorbidae > Biomphalaria > Biomphalaria glabrata. The sequence continues at coordinate 15,462,066 of NC_074723.1, read as the reverse complement.
TATAACTTTTCCAAAGCAGAGTCTTTCTTAAAATAGTTATGATAAATTCATGTCAAATTACACAAACTCAGTCTGGAAAGGGAAAGGGCGGTAAAATGAAAACTATTAATTCTCGCTCCTTTTTATAATTTCTGCTATTGATTGCATTTTGCATTAAAGAATAGGGGTTGGGCGACTCGATATAAGAATTTACTTTATAGCATATATAAATTATATTAGTGACAGATTTTTTAAAATTTTGTAATTTCTTACTATAATACAAAAAGAAAAAGTATTGATTTGTCCGATGGGGGGAAGGGGATTGCATGTATCGCACTTCCACCTGTTTATATTATATAGATATTCGACTAATTTTGTTCACATACTATGATTTCTCCATAAAAGTAGAACCGCCCCCCCCACTCAAAGGGTTTAGATGGGAAGGGCGGTGGAGGTATTCGCTCTTCCCCTTCCAATCGGCCAACAGGTGAACGAAATTATATAAAGACCGGTTAAAATACCAATAACAAGTTTTAATCATTTAATTGATTCTGTTAGCAAGCTGTGATTTCTACAAATAAATAGGACCGCCCCCCCCCCACTCGAAAGTTTATGGTGGGGGGGGGGGGGGCGGATTGATGCCATCGCCCCCTCCCGACCCTACCGAATCGGCCAAAATACTAGAAAGGGGGGGCGAAATAATCTAAAAATAGGTTGAAATATAAATAATTAGTATATATATTATTAACATAAGTAATAAATTCGCAAACAAATTGTGTGAATTCTATACTATAATTCCCTACCGCCCCCCCCCCCTGGATCCGCCAGTGATTCAAGGGTTGATTTTGATACCAAGTCCGCCAATGACTGGGGGGATACTGTACTGCCTGGTGCCGCCCGTACCTACCGCACCACCCTTGTTACGCCAATGTCATATCAAAGTGTAGGTTAAACTTACATCACCACGAGGCTGTGAGGCATTCAGAGCAATCTCTTCTGTCGTTTGAACATTACTGTACTGGTCAGCTTCATGTACTGGAGTGCTGATTTTTTGATTTAGGGAAGAGGTATTGTCCTGACATGGTGAGAAACAGGTGGAGTATATAATTTTGCAAATGACACCATGTAGAAATATTTGATTAATAAATGAATACTAATTGATGTTTTTTTATGCCAGATTTAGTATGTGTGTTAGGATAGAATATCTGCATTTTTCAATTTTGAAAAAAAAAATTGTTTTTTTAAAGTGGGTTCTTAAATAAAGTAATAATAATAACGCAGGAAAAATACAATTCGCAAAATAATTATTGCAAAAGTTGTTTAGATAAGGGAAGTAATAATGGATCAAATCAATTTAATATTATAACTCAGTTACCCTTCTTTGCGACCTTTATTTTATTAATTTATGTATAGAAAGAATGGCGTAGATAATTTTATAAAATTAAAGAAGTTATTTCCACTTTGTATTTGTTACTTTAGAACTTTCAACTTTATATTTTTTAATTTGTTCCAGAAATGTCCCAGTCACGTCTACATCTTTAATCGCGAGCTAAATGATAATGAATCATGTATGAAGTATGCGCACATTAATTTTGTTTTTTATTTGGCTTGCGAAATATTACTTTTCCGCCCCCCACTCATTTCTCAATTTCAAATCAACTTTTAAGAAACATTTTCCTATGATAAGTTTATGTTTATCTCTTATTCAGACATGTGATTATTTTACAGAGACTCCTTTGATTTCATATTATCCAATTGCCCTCAACTTATCGACGAAATTCATAAAATATAACATGGGCAACTTTTCGTTAGCAAAACAAAGAAATCCAGCTGTAAGCATTTAAAAATTGCTGTTAACTGAGAAAGGAATATATTACAATATTTCACCTTGGGTAAAAGACTATATCTTTTTTATCATAGACATGTAAGCCTATCTAAAAATGATATATTACTATTTCAAAATGAACTGGTCTGCTATGATGCACTTATAGAAAAGTAATTTCAACCAATCAAAACAAACCTTTTCATATCCAATATTTACATGCACTTCCTCAACATTCAGTGCGCTGGTCGGCTGATCCAGAGTCTTGACGTTCAGCAGTAATACAACACCGTTTGTCTCCCCTGACTTTTTGTTGCTCTTGGAATGTTTAGAAGCTTTGTCAGCCATTGTGTTTGGTTATAATTTACACTGATTAAAATCTACTGGTCGAATGTAAATGTCGCTGTGAACGAAAACGAACAAATAAGTAGTAACATTTTCTTTGTGCATTTAAAGAATTAAAGTAGAATATTTTTTAAAAAATTACTTTAAAAAAAAAGTTATATAAGGGAAAGAACCGCGTAATTACTTTTAGTTCAATGCTGCAAAATTTATTGCCCTTTTTCTATGTAAACAAATTTAATTAACCACTAATTAATTAATTGGTCAATTTTTCGAGCAATTCATGCATGTTATTATAGGGACAATGAATAATTGTGCAAAGTTTCAATCTGATCTGAGAATGGAAAGTGGGAGATGTAGAGTTTACAAGAATGAGTTTGAGTTTAGGCACATCGGCACAATTTAGGCCATGTCGTGCCCGCAATCCTCCAAGGATCACTCTGCGAGTGTACAAGATTCCATCCAGACTGAGTGGTAACAAACTACAGCTTTATTTGTAAATTATTCATTTGTTCTCATATATGTGAAGCCTACAGTTCATTAGTCATTAACACATCGAGCTCAGTGTGAAATGTAAGCTATAATTATGCAAGTGAAGTTTTAAAGCGAATTACGTACTATGTTATTTCGCAATTTTAAAAAAAAAAGAAATTCATATTTTTTTTTTAATTCCACTATGAAGCAAAAGGTCATTGAGCATTTAAAGTCTACTTTAATTGTACTGTGTGATCATGGGATAGACCAAGCTTCGGCCTTTTATCTTGAAAATAAACAAATGCAGAGCCTGGAATGAGACTCATACCAAGGGCCGGCCTTGCGAACTGCGGAGCCTAATTTAGTGGGTGCTCGCGAAGCCCCTCTTAATTATTTTTTTACAATGACAACTATTAAAATTAATTAGATTTTTATACAAACATTTATTATGCAACATGCATAGGAAAAAAATCAAACGCAACAGGCGCCAGTGGGTTACAGTTACGTCAATGCTAAGATACACTAAATATGTTAACCCTTTAAGTTTTACATCTCGAAAAGCTTGTGACAATAGCCATGGCTACGCTAAATGTAAATTGCGGGTCCCTGCCATGAGCGGGGCACTATTCGGAGCAATCGGCCAAACCATTCAAATTTAAAGTGTCTACAATTCCTATATTAAATGACCTGACAAATGTATGCTTCCAACCTACCTGAGTAAGTCAGTGTCATCTACCATTAACAACAAAATATGACACGATCTTGAGTCCTTTTTCCAGAATGCGATAGGATAGTACCTGTGCAGCGTCAGTATTGAAGCGAGGATTTATGTGCAGCATCCGTTTAATAGAAGTCTGTTATGGAAGAAAAGAATGGACACTTCGTCAAGATCTAGGTTTGATTCAAGTACCAGACACCGTAGCCGCGCTTTCAGTTTAACGCGTAATACATGTAGGCCTATATATATATATATATATCTGTATATACTAACTACCACTACACAAAAATGTGAGCACAGACATATATTATAATATACATATGTCTGGGGTTATGAAATATAAAGTTTTTAAAGGTTGACAATTTTCACATCGGTTTTTTGTTATATACTCTACCACCTACCCTCATTTAACGCACAAAAATAGTTTAAAAGAAAAAAGTACGCCATTAAAGAATTTAAAACAAAACATTTTATACCATTGTGTACAAAAGAGACGCGTCTGAAAACGAATCTCGCATACACATGCCAAATACAACTTGTAACTGATATTCAAACATCTTAACACTCATAATACTTACTGTTCGACTTCGAATCAAAAATTAATATAGACACTTTTCAAGCCTCGAGCTGTTCCTTAAATCCCTCCACCAGACAGTTGCGTAAACCCAGCCCCGCAATGATGAAATGAGGAGAAAAAAAATTGTGTCCGTTTGACAAGTTGCGCAGCTTCGTGGATTTCAGAAAATGTAGCAAGCAAACGAACTCAGCTACACCTAGTTGAACACTGGGGTTGGCTGACTGCGTTGTCAAATGGGAGATAGCTCTGGGCTAAGCGGTTCGTTTTATAGGGCCCCAGATGAGAGATAACAGAACGTCTCCAATAAAACAGCAGACGTCAGATCTCGTATTTAAACAAATGTATAGATAAAACCAAAAATAGACTTTTCAAGTCTACTTGTGTCCAGCAATAAAATATACATTCAGCGGTAAACAGTAGTCCACTCTAAATATATCCAGTCATTTTGGTTTCTTTTAAAACAATAAAATACACTGACGTCTACAGACTAAGAGTGTATTTTCGTAAAAAGACCTCTATAAATAGCTATGTATACAATGTTGCTTTGTCCCAATCATGATTTGCAAAGACCAAGGAGATTTTAAGAAGTGCGCAATTTAAGGAAGGTACCGGTACACTAATTATTATGGACACCCCCCCACACACACACTAACTTTTAATGACTGTTTATCTGTTTCATGTTATTAAATCTATAGCTCTAGAAGTCAGTGTGGAGTTAGTGACCGTACTTGGAATCTGTGCGACGTCGCAGCGAGCTATTATTCTCACCTGCCCACAGGTTGCGACGTCGCAGGTCAGCGTTGAGGCCTTCTGTGACGATTGGTCTCGGTCTAGCCACTTTTCTTGCATTTAGCTCGTTTTTCGTCCCATATCGCTTTCTAACGTTCACTGGTGGTGTTTTTTCAATTCCTTCTATTAGCTCACACTTCTGCATAGACAAAAAGTCTTTGGAAGGGGGGAAGTCACTCAAAGGATACAGTTCAAAAACAGATTTTAAAATTTGAATCATTCATTTAAAGCTACAATTTTGCACATTGGAATATAGCCGGGTAGCTAACTTGATAAGAGCTTTACTCTAACAATATGAATGTCGTAGGTTCGATCCCCACGCACTGGTCAATTTTTTGCCCTCTTTATATTTCAATGACAAAATATAATATAATGTTTAGTTTTTACTAGATTCTATTTAATGTAAACATAAAGTAGGAATCGGTTTTAAAAAAATGGACTAATTGTACATTGCCACTTTTATCTTATTTTGAAATGAACTATATCAGTGGCACCCCTTTCAGAAAGGTGCCGATATCAGTCGTTCTCAAACTGTGGTCCGCGGACCCGCAGAAAAAATTGTAAACAATTAAAATAACTTCGCTAAAAGCCAGTTTATCCGTTAAGATAATTAGAATAATAATTAACTCGCTGTCAGGTTTAGGATTTATTTGCGTTTTTAACTAGCTATATACTGTTAAGGTCCCGGGGTTCAACCTGACAAGAACATCACTCACACACAGTCGTACATACAGTAAACAACTAGGTGAATAGTTTAAATAACAACAAAAATAAATGAATTTAATTGTATGAAACATATATGTGTATGTACAATGAGGATGACAAATAGACAGTATATATATTAGATATATATATATATATATATATATATATATATATATATATAATAGGTATATATAAAGATATTATACAATAATTAATTTAAGCACCTTTGCTACGGCTATTAACTTGTCACCCTGGCTTTATGGTCCACCAGACTCTGACCGACTGGCGTCACAACACTGCCAACCTTGGTAATAGTAAAGTTTGACAATGACAATGAAAAAAAACTGCAATATGTATTTCTGAGACGGCAAGCGACGCCCACAACTCCAACACTGGCACCCTAAAAACGAAATAAACACAATACTCTCAACTTCTACACTAAAAATAGAAATAGTGACAACCTCATACAACATACAATAATAGATATCACAAACGAATAACTCACCCTAAACAGGGGTCCCAAAAATCCAACTGAAAAATAAGTCCGAGAAACAGGTACAGACAAATAACGTTTTACGAGCCAACACACCGTCCGCTACAACCAAAACTAGAGGGTGAACTGCCTCATGACAAAGAATGACCGATAGATGTCACCGGACTTTGTGACGTAGCAAAACAATTCAAAACAAAAAATAAAAGACACTCTCGCCCCGTACACGTACTACCAGTAGAGGAAATAAAAAAAAACAGAGTTAGGAGAAAGAGATAGACACTTGTCTATACTACACGACATCCCCCCTCCTCGACGAACTGGAAATTTTGAAAGAAATTCCAGTCATCAAAAATCCTTTCGAAGACAAAACTTTGTAGAAAGAACAAGGAAGAACAAAATGATCATAAGTGCATCTATGTCACATTTCAAAATGTAATAATGGAAGAAAAAAAATGATGGGGAGTCACCAATTAATGAACCAAGGAGACACAATACACGTCAAGATGAAAATCCAATAACAAAGAAAAGTTGGTTACCTTGACTTTTAAGGTGATCCATATCAACTTGGGCCAAGAACCAAGTTATATTACAAAATCATATTTACAAATACAACATTAATATAATATACCAACTTATATTCATGGTAGATAAATACACATTATATTCTTGAAATTAGTATCATTTGCATAATATAAAACACAAGTTCAAATGTTATAACACATAGAGACATAATATAAATGGCGGATGGAAGTCTATATCAATCTTGAACAAAGATCAGCCAGCAGATTGTGCTCTCCCTTTACGTGGGCAACGTCAAAGGAGTAGTCTTGTAGCATCAATGCCCATCTTGTGATACGTGCATTTGTAAAGTTTGTGCTCCTGAGATACGATAAGGCCTTGTGATCAGTCAGCAGGTGAAATGTTTTACCTGCTAAATACCTGTCCAGTTTCTTAACAGAATATACTATGGCTAATCCTTCCCGTTCAATAATAGAGTACTTCTGCTCCCGAGGCAACAACTTACGGCTTACGTACTTTATGGGATGTAACACACCTTTGATACACTGACAGAGAATACCAGAAATTCCTTTATCTGAAGCATCGGTCTGAAGAAAAAAAGATAGAGAAGGGTCAGGTAAACGAAGAATAGGATACTTACTCAAACAAGTCTGCACTCTATTCAATGCCTCCGCACACTCATAGTTCCAGTCCACTCTTATAGACTTGCCCCGACGTAGTAACTCTGTAAAGGGGAATACTAAATCCGCGTAACTCGGAATAAATTTGCTGTAATAATTTATCAGACCAATCAAACTACGTATTTCTTTCTTTGTAGTGGGTGTTTTAAATTCCATGATCTTTTTTACATTGCTAGGATCAGGTTTGATAACTCCCTGTCCCACATTATGACCCAGAAATTTAACACTAGTGTAGCCCACCTCAAGTTTATCTGGTTTTAGTGTAAAGCCGTTCTCTCTTAGAGCGCAAAAAACATTTCTGACACTTTTCGAGTGTGATTCCCAGTCTTCACTGAAAATACAAATGTCATCGAAGTAGAACAATACATTTTCTACTCCCCTTAGCATACTCTTAACAACCTTATTAAAATGACTTGGAGCACCGCTCAACCCAAAGGGTAAGTAGTGGAACATATAATGCTCCCCAAGAACTCTAAACGCTGTAAAAGGTTTGCTCGTTTCACTGATCGGAATTTGCCAGTAACCCTTTGTTAGGTCCACCAATGTAAAGTACTTGGCTTTATACAACATGTTAAACAAATCTTCTTGTTCAGGAATTACCTCAGCAGGTATTTCAGTAATATTATTTAATTTTCTAAAATCTATACAAGGGCGGAGTGTGCCATCTTTCTTCTTAATTATAACAACTGGCGCTGCATAAGGGGAGTCCGTCGGCCCTATAATTCCCAATTCTAACATGTTGTCGATTTCTTGCTTCACTTTCTCTTTCATATGAATGGGCACCGCATATGGTTTCAGAGCTATAGGCTTCTTATCAATCAATTTAATTTTAAACTTTTCGACTGTGGCCCTGCCAGGAACATTGGATATAATGTCTCTATACTCTGTTAAAATTTCATTTACTTGCATCTTTTGCATATGGTTCAAATTGGGGTTAATTTTGACCTGTGTGAAGACATCCTCGTGAATCTTCTCTTTCTGCGTAATTTCTAGCGTTGGAATGTTAGGTAGCATATCATCATTATATTCATCCTGCTCAGCAACGTCTTCCTCCCCTACAACTGAAACCATATTAGCTGACAAAAGTTCATTTCTATTTTCATCTGCAACAATTAGGTTATCTCCCTTCTTTACCCTACAATGGTATTTCATAAGTCTGTTTATATGATATATCTTTGTCATATTTTCTTTCTGGATAACATAATTAAATTGGGAAATCTTGTTTAGAACCTTATACGGGCCCTGCCAAAACACGGACAGCTTACTGTCTCTGTGTGGTTTGAGGACTAAAACACAGTCACCCACATTTATATCACGCCTCGATGAGTATTTGTCATATTGTTTCTTGTATTTATTTCTGTTTGCCTTACTGTTGAAATTAGCAATAGCAGTCACCTCAGATAATCTTGTCTTCAAATCCAGTAAATAACTGAATACATTCTTGTACCCATTTTCCTCTTCGTTATTTACGAACACTTGCTTTAAGATAGCCAAAGGGCCCCTCATTTGTCTTCCGTAGACAAGCTCAAATGGTGACATTCCCGTTGTTTCGTTAGGAACCTCTCGGTAGGCGAACAGTGCTGCGTTGACTTTCCGGTCCCAATCACAAGGGCTATCCTGACACACTTTCCTTAGAAAGGATTTTAAAGAAGAATTAAGTCGTTCAACCATCCCATTAGAGCTCGGGTGGTAAATGGTAGAATGCACTGGTTTGACAGAGAAAAAATTACAGACCTGATTGTACAATTCCGAAGTAAACTGTGGGCCTTGATCACTTAAAATTTCAGTCGGTAGCCCAATTCTACAAAAAATACTAGTTAGTGCTTCGATAACTGTTTCTGTGTTTATATTTCTCAGTGGTATCGCTTCTGGCCATCTCGTAGCAACATCTACTACTGTCAAAATATACCTATTCTTATTGTCAGTTAACTCCAATGGGCCAATAATATCTGTTGCAACTTTATAAAACGGAGTGGTAATAACATTCATTTGGCCAAGCTCCACTCTGTCACAACGACGTGGCATCCTAGCTTTCTGACAAATATCACACGACCTCACAAACTCTTTTATGTCTCTATCTAAACCTTGCCAGAAAAAATATTTGTAGATTTTACTTTTAGTCTTTCTTAATGACAAATGTCCTGCCAACATACTCTCATGAGCGGTTTTCAACACAATTTCTCTCTTAGCTGAAGGTACAACTAACTGTCTTTCTTCCTCACCAAACTTTCCCTTAAACACTCTGTACAATAGTCTATCAAACACTTTATATTCCACACTTCCATTCTTTTTATTATCTACACAACTGTCCACATGTCGCTCCCATAGATCTTTTAAAGACGGATCACTCAACTGTTCACATAAAAATTCTTCGCTTGTACCTAGCACATCTCGACATTCTTCCAATACTCCACAATCACTTACAGTGCCGCCCTCAATCTCCTTATTTGTCATTGACCTAGTTACTGCTGAGCAATTAAACTCACGACTCACATTACTGTCAACATTCCCAAGAATTAAATCTGCAACCGGATCTTTAAAGCAAGCTACGACATATTTACCGACAATGTAATCCGACTCAATACTCACACATGCCAATGGATAATCCTTCACTGTCCCATCAACAAGTTTTAATTTATAAGTACCAGGAATCATGTCTTTCTCACCAACTAATGAGCTTCTAATTCCTATAACACTCGAACCAGAATCTTTCAAAACAGACACACTTATCCCATTTACTCTCCCCTTTTCAAACTTCAGCTTACCCACAGACTTATCACGTAATGTCTTATCCACATATGAAAAAGTTTTTCTCTTACAGGGGGAAAAATACTCATCTCCTTTCCCTAAAGTACAATTTCCACAATTTTGAATATTGTGAGGACCACTCAGTCATCTATAAGACCCTCCTGGGCCTTGATCTCTGTTTTGGTATGCCGCAGTACCACCCGTTCTACTGTGCCTGTTATTGTAAGAATTCTCGTATGTAGCATAACTTTGTCTCCCCACACTATTGCCGCGGATTCTTCGACCGTTACCATCAAACTGCCTTTGGTAGCGACCTTGTGATGCATTTCTACTGGGCCTTTGTGTGTTAGTGGAGATTGTGGGTGCGTTCCTATATCTAACATCAGAAGCAGGACTAGAGTTTAGTTGCGAACGTTGAGGGCATTCTGACGCTTTGTGGCCTCCCCTCTTGCACTTAAAACAAATAATTAAGTTACTCTCAATCCCTGGACTTCTATTTCTCACAGGCTCACGACACGCTGCCGCAACATGCGCACTTTCTTCCTTACAAATAGACACATCTGACTCCGACTCACTGCATGCTGCTGCAACATATACACTTTCTTCCTTACAAATGGACACATCAGAACCAGCTACCTTAAATCCTTCTATAACTTCTAGCATATTATCTACTGTTCTGTGCTTGCTCAAAACTAGTTGCCTGTATACGTCACTCGAAACACTTTCTAAGATCCTATCTTTGATCAACAGGTCTTTTAACTCCTCCACTGTTTTACCGACTTCGGCCATCTTGCACCAATTGTCTAATGCTGTTCTCAATTCTGTTACATATCTCCTAAAGTCGTTTTGACTTGGTCTCACGAGATGGAATCTTTTGCGGCAGGTTTCCGCGTTGATATCTGCATGGCGAAGAAGTGCAGTCTTGACTTCTTCATAATTCTCGCTAAGGAACAGACTGTCCCTTAGCATGAAGTTTCTGAGTGCGGTGGTCAGTTTATATGACAACAGCAAGGACCACTCTTTTCTCTCTATTTTGCACCTTGCTGCAACGGCCTCAAAGTGTGTTAGGTAAGCTAGGAGGTCGTCATCATCTTTCATTCCCTGGAAACTCTTGTCAAGCCTGTCTAAGACATTCTTGTATCGCACATCCCCTGACTGTCCTGCCGCCCAGCCTGCCTCTGGCGCAGACTTTTCTTTAAGCCTAGCCAGTTCCAACTCCTCTTTCCTCTTGATTGACTCCTTGGCATCTCTCTCCTTCCATCTTTCGTGCTCCTCGCGTTTGGCCTTCTCATCACGTTGAAATCTCTCTTCTTCCTCTTTCTTCCTAGCCTCTTCTTCTGCCTTCGCCTCTTTCTTTCTAGCCTCTTCTTCTGCCTTCGCCTCTTTCTTTCTAGCCTCTTCTTCTGCCTTCGCCTCTTCCTTATCTCTATCATATTCAGCTTTCCGTTCCTTCACATATTTCTCTAGCCTTTCCCCTTCGTACCCCATAGCACGGCCATCACTAATAAATTGTGACGTTACCGTTAACCTGGTTTCCATGGTCTAAGTGCCTTACTGTGTTAAGCTAAATCAACTAATACTATTATTATTATTACTATGATATACTATAATATACACACATAAGATGTAAACTACAACCTATGAGTGTGTCGTATGGCAAAGAAAGAGAAAACCTATCTGAGCAGTATCCAACGTCGGAGAGAAAACGCCTCACTCCAGGCCGATGCGTAGAAAGGTAGCTGCTACAGGGACTTCCAAAACACCAACACAGGAACGATGGCCTCTAACACATGTATCAACGGTCAATCCCCACACACTTGTCTGTTGTCGGGAGCGAGAAGACACTCGTCACTCGGTCATAAGTGAAGCACAAAATTACATGAAAGAAAAAATTAAATAAATGAATATAAATAACAATCTTGAAATATCAACACCTATAGTCATATGATGATGAGTTCAAAGTCATAAATGATGAATTTAGCATTGGTACAATCCTCAATATCAACAATCAACACATATGGTAATATGGAGGTGAATTCAAACAAATTAATGATAAATTTAACAATGTTTCAAGCCTCTGCTACTTTTGATGTCCAAACAATTATGAGAAGTACACAAACAATTTTTTTTTCTTCAGCAAATTGTACCCAATACATCAAATATAAATACAATAAAGGGGTATTAGTCAGTATATATATTTTTTTATTTTATAAGATAACAAGACTAGATAAGACAATCTATGACCTAGTAGTCACAGCCGGACTCTGAGCCCCCATTTGTCAGGTTTAGGATTTATTTGCGTTTTTAACTAGCTATATACTGTTAAGGTCCCGGGGTTCAACCTGACAAGAACATCACTCACACACAGTCGTACATACAGTAAACAACTAGGTGAATAGTTTAAATAACAACAAAAATAAATGAATTTAATTGTATGAAACATATATGTGTATGTACAATGAGGATGACAAATAGACAGTATATATATTAGATATATATATATATATATATATATATATATATATATATATATATATATAATAGGTATATATAAAGATATTATACAATAATTAATTTAAGCACCTTTGCTACGGCTATTAACTTGTCACCCTGGCTTTATGGTCCACCAGACTCTGACCGACTGGCGTCACAACACTGCCAACCTTGGTAATAGTAAAGTTTGACAATGACAATGAAAAAAAACTGCAATATGTATTTCTGAGACGGCAAGCGACGCCCACAACTCCAACACTGGCACCCTAAAAACGAAATAAACACAATACTCTCAACTTCTACACTAAAAATAGAAATAGTGACAACCTCATACAACATACAATAATAGATATCACAAACGAATAACTCACCCTAAACAGGGGTCCCAAAAATCCAACTGAAAAATAAGTCCGAGAAACAGGTACAGACAAATAACGTTTTACGAGCCAACACACCGTCCGCTACAACCAAAACTAGAGGGTGAACTGCCTCATGACAAAGAATGACCGATAGATGTCACCGGACTTTGTGACGTAGCAAAACAATTCAAAACAAAAAATAAAAGACACTCTCGCCCCGTACACGTACTACCAGTAGAGGAAATAAAAAAAAACAGAGTTAGGAGAAAGAGATAGACACTTGTCTATACTACACGACACTCGCCCCTCACTAAATATTTAATAGGTCTATTACGAGGACATAAAGCAAAGATTTGAAGACATTCTTCATTTAGGTAAACCCTTTTGCGCGTGGGCATAGTAAGATCCCAATCACAGATGAATCCATAATGCAGGTTTCAACAGGAGCAGCATATTGAAATGCCCACAAGCGATGAACTTAAAATCAATGTTTGAACAAGGAGTCAAAATAGTTTGAGAACGTTTAGCCTATATGCATATCTCTCTCTTATTTCTTTATCACCCGCACTCAAGCCAAAGGCGGCGGTCTGCATATTTTTAACATGTAGGCCTATGCTAGTTCCTTCTGTGTCGAGATCGGCCCAGTGATTAGATCGTTTTATATGGAACCGAACCGCATGAGCAACGCACAAGAAAGTCGTATTTTAGTCTCCTCCCCCCCCCCCCCAACCGGCTTAAATTAACAACAAAAAAAAAAGCTTGATATATTCCGACATACATATACAAATCTACTTTAAAAATCTACTGTAGACTAAAATTAAAAGCTTGTTTGCTTTGATACTGTGTAATTCTTATGAACTTTAACAATAATAGTAACCAAACTGCTCTTCAGTGGATCCAAGAACACAATGAGAGGAAATGAAAAAAAAAAAAAAACTGACCTGGTTGCCAAACATGGGAGAATGAGTAAACAGCAGGGCGGACTGACTGTATGAGCAACTGTCCGGTGGGTGGGTCGGTGGGGCTGTCGGATGGGCCACATTAAATGTCGGTAAGTCCCGTTAACTTGGTCTCACCTCACCTTTCATAAAGACCTTTACGTACTTAACTTATTATTAAAGCCACATAATCCGAAATAATGGATTAGCTTAAAGCAGTTCACTGTGCTTCTGTAATAATCCTCTTTACACACAAAGAGATTAACAAACAAATTTTATAGTCCGATAGAAGTCGAACTAGTGTGAACATACGTCCGTGTAAATCTAAAACGGGACCCTGAACTTAAAAAAAAGGAAGTGTTCCCTCATGTAATGATGCAGCTATGTTTAAAGAAGTCTGTAGACCAACTGTTAAATTGGACTAAGTAATGATTTGTCCTATCTAATGTGCATTATATTTGGATTGGTCGGTTCGTCGCAAGATCCCAAGATTTCTCAGCTACGAAGTCATTGACAAACCACAATTATTACTTAAACAGTTAAACCAATTATAAATCGAATATCAATATCATATTGGGATCACCAAACAGTGATGTAGTGTCTTCAAACAATCATGTTATTTGACGTTGACTCATCCAAGAAGCATTAACGATTGAGGTCACGAATTGAATGGAAATATGACACTGCAGTTAAGAACGATGTCTATTGTGGAGAACGTCGACCATGCTCTTCAAAGCTGAAGACGGAACAAGATACAAGCCACAAAACAACCATATAAAAGAATAACTAAGGAGCGCTTCCTATCTGGGAACACTGCACTCCATCCTATAGGATATATTAGGATTATCTATCCAAACCCCGAACATGTCACATGATAATGAAAACAGAGAAGACAAATGTCTGAATACAAGCGCACAAACTCTAGTTATTATTGAATAATTCAAAGTGACAAAATCTACAACCCACACAAAATGCATTTACTAAACCATTGGGGCCAGCATCGGAACGATATTGGCACAATAAGGGTTATCCCTAATTGAGCCCCGATTAAAATGTCAGTTACTAAACCATTGGGGCTAGTATGGGCTTGATTACGGCGCGATTCTGGAAATCCCTCATGAATCCGAAAGTGGTTTTACCCATTCTGGGCCGATATTGGCACGATTAGGGCTGCCCCTATTGGGGCCCTAATGTGCAAACGATAACCACGCCCATTAGGGCCCACATGGGGCTATTTAGGGCTGCAATGGGGGATAACCCTAATCAAAAACGGTATTTGGCCATAATGGGCATGTTTATAGGTACGGTATATATTCTTGTAATAAAAGTATAAAAGGATATATTAAATTGTTGACATTTAAAACTTAAAATTAAATTGATTTTTAAGAAAACCTAGAAATTTCTAAATTATGGTTATCCAACTAAAAATTTTACGTTTAATATACAGATCTATTTCAACAGTGAAACAGCTGACGAATAAAAAATTCTACATACTCTGCTGGTCAACAATGAAGAGTGAATGTATTGTTTAGCTACCTTTGGGCCTTAAAGAAAAAAATATATTTCTAGCTCAACAATGATGGGCCTAAATGGTATAGGCCTAAATTTAAAACGTAATTTTAAAAACATTGTATATATTTTAGCATCAAAGGGTTAAACATTGACTTTGTCCTCCAATAACCAATTAGGACCTAAATCATCCAACGGTAAAGAAACTATTTATGTCAAGATAGAAAGTTTAACTCAATATATTAAAATAAAACCATTTCTTGTATATCATAGGTCTACACTAAGCTTTCTGTGTTCACACTCTGACCTAGCAGTCCAGTGAAATTGATTACTACACACGACACAATAATTAGGACCGTTACACGCTTTTTAGATCTTGTAGAATTTAATTCAAATAATATCGCAAATATTCGTCAAGATATCTCTTTACTTTCAAACAAATACCTTCTACGTTTTTAGACTAAAATAATAAAATGCTTATTAACAAATAATGCAAACTCACTATTGAGAAAACTTTGTTCCAAACAAAAACTGTAGCATTGTCAAAATATATCTTGAGATGAATGTTTTCTTTGCAAAGTTCTCATTTGAGTTTGTGATGGCTAATCCGTACTCAAGTTAGAGCATGCCCGCATTAGAACCACACACGCGCTCTATGGCGGACGCGGTCACTTCTAGATTTAGTCACTGGTCACGTTTTTATCTGAATGTGTACCAATCTTTTGTTCAGGCAACCTTGAACTTGGTGACACAATTATGTGTTCTGTGACGCCGCCGGGTGGGTGCAGGTGGACAACGATAGGGAGTAGGCCTACAATGTTTTGTTTGGTCTAAGAAAGAAAAACAGAAAGACCGAGGGGATGTTGTCACCTGGAGGCAGACTCTCTCTAACAGGCAGTTGCTAATATAGTCACACTAGGCAACAACCCGACCACCCCCGCCTCCCTCACCCACACAGACACGCACAGTAGGCCCTACACATTTTCTTTTTATATACGTTTCTCGTTAATATGGTAAAGTTTCCCTTTCAGACCTTGCGATCTATAGGGCAGATGATGCAAAAGTTATCTGTTTCTATGACGACGGTCAACGAGGGTGTCATGTGTCCAGCACAACAACCAACCGCTTTTACTTCCCCCAATGTTGCGATGGGAAGACAACATCAAAGAATGGACGGGCCTGACATTGAAAGAAGTTCTATCCAAGGCAAAAGACGGAGAGGAATGGAGAAAGACGTGTGGTGTCCCAACAGTCCTACAGACTAAGGGATAGGTGAAGGTGAAAGTGAATTAATGTCAGGTACCCAACTCATATTGAGCCTACCACTTGTCATGGGGCCGGTTTTAGATGGGTGGCTTAAGTTGTGTTTTCAAATTTATTTCAAGTTTATTTCATAAAGAATTGAATACGCCTACATTGGTTAGTTGTACAAGCTGTTTGGTGTTTCAAACCAACGACCAAGTATTATCAATGATGTATTTTTTTTTAAAGTAATTATATTTACTGTATAACAAGCTTCATATGTCATATAGCTATAGATATAAAAATTCGTTTCTGCTTTCGAGAATAAGTTTGTAATTATAAATATAGAAATAGTCGTGTACTCGTTCTATTGTTTTCATTCCTCCTCAAGCTGTAATGAACATTTATTACGTTCATTTAGAGAGGATATACATATTGTTTTCATTCCTCCTCAAGCTGTAATGAACATTTATTACGTTCATTTAGAGAGGATATACATATTGTTTTCATTCCTCCTCAAGCTGTAATGAACATTTATTACGTTCATTTAGAGAGGATATACATATTGTTTTCATTCCTCCTCAAGCTGTAATGAACATTTATTACGTTCATTTAGAGAGGATATACATATTGTTTTCATTCCTCCTCAAGCTGTAATGAACATTTATTACGTTCATTTAGAGAGGATACACATACACACGCACACACATATACACACACGCACACGTGTATATATATGAGAAAGGGTACATTTATTAGTTCTAAGCAGGCACGAGTATGGAGAAATGCCATGTTGAAACATACCAGCGTTCTTGTATTGTAATTTACAGAGCTCTCTTAAAAAAAAAAAAAAAACTAACATACGCCTAGATTACGTATCACTTTACGCATATCTATATTTAATCTACTAATCCATGAATTCAATTAGAAAGTCAATAGAAATTCAATGGGTCGTTCTCCATGCTGAGTTAAGAAAGGGAAGTGCATCCACAATTACATCAATCACAAACAAACAAACATTTGACATCTAATTTAGTTCAAGTCAGTGTTCACAGAAATTCTGTATCTAATATCTTTGGAACATTAAGTGTGCTGTTAGTTTGGTCTATCATATTCACTATAAACATTTGCGTATATCACATAAAAAGTGTACCTCTCTCAAGTCATAACATCTACTACACTATCTACACAATCCTTTGTATTTTGCCACATCATTGATCCTATAAAACAAGTGACACAATTGCCACAGCTACTTCTACCTATCCTCTCTACCCTACACTTTGCCCCAGAGGTTATAAATAAAGAGTCATAACCGGTGCATAGACTCGGCTCATTTTGAAATGACACTTTATTTCTTGGCTGTCTAACAAAGGTATCTATCACGAATGACATAGATAACTAGCACTATTTATAGAAATCTTAAAATATCTTCGAACTTTCTTAAATCAACATTGTACAGATCCAAAATAGACCAAAAATATAAAAAAAATAAAAACAAGGTTACAAAGACAGTCTGTGTGGAAACACAAACTCAAAATCACCTCTGAAGTGGTCCGTGCAGGTAGGTAAAAATGCAGGTTTCAATATTTTCAGACAGAATATCAAGAAACTATGAACTACAAACTGTCCACAATTACAACCCTATCTCCGTCCATACAAAGAGAAGAGACGTGCTCGTGTCGAAAGTGTTGACGATACTGATGTATTGTTAGTTCGACTAACGACTTCATTCCATAGGATAAGAAGATTTATTAATGTCATTATTATTACATTGTTATAATTCATGTGTATTCAATGAACTGATAGTTATGAAGAAAAAGTAAAATCCTTGTTGTCACTTACAAAGACCGAATCACGAATGAAGAAATTAGAAACAGGATTAATACAGCTATTGGACCCCATGATGACCTGTGTTATGTACTAGATTAGAGAGTAGGTTAGTTTTGTTAGACAAATATATTGTGTATGTTTTAGCGGCGGTATAAGTAGTGACGTAGTAATAAGACTAATGACGTATTAGACTTGGGCGAACAAGAGACCAACATGGCGTTAATCTAGAAGTAGGCTGTTTTGAATAGTAGTTGAATAGTAATTAGAAATAGCGACGTTTTAGGAAGACTGGACGGATTTCCTAGTGAGAAATAAAGTGTCATTGTATACAAGTGAACTTAGTTATTAAGTATATTCTAATTTATAATGTTCTGTGGCTAATGAGAAGTAATAATTAGTAAGAATCGAAGTCAGTTTACATTAGCCCACAACACCTGATAAGCACTGTAAAAAACGAAAACTCAAACTCTATGGCCACATCACATGGTCCTCATGGTTCGAAAAGACATTCCTTGAGGGAACAGTACCAGGAAGAAGATGAAGAGGAAGAGAAAAAGCGATGGGAAGACCACATCACATCGACAGGCCTGCAAGTGAATGAAATTCTATCAAAGGCAAAAGACAGAGAGGAAAGTCAAAGACGGCTGACATCTTGTGTGGTGCCCCAACCGTCCAACAGACTAAGGCAGGGGTTCTCAACCTGTGGACCGCGACCCACTTCAGGGTTGGTTGACGATTTGCCAGGGGTCGCCTAAGACCATTGAAAAAATGGATTGTTTTTGTCCATTCTTCTATTGCTGTGTGTGTGTTCGGGGGGGGGGGGGGTCGCGCAGTGTAGGGGATTGTAAAAAGGGGTCGCCGAGCATAAAAGGTTGAGAATCGCTGGACTAAGGGATAGGTAAAGGTGAAGTGAAATGTGAACCTGGCCTAACTGATGTTATTGAATGATTATCTAATTCATCTAATTATTTTGTAAAGGGCCAATCTCTCATTCAAAGTCTCAACAAATACAATTTTTCCCTAAAAAAATTAATTTCCCTTTAGTTAAGTGTTCCAAATTATATATGTTATTACGCAGTTCACGTGTGTTATGTGAAACACTACTTTTTAATTGTTGTTTTAAAATTATATTCCACTTATATGCATTTTTTCTCTTTAAAAAAAAGTTATAATTTTTTTTTAAATGTACCAGTATGTAGTTAGTATGACAAAAAGTACTGAATTTTGTAATATAATTTTGATAGAAAATTTGCTTACAAAAAATCTTATATGTTTACATAAATGTGTTAAAAATATGGTACATATATATTTTTCTTGATAAACGGTCTCCAGTTTTTTTGTTTTTTTTTTGTTGTTTTTTTTTTACAATTAATAATGAATAGTTGTAAAAATGGTGTATTTTTATAAAAAAAAAAAAAGTTTTTTTTCGCTTTCAGAAGCGAAAGATCTAAATGTCATGATGTCGGATTTTCAATATCTTTTTAGTTTACGAGATATAAAAGAGACGGACGGACGGACAGACAGACCACACAAAACTAAAAGCGGCTATTCTCCGTTCGGGGGCGCTAAAAATAACATAAATACCAGGGCTCATCAAACATTATCGCTCCACTAAGTATAGTGTCGATTTCTCGCAAAGCGTAACTTGCTGTACACTCCATCCATGTCGTGTTTGTTATGAAAGCTTGGTTGTCTCTAACAACACTATGCTCAAGACACAAAGTGTTATAAAGCTAACTACGATTTTAGTTTAGACATAAGTAGGCCTACATAGATCATTCTTCGATAACGGATTACCAAGATTATATCAACACAGACTCTGACTGTGTGGTACAAATTTGTAGCCTACACGATATTCCACCCCCACCCCCCAACTTTCCATTCTAGGATTAAGTTGAAACTTTGCACATTTAAAAGTTGTTGGTTTTTTTTTTCAATTTTTCCTTTTAAATAATGCATGATGAAGTGATTTTTATGATAAGCAGTTTACAAAGGTATCTTGTGACTATCTGATTCTAGATTATAAATTAGTGTATTTGAGTAAAACCGTTATAACAGAGTTTAATAAAATAATTAGGTAGGCTTTTTTTCTTGATTTTGATTTAAGATTAATATTATATTCATACATCTTAGAATAATGTTAGTTCTCCTTTTGTGTGTTTTGTTTGATTTTTTAGGCCAGCGTTTCTCAAACTGTGGGACGCCCGCTCCTTCTCACCTTCTGGGTGCTAAAAAAGGTTGCGAAAATAGATGTTCTTTTATTGCAAGAAAACTAGTCTAGTATTTGCAACAGCGGAATTATTGTAGATAATTTAGTAAAGTAATATATTCAAATGTTATTTCTATTATATTCTTATAATAAAATACATTCTATATATATAAGCCTTTATTACTGTAAGATGTTCATAAAAAAAGGGAGGGCGCCAACAAGATACCGTCCCAGGGCGCCAGCTATGCTCCCTACGACCCAGCCATGGTAACAGAAAAAAACCCACCTTTTTTCATTTAACCAGCTTATTTACAAATGCTCAGCTCCAGTTTTTTTTAAATTTTAAATATTGCACAGTTGGAAAGAATTTCCACTAATTTAACTTGACAATAAAGTTCAACGCAGTCCTGTGAAGCTCTAGGAAATTAAAAATGTGTCTGGAAGAAGGTTATAATTAGACAAATATCTCCAAGGCAAGTAACATTAATCAAATGTTAAACTAGATTGAGTCTTTACTATAGACTATATATTTACAGTCTATGGTCTTTACTGATATAAAGATTTCCAACATTGCTGATGTTATTGCCGCGTAAATAAAATAAATAATACAATCAATACAAAAGAGATAATTATACAGTTGTAATGTACATATTCGAAACAACTAAAGTTTTGGTTTACAAAGTCAAGTGCAATAACCCTTAAGGTGGAATTTCAATTTCCGTCAACAAAAGAGGGCCATCTTACTACAAATGAGCACAACCTCATCAGAATTGTTTCACTTGACATTTGCTGTCACCTAGCCATCACATGATTAGGCCAAACCCATTGTTGCGTTTACTTGACCTACATTTGACGATTGTTTTTTTTTTTTAAAATGGGGTCATTCTAAAGTTCAAGGGATGAGCCGGGTGCAATCAAAACTGTACAAAATAACTAATAACTAGAGCACGTTTAGCGCAATGAGAAAACACGTGTAAAAAAATCAGAGTTGGCAACAACAAAATATTCATAAATATGTATTGAGCTCATTATACACTTGCATACAACACCGCATGTTGATTTGCTAGCAGGGTACACACTGTTTATTTTGATCAGTTACCCCCATCCCTCTTTTTTTTTTCTCCTTTCAATTTCAATAAAACAGAACCCCCCCCCCCCCACCCCCTTTTTTTTAAAATTGCTTCCTTCGCATCTTTTTGCTCTCCCACATAGTTTTTTGACATGTTTCTTTTTCTTTTATTTCCAGTTAAACGGCCCGGATTTCGTAGATTCTCTATTATTATACTTTTGGCCAGTAAATTCTAGTATCTGTTACGTTCATTTATAACTGACCACTTATATCTTTACAGATACCTCTGCACGGAGGTTTTCTGTCAACTAGATAATCATGTAATCACACCCGTTAATCACACACGTTAATCACACCCGTTAATCACACCCGTTGTTGTGAAATTCAGCTCCTTGGACGGAGATAGAACAAACGGGGGGGGGGGGATTCTGAGTGTTCTTATTCTATAAAGCTCTAAATCAGTGGTTCCCAAACTTTTTTGTCTCGTAGACCCCTTGCCATGTTTTCTGGTTTTCGGTAGACCCCCTGTTTAACTTGTATTGCAATTTTTGCAGATTCATAAACTCATTTTTAAAACTAATTTCTAACTGCAGTGAGTCGAAGAGTGAAAAAGTAATTTAAAGCTACACAAAAAGTTACAGAGATCTATCGTTTTTGACTGATAAAATTTAAACCAAAAAAAAATAAAAAATGTGTATTGCTGGAATCACCAAACACACTAGAAATGTTTTTTTTTTTTTTTTTTTGTATGTTCATCATTTGTTACGGTTATTATGTTTCATATAGAAATTTTTTGTTCTATGAAGTAATCCTTCAAACATTAAATATTAATTAATTAATCAATTCGCCTTAAATATAATTTTAAAAGTTTTCGAAAAGAGCAGTTTCTAGAGAAGGGTCAAAGATGAGTTACTGGTGCCTAAATCAGTAAGCTTTGGCAGGAGGGACTCATTAGCCTTGGCTTGCAGCCCACCAAGCCAAAGGAAAACTGAATTCAATAATCTGCTGCTTTGCAGCTATACACAAACATGGGAAAGGTTTCGTGGGTCAGCCCTGGGGATAAATATGGAGCAGAAGACCATTAGGCAGTTTGCAGCTTTAATGCTCATCCCACCAATGTGCCCTTGAATTGTAGTGTTGCTTAAAGAAAATGTTTGCATAATAACAGATTTACGTTTATGTAAAACAGTTTTTAAAACTACTTCAATGGCTGGTAAAATCAATGCTTTATCTATAGTGAATTCCATATTTGGCTATAGGTAAAGAGATCTTATAAGACACTCACAAATCACCATCTTTTCTATATGATGTTGAAGAAAGATTGTGTGGGTTTATTCTGAACTTTATTTTTGAGTTTTTGAAATTTTTTATCACCTTTATTTTTTTACAAGGGTAGCATCGTCTCAAATAATCCTGCAGTGTAATTGGTTTCATATGGTCATAAAAAGGCATTATTTAACCAAGGAAATAAATAATCTATGATGTAAAATCTAGATTTCTTTTTGTTAAACATTAGTTACATGTAGACAAAAGTGACTATTTACATAAGTATTGAAATTAAATACAACAATTTTACATTTCAATAGCAGGACAAATATTTATAACTAAATTACACATATTTATACGTGCTTGAAATAGTTACATTAACGGAGTGTGAAAATTATAACTTTCTTTAATTGAAATCCACCACCGTAGACCCCCATGGACATCTCATAGACCCCCAATTTACGTTTTCACTTTCATGGACCCCCTGGAGGTCTTCGTAGACCCCTGGGGGTCTATATAGACCACTTTGGGAATCACTGCTCTAAATGGTACCTGACATTATTTGGAGAAAGTAAAGGCGGTTGATCGTTGTGCTGGCCACACCCCAACCTCGTTAACCGAAATGAAACAGATGAGCTGTACATCATCTGCTCCATGCACTGCAAGGTCTGAAAGAAAGCCTTTACTTTTCTTTTTTAATAGATGTAAGTTTAATAAAAAGGTAAACCTACTTGAGCCCATTGACTAAAGCCTGACTAAGCAAAAAACAGAAACACATTTTTTAAGCACCAGTCACAAGTGGATGTGTAGCACCCAGCACTTATAAAGGAAATAAGGTAAGGGTCATAGGCCAAGCTGCAAATAAAAAAAAAACAACAAATAGCCAGCAAGATTAGAACTGACTTCTAGATTTACACCACAAATATAAATCGCTTGACCAACACATCTTAGACCACCCACTGTGAAACGATATGTCGTTTAAAACTTGTAAAGCAAATGTAGGCTTATCTTACGCTAAGGCGATATCGTCTATGTGAAAAGAAGAATTAGTTAATACTGTCCTAGCACAGACACTCACATTACAAGAAACATACATGTATACACACAAAGGGGGCATACATTGAAACATTTAATACAGACGAATATGAAGACAAATATAGGTGGGCGAATACCATTTATGAATTGAAATACTTGTCTTGCTATTTGAATTTTTATTTTTCGAGTGACTAGATAGGAGTCTATTAAGATTTTCTTTTCGCCGTCTGCGTCTGTCATTGGCAGCGGATTTCAATATTTCATTGTGTAAGATTTCATTTTCTATATACTAAACAAAATTAATTAATTGCCACTAATTAATTAACTAATTGTTGTTTTTTTCCTTCTTCTTCTAACCACCTTTATTGCTGCTGAGCTGTGAGCTGTTTTTTTTTTAATTGATTCATATGTTGTTATTTATAATAAATAATTGTGGTAAGTTTCAACTTGATCCGAGAATAGGAAATGGGAGAAATAACGTGTACAAGATTTGCACCAAACAGACAGACAGACAGAGTGAGTTGATGTACGCTTTATAACAATGTATACTAAAAAAAATTAAATTAAAAAAAAAAGAAATATTAAAAAAAAAAACTTTTAAAATATTTTTGTAAACAAAATACTAACCTCAGAATTTAAATGAATGAATCCTCATCTACTTCATTTTCAATAATATGAAAACATGATCCACGGTGACACTGTGTCCCTGTAGGTATTTCTGACCAATTCGTTAGTGTTGATGCCCCATCAAAACTGTCAAAACGTTTCAGTCAAGAGAAACACACAACGTCAACGACCTGTACAATATGTCGGTGTCAGTCTAATTAACTTTATTGAAAGGTAGAATATAGACCCACACAAGTACTGACATTCTGTGCACGTGTTAATTTATCGAGTTAAATACAGACAAAAAAGCAGCAGACTTTGTTTAAAAGATACAGAACAGAATGATTGCTTAAAAACAAGGTCTAAAACTGATATTATTATTAGGCCTACGGTATTTCTATTATTTAAAAAAAAGCATTTTGTTCAATATCCAGTGCGGTCCCACCTTCCCAGCTACATAGCGACATATTGGAGATTTCCACCATCAATTTTAAACACATTAGATCTGCTCTCTGTAGTACATTTTGATGTTTAAGATCTGGTTTTCTTTAATTTATTAGAAATAAATTACAATAACATAGACAAAGAAAAGATACAGATATAGAGAAATATATGACCTTATATAAAGGAACCTAAAGAAATAAACATAAGTAACAGAGGAAGAAAGGGAAAGATTAGGAATGCGAAACAAAAATATCACTGTTGCCAAGGATGTATCTCTAGAGCAGTGTTTTCCGAACTGTGTTCCGCGGAACCCTAGTGTTCCACGAACTACTGGAATAGTTAACTAGTAGGCCACCACGTAATTTAATCTCTCTGAAAAATTAGCAAAGTGTTCCGCTAAATACTCCGAATGTGCGAAGTGTTCCGCTAAATACTCCGAATGTGCGAAGTGTTCCGCTAAATACTCCGAATGTGCGAAGTATTCCGCTAAATACTCCGAATGTGCGAAGTGTTCCGCTAAATACTCCGGATGTGCGAAGTGTTTCGTTAAGGAAAACGTTTTGGGAACCACTGTTCTATCAACTCTGCTTTAAATACCGCTGGTCAGCTGTCCATCCCTTTCAAAATACGTTTTCAGTTGCGCTATCAAAGAGAAAACCTCTAATACTTCTTCTATATTGATAGTATTTTGACTCTTCAGTTTTAAAAAGTACAAATATTTTATAGGCTTACCCATAGACATAAATAAATATAGACTGGCCGATTAAAGAGTTTTATGAAACGAAAATTTGTGACTTGCAATTTTGTGTACTTTATTATACAGCATTTATGAGCAGTATAAAAGTTAAGTATTCATCTCATCTATTTCAGCCATAACCTATATAAGTATTATAATAGTTTTGTTTAATCTCTAAGAATGAAGATCAAGCAACTTTTCATAATTCGGAAATCCGAATGCAATAGATATACATGTTTTCAAGTTACATGAAGCTACTTCCTTTTTCCAGTCTATATTTATTTATGTCTATGGGCTTACCTTACACAAAATCGTCAACATTTCCTATGTTCTGTATACTAGTTACTAGCTACAACAAAAAGCTAGCAATTTATAGTTTTCCGCTATAGATGAGAATCCTCAAGGAACCATATAGATGACAGCATTATTTGTGTTTGTCAGTTGTTTTCCAGGTAGCCTTTTTGGTCATATCACCTTATTTCTGGTTCGGCTACGTTGTTTTTGGTCTTAATTGGCCTTTTGGCTCTCTGCGATCATCTCCATCGTTTTGTTGTTGTTGTTGTTGTCATAGCTTGTTTATTAACTTAATTGTCTCATTTATCATTGCTGTCTCTTTTGTTTTGTGTCATTATTGTCTCTTTTAAACCATATCTCTTTTTTTGAGGAGTAATTCTTATGTTCTACCAGTTTTTTAAGTCATCGGTCTTTTGTCTTTAGCTTCATTTTTTTTTTTTTACATATCGTATAAATTCCGTGATGTTGTCATTGCCGGAAGTGATATATGAATTAAATTACCTATAAGATGCTTCCAAAGGTATGCATCACAAATAACCTCTGACAACTAGTCCATCTCCTGGGTTTTACGTGGTTCACAGATTGGGTCTGGCGGAACAGAAGGGTCTAAGGCGAGTAACTGGCACCTAAAGCAGTAAGCTTTGGACAGGAGGGGCTCGTTAGCCTTAACTATCTTTCTTGGAGAAGGAAAACTCTGAATTCAAACCTCTGCTGCCTTGCAGCTATACCCTAACATGAGAAAGGGCTTCGGAAGTCAACTCTAAGGAAAAAATCAGTAGCCGGTGACCGTGACCCTATAATTGTGGTACACCGTGCTACACCTTGACAGAGCCTGCGATGCAGCTGTTCCTAAACTGTACCGTGACTTTCCGTTCCTTTGGATACATCATCTGCATGTGTGTGGGTGAACTGCTGTGTGGGTGACATCATTCCAACCATAGCTAATGCCCATTTATATGAGATGATCTTTAGTCACATCGTAAATGAAGGAGGTCTGTATAGGCCTGTAAGACTGAGTTCAAGATGGGACAGGTGGAAGCTAACTTTTAAAATTACACAACATTCCAAAATATAAAGGCCAAAAACATATGATAGCACTTGATAGACAGGAACGCAGACAGATAGACTATTAGGCCTACGTATCTTGAGACCATTATGTTGGCAGGCCGAATCGCAAACTAGGCTACTTGGCCAGAAGTAGAGAGGCAAAGCAGATAACTATTCATCTTGTTAATACCAAAGTTACAGATTTTCTGTATTTAAATGAAGCTAATATAAATTGTAAAAAAAAAAATGCTAATAGTACTTAATAACTGCGTTGAACAGACGATAACATTTAGATAGCTGTTTCAAGTACCTGCGTTCAAATGACTGAGATAAAGTTTCAACAAGAGGTTCTCAAAGCTTTTCTTGCTACACATTCCTTAAACCGAAGATCAGAATAACAATAACATAAAGAATAATAAAAAAAAAATCATTTCCTTGCAAGTGATTTTACTCTTGTACTGAAAGCAAAAAATCTAGAGTCAGTGTTATTTGTGTTGTATTAAAATATTTTTGTTTGAATCGAAAAATTAAACATAAAAATAATAGTTACCTAGATTTGTAAAAAAAGAATTGTAAATATAAGAAAAAAAAACTTTTTTAAAAAGGACTATTTCCCCTTTGTATAGTTTATTTTTGTAACAGCGATTACTTTCCTCTTAACTAATGAATGATAGATTTTAAAAAGGTACATTTTGTAAGTTCCGGAACTTAGAATCACCATCTTCACACTGGCCTATGTAAGAGTGAATCTATCGCCAACATATCAAAGTCGACCACAGAGTATAATGGGTCAGAATAGTGTGTGGTGTTTTGAAGTTAACTTGAGAACCACCGTTCTAAACGAAATGTTATCCAACATCCCTGCGTTACATTTAAGTTAAAATTTATTGATATGACTTATCTACAGTCACCTGCGTTAAGGTCACGCGGTCTGGTTTCAAGACAAAGAACAGCAAGTTAACTATCAATAAGGTGCGGTAGGCCTACAGCTTAGTTTATTTACGATTCATTTGTGCTGTATCAGGGCCATGCATTATTTTGACTTCGTTTTGACATTAGTGAATCGACCTTGAGATATAAAGTGGCCTATATAAAAAAAAAAAGATTGTTGCTATCGCAGCCGAGACTAATCGTTATAGAAGGCCTCAACACTGACCTGCGACGTCACAACCTGTGGGCAGTTTACACCAATAGCTCGTTGTCAGTCTTACTAAAAGATCGTTAAAAATACTTGAAAAACAAAGCGAATACTAAGTGTAATTGGGGGTATCTAGGAGTTGGTTTTCCGTGCCCCCTTCTAGGTAGCCAAGCCAAGCCAAGTTCATGCGCACTTGGCCTCTCGACCAAGTAAGCCTACATTTCATTCAGACAATGTAGGGGCCTATAGGTTAGTGATAAAAAAAATTACTCATATATTCACTGTCATCCCTTTAAAAGATTGAGTAGCAACCATAGACAAAGAAATACATAGATCTAGACTGGTCCAGTCTAGTCTATATGGTTTCTATATTTTTAAAAGCCCTCACTCGATCATCTCTAATTTCTAGGCTCCCACTTGACGTGGACGAAAAAAAACACGAAAATTTAACGTGATATCACTTAGAGTACACTTGGTCTGGCAACTTAAGCAGTAAGTAAGCTTCTGACAGGAAAACCAAAAGTCAAACGTTTTGTGATTACAAACAGAAATGTTATTGAAATGTTATCATAACAGGGTAGAATGCACAAATGTGAAAAAGAACAATTCTGATGAAGTCTAATAAATAAGGAGACAGCACTGGCCAATTTTATTATGTGAGGAACATTGGAAATAATATAACGCACGAACGTCTATAATAGGCGTGATCGTCGTAAGTTTATTTTTGTGTTAAACTAAGACCATCTTAATTGTCACGGACCTTTTTTCTTTTCCTGCGGCATAAAAGTCGTTACCATAAAGATGTACAACAGTCAGAATAATGTCCGCTATTTTTCTGACACAAGATATTTGCAAAAAGTCACTTTAGCGGAGACTTTTTGAAATGTCTTCTTCAAATAGTTTTGAGTCGATATTGTTGCAGACACTTCTCGCGAAAATGGTACCGTTATACATTTAAAAGGTCCTTATTAGAAGCACTGGTGGATCCAGGGGGGGGGGCGGTAGGGGCGATCGCCCCCCCCCCCCCACTCGGCCGACCCCCCCCCCCTAGGGGGGGGCGGACGAATTTTAGTATAGAATTCACACAATTTGTATACGAATTTATTACTAATGTTAATAATATATATTAATTATTTATATTTCAACCTATTTTTAGATTATTTCGCCCCCCCCCTTTCTAGTATTTTGGCCGATTTGGTAGGGTCGGGAGGGGGCGATGGCATCATTCCGCCCCCCCCCCAACCATAAACTTTCGAGTGGGGGGGGCGGTCTTATTTATTTGTAGAAATCACAGCTTATTAACAGAATCAATTATATGTACATGATTAAAACTTGTTATTGGTATTTTAACCAGTCTTTATATTATGTCGGGGAGGAGCGAATACCTCTACTGCCCTTCCCATCTAAACCCTTTGTGTGTGTGGGGGGGAGGCGGTCCTACTTTTATGGAGAAATCATAGTATGTGAACAAAATTAGTCGAATATCTATATAATATAAACAGGTGGAAGTGCGATACATGCAATCACCTTCCCCGCATTGGACAAACCAATACTTTTTCTTTTTGTATTATAGTAAGAAATTACAAACTTAAAAAAATCTGTCACTAATATAATTTATATATGCTATAAAGTAAATTATTATATCGAGTCGCCCAACCCCTATTCTTTAATGCAAAATGCAATCATTACCAGAAATTATAAAAAGGAGCGAGGATTAATCGTTTTCATTTTACCGACCTTCCCCTTTCCAGACAGAGTTTGTGTAATTTCACATGAATTTATCATAACTATTTTAAGAAAGACTTTGCTTTGGAAAAGTTATAATTCAAACGAAATTTTTCAATATAACAGTCACGGTTGAGATGAGTTCAAAAGCCAGATAATCTTTTCCTAGTCGACTTTTTCCAACCTTTACTCTATCTCATATTTTTCTAGTTAAATAAATTTAGGACTATAACTCACAATTTATGCTTGAATTTTATTGAATATTATTAATGGAATTTTTTTTTTCGGCAGCGATCCTCAAAGCCTTAATCTAAATATGTGGGGTATCTTATCTTTTCAAAGAACAAATCGGTCATATTTGCAATGTATTAAGGGACTATAAATTCATATTAGAATATTTTTCCACATTATTCAAAAGGTCCTTTATAATAGAATGAATAATGAGCTGTAGGTCAGGAGAATGCGTTACTGCAATGAAGAATGCCAGAAAACGCTTTTAGCGTCTACGCTTCGCCCCGAACCTCACTGATGAATAATAAGCTGTAGATGACAGGAGAATGCGTTTCTGCAGTGAAAAATGCAAGAAAACGCTTTTGGCGTCGGGGCTTTGCCCCGAACCCCACTAATAAGTAATGAGCTGTAGATGTCAGGAGAATGCGTTTCAGCCGTGAAAAGTGCAAGAAAAAGCTTTTAGCGTCGGGGCTTCGCCCCGAACCCTACTGATAAATAATGAGCTGTAGATGTCAGGATAATGCGTTTCTGCAGTGAAAAATGCAAGAAAACGCTTTTGGGTGTCGGGGCCCACTGAAAAAGCTTACAGCGCTCTCCCAGACCCCCAAGATTGCAAGAGAAAGTCCTCAACATGACTGTTTTTTTTTCTGTTTTTTTTCGCCTAAGATTGAGAAACAATCTTATCTTATTCTCATATATCGAATATATTTATGCATAGGGTTAGGGTTTGCTGGGCGTTAGGGTTAGGGTTTGGAAAAAAATCGCCCCCCCCCCCACTCCAAAGTTCTGGATCCGCCAGTGATTAGAAGATTAAACAACTACTATTTAAAATATTCTAAAAATAGTTTGTTTTAATGCCATTTTAGGTGGTTAATAATATTCAAACATGGATTGATAATGCCAATAGAAATTGAAAATAAAATCCCCCTTTAAAAAATAAATTTATTGGCAGCGCCCCTCCCGTTGAGAGGACGTCGCTCCCCCATGGGACACGCTCCACAGTTTGAGAAACGCTGTTGTAGGGGATGTTTGGGGTGGGGGGGGGTCCGGGGATATAAGTGATACTGGTAATCGAATTCACGGGCAAAAGAAGTATGTATTTAGGAGAGGTGGCTTTTACTTCAACATTTGGAGAACTACTCTGAAGTAACGAGAAAGTAGGCCTAGACCTAAATGTGTCTTCATTCATTGAATGGACATTTGAGAGTGTTTCAAATTGACCGTTGATGGATTAATGACTCTATTAACAGCTTAAGCCAACAAGCCCCGTTTTTTTTTTTTTATAAACTACCAATGAATATAGTTAAACATGTACACTTTGCGTGGGGACTGCTGAAAGAGGAGAGGAGGGCTGAGGTACCATTGAGGAGAGGAGGGCTGAGGTACCATTCAGGAGAGGAGGGCTGAGATACCATTCAGGAGAGGTGGGCTGAGGTATCATTCAGGAGAGGATGGCTGAGGTACCATTGAGGAGAGGTGGGCTGAGATACCATTCAGGAGAGGTGGGCTGAGGTACCATTGAGGAGAGGAGGGCTGAGATACCATTCAGGAGAGGTGGGCTGAGGTATCATTGAGGAGAGTGACAGAAAATGAGAACGACACTTTCAGGTAGAAAAAAACAACAATGAAAGGTTTAGAGACAAAATTACATTTAAGGATTGTCCTCTACATTTGGGTGCTTAAATGTATTCGAGGCACAACAACAAAAAATAAAAACACAAAAACAGAACGGAACGAAGGAAGACGGTCGACAGATCATGTGTGGTGTCCCAACGGTTCAAAAGACTAGGGGGTTGGTGAATGTGTATGCTGATGGAATTAAGAATTTATTTTTTTTATTTCTGTCCTCGTCTTTGAAATTTTTGGGGTAAGGAAATGGTGATTGATCGTTGTGCTGGCCTCGTGACATTCGAATCTCGTTAAAAGTTGGCCACCAGAAAAATAAAAGCTTTACGTCATCTCTCTCGTGACAAATTAATTCAACAAATGATTGGGTAGTGTGCTAAAATTGAAATGCTATTTATCCTGTCTACAGAAACCGATGCGTTAGGTATAATTAAATTGAATGTACATTTTAAATGAGAAATAGAATAAAAAGGATTCAACTCATCATAAAGCGTTTTTAACCTATGTAGGATTTTTATTACAAAGCTTCTATTATTTCATTTTGTCTGTCTGTCTGGTAAAAATTTTGTACACTGTATTTATCCCACACCCTATCTCGGATCAAGCTGAAATTTTGCAAAATTATTTCTTTTACCTGACAACACAAGAATCAATTTTTAAAAATATTAACCAATTAGTTAAGTAGCTATTGGTAATTAATTATTTTGTTTGAGGCTTGATGAGGCGTGAGCCATGAGTTTGAATTCAAGTCGCCCACCCCCTTTTTTTAAAAATGATTTTATAAAGCGATTATTGTAAAATTCACCCAGATAGCCCTTTCTTTCTCCCACTCCCCCTCCCACCCCTATATTTCCCAACTGGTCCGGATAAGTGATAGGATAATAGCGGTGAGGATATAGCGTATCGAGAAAGCTTAATGCATGAAATAGCACTAAACAATAACAATAGGTAACAATATTTCTAATCGCACAGATTTATTGTTGCTGGTCTAGATCTATTACAAATTTAATTACGTGACTAATCAAAACTAATTGATATAATTACAGCTTTAAAAAAAAAAGTATTTCTTATGTTTTTCTTTTTATTCCCTTTCTCTCATTAAATAACCTCTCTGGTGTTAATGTGTTACTTCTATTAAAAATCACAGGATATAAAGCTTTCCAAAGGTTACAGTGTCTCCAGAGATTTCCTTGACACTTTCACATGCACCTAAAATTATCTATATAGGCCCATTCTCTGATTAAAATGTAACATCAATTTTTCTCTTATTGAAAATCCTTACACAGCTCGCTATCGCCCCTTAGGCTGCGTGTTTGAATATAATTATCATAAATTTTCTTTAATTAGCTTATTCCAGTATACATCAATTTTCTTTTAAAGAAATTCATTAGTTGTTTTTAACAAACTGTTCAACACATTTTGGACAAAATAAAATAGGCTCAGTACAGCTCTCTTTATAAATATTGATAAGATGAATAGATAGGAAGCGTTGTTATTTAAACGTTTGATAGCGTTTCATTATTTAGAGATGGGCATGGCAGGGATTAGGCTCAACACCATGGGCCCTCAGGTTCTGGATCGCTAATCGAAGGGTCATTTGGTACACCTAGTTTTGTCGTTCTATCTTGAAGTATGATTAGCTGTTTCTATAGGCTGCGTAGTAGGATTGTGACCTAAACCGTCTTGAAGATACTTTCCAGATGAATATCACAAGAGATGTGAAAGGTTTTTCGTTTACTTTGTACGTGAAGTTACAGACCCCCGGGGGGGGGGGGGTTAAATTGTGATAGGAAAAGGGGTAAAGGAATTTGTAGCAGTAATTGTAAAGCACAATTATAAGTGTCATTTCAGTTAACGAGAACTCACAAAATTACTTTAGCGACTCCAAGGGACTAATTGATGTTCTCCAAGCTGCCTATTTCTGTAGCGAGTCAAGTTGGACTGGTTCCTGGAAGAAGCGACTGTCTTCGCGCGAGCTACTTTTATTCTCAGAACAGGAGGTTACTACACAAACCTAGGGAGTAGCCCCGAAACTGTTGAAGCTGGCACCGAGATTAAGAAGACGAATAAACCATGGACCACAAAAGCCTCGTTCCACACAAAGAAGAAGAGGATTCACTCTGATGTTATCCACGTGGGACAGTGAAGAGGAGAAGTAAGAGGGAAATTTTTTTCAAACATATTGATTATACCATCTTACATGAGATAACTTTAGAAGTACATCGTCGTTATAATGGGCGACTTCAACGCCAAGGTCGGCATTCCGGCAATGACAACAGAGGATACGAGAAGAGCATGGGGAAAGGAGGGACTAAGCGAGACAAATGATGAAATGGAGAGGGATTCGTACAACATAGGTTAGTTTCCCTTTCAGACCTTCCGATCTCTAGGGCATCTGTTTCTTTGGCCATCAGTTTAAAAAAATTGTTAATTAACTATTGGTAATTAATTATTTCGTTTGGTATCTCGAACAAGGGAAATAAATTGTACTTGACTGAAGTGGTGAATTAGTCCCCTTTATAGGTCGCCGCTTTAAATTAAGTTTGAAAAAAAAACCGATAGATAAGTATACATTCTTCTATTTTCATAAGCACCTCACTAGCAGAGTGGTTACTAGTCGACATGAGGAGACGCGAGAGCCATGAGCTCGAATTCAGCTCGTTCCCATCCCCCGTTTTATAATGATTCGAAGCTCTTTTAAAAAGTGATTACCGCAAAAATCACCCAGATATTTCCCCATGGCCCCATCCCATTTTCCCAACTGATCCAGACATTAAGTGATAGTTTCATAGCGTAGTGAGAAATCCAAAAGCATAAAATTGCGCTAAACAAAAACAATTGGATTACTCGCACAGGTTTATTATTTTTGGTCTAGAACTCTAGATCTATTAAAAATGTAATTACTTGACTGATTCAAACTTATTGATACATTTCTTATAAGCTTCTTTTTTAAAAGTATTGTTTATGTTCTTGTTTTTATTTCTGGGTGAATCGTACACAAAAAAATACTTAAGAAAATAATAATAATACTGATATGCCCAACGTTTCTTTATTCCATATTTATATTTAAGTTGAAAAATATTATAGGAATATTATATAATATTAGTGTGTATAAGCCTACATCTGTTTTTGCGTGGTGCAAAGCAAAGACTACATTGTACAAAGGTCAAATGGTATTTTAGCTAATTAATTTTAACAACACATAGAAGAATCTTGTATAGGCATAGAAATCAAGAATCTAGAAACATCGTTTTTTTTTTTTTTTAAATAGATCTATTAAATGGGCTAATGGCTAGATTTTGAGGCCTGATCACGATCGAAGTTCTTGTACATCGAAGGAGCGGAAAGCCTCTAATTATTTTTCCGAATAAAAGAAACATTTTTTTTCCTCAATTTTTTCAAACATTCATTGTGGAGTCCCCGTGGTAGTATCCCCGCCTGCTATCCCCCAAATCCGCCTCTGTCTAGGATTAAAAGCAAAAATAAGCGATAGATAACACGGTACGCCTTAGCCTTAGTTTATATCCATTTAGATGTTTGGGACAAATCTACTGTCATAGACATTGTATATAAAAGTAATAGGTGTTAGTGATAATCTTTGTTACTTGAAGTCAACCTAATTCTAAAGCTCTTTTGTTTTGAAAAATATTTTTTCTACTTTCCATTTCCTTTATTAGCTCTTACACTAGACAATAACAAGTTTCAATAACACTAATAACAGATATTTGAGATATCGAATCTAGATTTAGAATAGCAGAAATGATAAAAATTATGACAACTAGACCGCACATTTTTCTAAAATTTCATCGTCATTTTTCTCATTTTCGTTCGCACTTAGATCTAATACCAAAGGCAAAGCAAGTTTCACTGAGACAATTTTGTTCAAATTCAAGATGTATGTTATTAACTTCAATAAACAAGTCTTGGTCTTCTGGATCTAACAACAGTTACAACTACAGGGTAAAAAAAAGTGCTTTTAAAGTAATTTTTTTTGTTCTAGTTCAAAACGTTTATAAAAGTTTATTAGATTTAAATCTAGACTTCATATAGTCAGTCATAATGAGAATCATTTATAAATCATAATGCATGTTAAATTCTAGATCTAGTGATCTAGTTTTTATGTAATATCTAATTATCTAATACTAATTTAATATTAATAATATATTCATGATATATAAAATTGTAAAATAAAGTTACACTTACTTAGTCTAACAGGCACTATCATTATCACCATCATGACAACTTGACGAAAAGAAGTATAAATATACTTTTTTATCTAGTTCTGGCCAGCTATTTTTACGTGTTGTGTTTCAACATCATTAGACTCAGTGAAATGCACTGGAAAAGCATCTATATATATACATGAAGATGGACATAAACTAAACTTTAGTGAATTGCAAGATGCTTATGAACAAGGACTCTCAAGGAGTTTGGTTACTTCTACACAGGAACTACATCAACTGTGTTGTGAACTGTTATCCAATATCAAGTAAACTCATTTCTATATAGTAAAGGCATCACCCTTCAATAAGCCATCATACAAGCCTTTACTCCTATATTATATGTCAACCTATGCTGATAGAAAAGTTTTATGAGCATTTAAAAGAAGTGGTCCATAAAGTCCTGAAAAAAGACATTCTTGTTGTACAAGGAGACTGGAATGCCAAGGTAGGAAGCAACTCCTACCAAACCTGGAATGGCACATTTGTGGAAGGAACAGTAAACTTTAACAAAAGAGGTCTGCAACTACTAGAATTTGAGAAGTACAACATAGTCTTGCTGGCTAACACATTAGGATGCCACAAAAATTCATGAATAATCACATGGCTTAGTACAAACAGAGAACACCACAACCAGATCAACTATATCATGGTGCATCAGCATTTTAAGTCAAGCATTCATAAGCCAAAACAAAAAGTATTCCTGGCGCTGACATTTGAAGTGATCATGACTTTGTTATGATGACCTTTAAATTACATTTAAAAAAAGGAAGTAAATAAGGAGTTACCAGGATAAAATTAGACCTGGATAAACTGAAAGACCCACAAATAGCTGATAGTTGAGGCACAAGTAGGAGGATGCTTTGTAGCTCTCAATATCTTGGACTCCAATGTCCAGAATATTGACACTCAAGTCAATAAGGTGAATACAGCAGTCACAGGTACAGCCCTGGATGTACTAGGGAAGCTCTGCCACCCAAAAAACCCTGGTTAACAGCAGATATACTCCAACTCTGTGACAAGCTTTGGACGCTTAAAGGGAAAAAGTTGTCAGACCCAAAATATACCCACAAATGCATATCAAACTGCCTTGTAGTATAGGGTGGAGGAGATACACCTCCTGATATAAATTAAATTCAAGGGTCACAATCCAATTTATTTAAACATAAATTAGAAATAATTTTGGACTAAGAATCCTTATTGCAATGCCAGAAAAAAACAGTTTAACTCTTTCTCTCTGTTATTATTTTTTCCAATTTTTGACGGAATTCTTCATTTGGCTCATTACTATTTCACTACCCTGCTATGATTAAGCTTCAATAACTTTGTTGTTTGTTATCAGAAAGTGTTTTATTGTATAGAATTTAAGGGGAATGCATGCTCTTTTCATATAACACAACGTAAAGTTTATAATAGCAAACATTAATTTAATGAGATGAAATTATTATTATATCTTTTATATATCGCAACTTTCATGCTTATAGCATGCTCAGAGCGCTTTTGGTCCAATCTTATTTGTGGACCTGTTGGGGGGGGGGGGAGGAGTATCTAGGAGTTGGTTTTTCGTGCTGCCTTTAGGCGCTCAGTAAACACAACTCTGCCAGAGTCGGGTGTCGAACCTCAAGCTCCCTTCTAGGTCGCCAAGCCAAGTTCAAGCGCACTTGGCCTCTTGACCACGCTTCCCACCAAATCAACGATGGTATTGTCAATTAGAAGAGAAAGTGTTAAGCCCAGGTTAGAGTTGGACACTTTCAGATTAATAAATAGCTTACTGCAAAAAGAACAATGATGTACATTCTGACAGAATGTACAGTGGTGCACACTAGGGAACAAGCAAATGATAAAGATAGAATTGGTTTATGTTTGGGGGTCTGGCTTTTTCTGTTTATTCCTTTATCCGGTTTCTGAAAGACCTTGCAGAACTGGGGAAAATATTCTTATAGTGCAGTTAGTTACCCAATTCTGATTTAAAGAATGGATGATTCATGATGATTCTTGTGCATACTTACAAAGAGAAACATAATCTACTTGTTGCCACATAATGTAAATATATAATTGGTGATTGTGGTATAAACACAATTCACTATGTAAAGCTAGTTGCCACAATACTTTTTTTTTCTGAACATGCAACTTTACTAAATTTCAATTATATTTCAAAACACAGAGTTGCCAGAAATATACAACAAGTTCTGAAAATTCTAATAAAAAATCTGATGGAACTGTCAACATAGTAAGTAAAAAAAATATTAAATGGCAATTTAGTTGTTTGTTGTTCATATCCTTCTACTTTTTACTGACATTATTGGTAATTAAGTAATTAAAACTGAGCTATTGTTTGTCTAATTATATGCCTAATGGCTATCTGTGTTGTCTCTGTTAAAATTGGTGAGGATAGATGAGCTGGGCTGGGTGGGGACATGTGACCATTTACCTCTAAGTGGCAAGTGCGTGCTTGCAAATGCTACAGATCATAAAGATTTTTTTTTAGATCTGGATGGTCTAATGGTTAGTTTTCTTGGAGTGCATTGTTTTGTTGCTTGTCAGAGTTTTCATATCAGAGGGTTACTGGTTCGTGACATTCCCTTACTTACTGGTTCGTGACATTCCCTTACTTTGTTATATATTTAATTTACCATTTTAATTTTCTTTCATTAAAATTTTGGTCCCTGGTGCTGCCTTTATAAATGTAATATGTAAGCATCAGATAGAGATAGATAATCACTGTCTCTAATGATAGTTCACCTACAATTAAACAACACCCACGGCACATAAATCTTATTTTTAAAAATGGGTATCAGTATATATACTACTACTTGCTGCCTTGTCATATGGTATGTGCTCTGAACTTGTTACTCAATAGCCCCAAGTTCAAACCTGCTGCCATCCCCGGCCATCCTGTGGGAGGAACATCTGAAAATTTAAAAACAAACATGGTGTGTAGTTTTTTTTTAAAACAAAAGTACACATCAATGGTTAATTATAAGTAGGTGATACACTTAAAAAACATATTTATAATATATAATGTTATTTACATTTAGATGTCTGAGAATCCGATAGGAGGTAATCAAAAAAGATTTGGTAACGACTATTTCAATCTCTAGAAGTGATTCTTATTAACCAATAATATATTTAAGTTACAAAATAAATTTCTTGTTCTAAATATCTTATCTTTAATTTTTTTTTTATGTTTAGCCTTGGTGGGGGCGACTCCTAATAGTTTCTAGCATTGGTGCTGGTGTTTACTACACTTATAAAAGTGCCGAGCATGAGAAGGAGCTAGGTAAATTTTTACAACCTTTATATTTCTAACAAATGTTTGATTTTCAGATCGTTTATCTTGTTAACATTGAGAAGCAGACAGTACTGGTTTCTTTGGTTAACTACATACTTTATTTACAAAGCTTATTTCAACTCACTCTGTTTGTCTGGTAAAAAGTTTGTGTACTTTATTTCTCCCACACCCAATCTTGGATTACGCTGGCTGCTGAAATTTTGCACAAAATTATTTCTTTTACCTGACAACACAAGAATCAATAGAAAAATTAACCAATTAGTTAATTAACTATTGTTAATTTATTATTTGTTTGGTATCTTGAACAAGGGAAAAAATCGTATCTGACAGATGTTCTGGTATAAGTTGAATTAGTCCCCTTGAGAAACCTTGAGCCCTGAGTGAACATTATTTTTATGCATTTAAAAAACCATCATGTAAACATTCACCAAGATTCCCCCTTCTTCCCTCCCCCTTTCACAACTGGCGCAGACAAGTTATAGGATCATAGCGCATTGAGAAAGCTAAAAGCTTAACAAAAACAATAGGTTACAAATATTTCTATCACACAGATTTATATTTCTCGGTCAATCATACATATAATTACATGACTTAACTAATTGATACAATAACACTTTGTTGTTTTTTTTTTAAAGAATTTTTTGTTTACGTGTTGATTTGATAACGCTGGCAATTAATCTGTTGTTTTTTTTATGGTCTTCTGCCACCCTACCTGAACAATCCCACCTCTGCAATTGTTAACAGAAGTCCAAAGCTATGCATTCATAGAAGTTCGTTTAAGATGTAACTGTCACTAAAATTAGGGAGTTCACTTCATTGACAAGATTAAAATTCGGAATCTAAAATATATATATATATTAACATCATATTAGATTCTTTGAAATTTAATACAATTAATGTGTTCTGAAATGTAAGGATTTAATCCGCTAATAAAAAGTGTTATTATTTGGGCTTTAACAGAATTGATTAAAAAAAAAATTTCTATTAAAAAAAAAAAAGAAATAGAGGTTGTAAGAATGAACATAGCAGTCAGTAAATAACAGAGTTAAATTTGCATGTTGTTTTTTTTTCCTACCAGGTCTCTTTGTAATTATTTTCCGCATTCAGAAGGAATTATTCATTTTTCCCAATTGTATTTCACTAGCCTATTCCGATTAAACTTCAATTAAAGCCAAGCTACTCAAAGCAAACACATCTATTTTTCTTTTTGTTAATTGTTCATTATATTGCTATTATCTGTATTGATGTTATTCAATTCACAGAATTTCACTACAGAAAATAATTCCATCAAAAATGAAATACATAATTGTATACTTCTCTGTTTTAGCATGGACTACCATCCTATCATTTCAGTCATAATTTTATAAAAAGAAAATATTTGATTCCGTAAATGGCAAATACAGATAAACTAACTAGAGATTTTTCTGAAAATGGTTGTTGATAAACATTTTGATATTTAAATTGATATTTCTGTTACCTAACACTTTTTACATTTGCAGATAATGAACTATATAGATATAAAGAATTTGAAAAGATCAATCTAGGGGGTGATTGGACTTTGATCGATCACAATGGGAACAAAAGGTCAAGTACCGACTTCAGGGGTCAGTGGATTATTATGTATATGGGATTCACACATTGTCCAGACATCTGTCCAGAAGAAATGGAGAAACTGGGGACAATTGTAAAAACTTTTGGTAGGTTTTGTTACTAGAGCATTGTTTTTGTTTTTTCTTGCAACATTAGACTTAAGTTTATTAGTAGTGTTTACCCTTGTGCATGTTCTCTTCTCTTATATTTGTCTTGTTTTCTGCACATGTTTGTAGATAATAGTGCAGACTTGCCTAAGTTGCAGCCAGTATTTATAACACTTGATCCAGAGAGAGACACACCAGCAGTTATTAAAGATTACTTAAAAGGTAATGCTTTCATTAAAGTAATGGCTTGCTCTATTATATACTTTTTTGTTTATATATATATATATGTTATTTATTTATTTTTATTTATAAAATCCATTTATATATAATCCAAACCCCCACAAACTGACACACTTATCACTCATTCTCCCACTTAGACTATATTGTTGTTCTATCTAAAATATTATCTAATTCCTCCTTGCCAAAAGCAATTTTACAGAATAGCAATCAGGTTTTAAAAAAAATAAATTAAATTATTCATGAGAAAAATAATTTGCAGTAGTTTGTGAGAAAAAAATACTTGGTACGTGGTTATGGTTTTCCATCCATCCATCCATCCCAGTGGCGCTACAGCCTATGGAGGGCTCTGGCCTGCTTTAACACATCCTTCCATTCAGATCTCTCCTGGGCCTTTCGTCTCCACGCCCTAACCCCAAGCTGCTTCAGATCTGCTTCCACGTCATCTATCCATCGCATACGGGGTCTGCCTTTGGGTCGCCTGCCTTTTGGTTTTTTGCCTGTATATGATTTTTGCCCCTCTGTTGTCTGGCATTCTTTCAAGGTGACCTGCCCAACGTAATCTGTTCTTTTTTATTTCATTCACTATTGGTGGGTCTTCATATAATTGATATAACTCATGGTTAGTGCGTGTCCTCCACCCTGTTTCATCCTGTATGGCACCATAGATTTTCCTAAGAATTTTCTTTCCCAAGTGTTAAGTAAATTTTCAGATGTCTTTGTCAGTGTCCAGGTCTCACTTGCATAAATTGCTGCCAGTCTTATTAATTGTATATTATTTTCTTGGTTTTCCTTGAAATCGTTTTGCTCTTAAGTAAATGGTGGGTGCTATAAAATGCCCTGTTGCCTGCTGCTATTCTTTCCTTTATTTCTGTTAGTAGGTCATTTTTGAAATTAATAGTACTTCCTAGATATTTGAAAGTTTGGACGTTTTCAAATTCGTGGTCTTTGATTTTGATATTTTGTCCCTCTGTTTGATTGTCTCTTGTCATTGTGATGTACTTGTTTTTACTGTCATTGACCTCAAGTCCTGCTGGTCGAGATGCTTCTTCTAGTTGTATGAAGGCTCTAGCGATGTCAGAGGTTTCTTTACCCAATAAGGCAATGTCATCGGCATAAGCAAGGTATTGTAAAGGTTGGCTGTATATCGTCCCTGTTGGTTGTGGACCCATGTTTTCTCTCCTGAAGTAGTTAGTAATAGTTCCCCTTGTGTTTATGTGTATATTTCTTATAACTCACTCCAGTGTTAAATTGAAAAGCATGCAGGAAAGTATGTCTCCTTGTCTTAATCCTCGTTTAATCCTAAATTCCCGTGAGTGTTCTCCTTGTATTATGACTTTGCTTTTTGAGTTGTTTAATGTCATATGTATAAGTCTTGTCAGCTTGTTGGGTATTCCAAAATCCTGTAGATTGTCATATAGGTATTTCCTTCTGATACTGTCATAAGCCATTTTATAGTCTATAAAGAGTTGGTGGATTGGTATGTTGTATTCATGGCATTTTTCTAGTATATATCTTAGTGTGAAGATGTGGTCGGTTGTGGATTTGTTGGGTCTGAAACCACATTGGTAGTCACCTAAGATTTCTTCTGAATATTTTCCAAGTCTCTTAGTTATAAGCCTAGACAGTATCTTATAAGTCACATTTAGTAGAGAGATTCCTCTGTAATTACAGCACTTTAACTTGGATCCTTTTTTGTGTATTGGGGTTATAAGAGCCGTTTCCCATTCTGTTGGTATTACTGTTTCTTCCCAAATTCTTGATATTAGTCTGTGTATTTGGGAATGTAAGTCTTTCCCTCCATATTTAATTAGTTCTGCTGTGATTTGGTCCTCTCCTGGTGCTTTGTGATTCTTCATGGTCCTAATTATTTCTGATGTTTCAATGAGAGTTGGAGGGTTCACTAAGGGATCTGGTCCCCCATGTGGCAGTTCATATTCTCCATTGTCTCCATCTTCAGTGGTATTTAGGATCTCCTCAAAGTATTCAGCCCATCTCTCAATGACCCTGCTGTTTTCTGTAATAAGCTGACCATCTTTGTTCTCACACATGTGTGATCTAGCTTGAAATCCGTTCTTTTCATCTTTAATTTTCATATACATTCCTCTCATGTCTCCCTCCTTTGCTAGTTCCTCAATTTGAGTAATCTTGGACTTTTCCCATTCCCGTTTTTTCTTTCTTACAACTTTTGTGGCCCTTCTTCTTGCTTCATTGTATTGCTGTCTAGTGTTCCTGGTTTCTCTCTGTGGCATTATCATTCGGGCATTGTTCTTCTCTTCTATAGTTTGGCTGCATTCATCATCATACCACCCTATTTTCTCGTTCTTTTGTTTAAGTCCAACTACTTCTTCTGCTGTTCTTTTGATAGTATGCTTTATTATTTCCCAATGCTCATTTATGTTATTTTCGCAGTCCTTTTCTAATGTTGTCAGTTGCGTTTGGAGTGCCATTCTATAAGTTTCTGCAACAAGTGGATCCTTTGTGAGTTTTTGACTATCATATTGCTGTGCTCTCTTTCTTTGGTAATTGTGTATGGTACTTATTCTTTGTCTAAATTTAGCTTTTACTAGTAGGTGGTCTGAGTCAGCATTAGCTCCCCTGAAACTTCTTACATCTAGAATGTCTGATCCATGTCTCTTATCTATGAGTATATGATCTATTTGATTCTGGGTGTTGCCATCAGGTGAGATCCAGGTTATCTTGTGAATATTCTTATGTTGGAATTTTGTGCTGCTGATAAACATTCCTTTTCCTGATGCAAAATCCACTAATCTTATGCCATTATTGTTGGTCTCTTCATGTAAGCTTTCTTTGCCAATTATTGGTCTGAATGCTGGTTCCTTTCCGATTTTTGCATTGAAATCTCCTAGGACTATTTTGATGTCATGCTTTGGTGCTTCATCATAAATTCTTTCCAGTCCATCATAGAAGGCTTCTTTTGTGTTATCATCTGCATCTTCAGTAGGGGCATGAACATTGATAAATGATATGT
The DNA here is from genome assembly GCF_947242115.1 of Biomphalaria glabrata. Taxonomy (NCBI): domain Eukaryota; kingdom Metazoa; phylum Mollusca; class Gastropoda; family Planorbidae; genus Biomphalaria; species Biomphalaria glabrata. Next base: position 15,417,985 of record NC_074723.1, on the reverse strand, counting down.
TGAAGAATTTTCCTTTCAAACGTAGTGAGCAGAGTCTATCACTTACAGGTTTAAATCCGATGACATTACCTACCATTTCCTTTTTAACAGCAAAACCTGTACCTAAGTTGTTAGTGCTTCCACCACTATAAAATATAGTATACTCCTTGGTTCTGAGAATGTCCGAGTCTTTCCACCTGATTTCCTGTAGGGCTGCAAGGGGTATCCTATATTTCTTTAACACTTCAGTAAGTTGGGCTAGCGCACCTGCTCTATAAAGGCTTAGCACGTTCCATGTCGCAAAACAAAAATCATGTCCTTTTCCAGGCCTAGGTCGTTTTCCGTTGAGATCTGTCCGGGTTTTCTTGTGTGTATTAGCTTTCGTAACAGTATTTTTTATATGACAGAGTTGTTAGCCCTGTGCATAACCATCTGGGGGACTGCCCCTTTCAGCTCTCTGGATAGCTGCCTTTATTTTCTGGTAAGGTGCCCTAGCCTTTGTGGATCACTCCACTTCCTGCAAGGCAGCAGGTTTGATTTTGGTCCACCCCGGGTATTTTATTTCCCCGGTACCCACCATATCTGGAGGGCATTCCCCTATCCGCCACCTGGGGAGGCGCTCGATGGGAGATCAAAAACTCCACACGAGGGTTATGGTTTTCAATTAACATAAAAACATTTTTTTTGTTTACTTCTAAAAATTCTTTCACTGCGAACATTTGAGATACATTTGCAAATAGATCTATTCTACATTGTAGTTTAAAAAGAAAATTTTCTTTTTGGTAAAATTCAGCTTCTATACTTCTTTGTCCGTGTCATAACTTTTTTCTTTTTGCATAAAGGCATAACAAAATTGTTATTCTTTTAAAACAGACTTCACTTCACCTCGTATCGTTGGTTTCACTGGAACAGAAGAAGAAATCAAAGAAGTTGCCAAGAAATTTAGAGCTTATTTTGGGAAAGGACCTAAAGATCAGGATAATGATTATATAGTATGTTTTAATGATTATATAGTATGTTGTAATAATTATATAGCATGTTTTAATGATTAATCTTGTTTTGTTATTAATGAAAAATATGATGATTGCATGGTCTTAATAATTTAATACATATATTCATTCTATCATTTCCAGGTTGATCACACTATCATTATATATCTTATAAATCCAAAAGGAGAATTTGTAAACTACTACAGTCGTAGTAGAACCGCTACAGAAGTCATACAGTCAGTAACAAAACATATTGAGAAATACAATGAACTTGAAAAACGATGACATTGATACTCTATGCTATAAATAATTTAAATGATTTTTTTATTACTAATATTCTTGTTAATCTGTTCTTGTTCTGTTTTTTTTTATTTTGTACACTTTTGTTATCATTAGCTACAATGTAAACATTCTAGAATAATATGATTTACCTTACGAAATAAAATATTTTTACTTTACAGAATTTGTGAGTTTCAAAAAATCATTTAATAGTTTAAATTTTTAACAATTAACAATAAAACTAGAAAAATAGTATTAAAAAAAACAAGGTTACAAAGACAGTTTGTGTGGAAACACAAACTTAAAATCGGCCCCCGAAGTGGTCCACCCAGGCAGGCTTCAATATTTTGAGAAAGAACATCCAAATGAAATTATATCAAAGACAAATGAGAGATAAGAATGGAGAAAGAAAGTTAACAGATCTTGTGTAGTGCCCCAACGGTCCCGCAGATCAAAGGATAGGTGTAAGTGAATGTAAAGTTAGATGTGAACCTGGCCTAACTAGTTCCCCTTTCAGACCTTGTGGTCTATAGGGCAGATAATGTAAAGTTCATTTGTTTTTGTGGACAGAACTAATAGCGTCTTTTCCCCTTTCGGGGGCCGCTAAAAATGGAACTTGTCTTTGATGGCTGAATATAAACATATTTGTTAAAATAAAAAACAACATTTGTGTGAGCTGGCATAAAAACTTAAAATCCTTACTGCATCTAAACATTATTGTAATTTTTTTTTTATACAACACTTTATATTCAAAAGTAGACTTCATAAAATCTTGAACTGCCGGTATATAATCTAATGAAGAAAAAAAAGATAACTCTTTGTTTTGTTTTGGATGTTCTTTCAGAATTGAAGAATCTTTCATTCCAGCTCAAGCCTCCCAGGAGATTGCAGGGTTTTGAGCTCTGGACCATCGAAATGACAATCCAGAGCACACACCACATGACCACGCAGCCATATTGTTTGATTTCAGTCCAGCATAAATAGGATACTTGAAGTTACCGGGCAGGAAAAAAGAATCCTCTTGTTTCAGAACGCAGACTTGGACAAAAAGAAGCTTTTCTTTAAGCAGTGTGTTCTCATCCTGTGTTGAGTAATGCATTGGTGTGCACCATAAATGCAGGGATGAGTGAAACTTTATCAAAAATCTTTTAAGATTGGCTTAGCAACCAAATATTGTATTCAATATTGAAAGGTATAATTTACTTATGTCAATCACATTAAATAAATTACTACTCTCCTTTAACTTGTGGGCATAAAAATATCACTCTTTGCTTTGTAGCCTTTAAATAATGCAGGCCTATGTTTTGTATTGGATGCTAGGTGGCTGAGTGGTGAAGTGCTTGGCTTCTGAACCTGAAGTCTGGTAACGACTGGGAGTTTTACTTTCCGGCTCTTCAGGGCGCCTCTGAGTCCACCCAGCTCTAATGGGTACCTGACAATAGTTGGGGAAAAGTAGAGGCGGTTGGTTGTTGTGCTGGCCACATGACACCCTCATTAACTGTTGACCATAAAAACGGATGAAGCTTACATCATCTGCCCTATAGATCACTAGGTCAGAAAGGGGAGCTTTACTTTTTTATGTTTTGTATTATTTACATGTTTTGTATAGTTCGAAACTCAATGCTTCATACTTTATTTATCTAATAGAATTTATACATTTGTGAGTTAAGAAAAATGTGTTGTTTTTTCATTGAACAATGTTGGAAGCAAAAAAAAAAAAAATTTGGTGGACACTGTTCTCGAAAACAGCTCTAATGATTTTCCAAGAAATGTAACAGTTTATACATATCTTTAGGAAAAGAATTACTAGCTAAATGGCCACACTGAGTAAATTCTATAGTTGGACTAATATAATTTTTTGAAATATTATCTTCTTAAATTCTATTTGGTCTACAGAATCTTTATCTGAACATAAGTTATCACACGTGGGTCCTATTTATTAAGAGTTTAATAAATAAATAGATGTCCATAAATAATTTGCTCACTGTCTTCTAAGTCTGGTGATCTATAGAACTATCATTAGAATTGATATAATCTGAATATAATAACCAGTTTTTTAAATATTTTTTTTACAAAGCTTAGGCTTATATTAGATGATTAGGCCTATATTAATCATTTTGTCTGGTAAAAATGTTAGTGCATGTTTTTTCTCCTACAATCATTCTCGGATCAAGTTGAAACTACAATGTTTAGTTGGCATATATTAGACTTAAATCAATTAAAATAAAATAATTAGTCCATTTATTACTGGTACTTGTAATTATATAAACTACTTTGTTTGATACCAAAAAGGGAAATTAATCCTTCAGTATTCACTAATACGGCTAACTATGTAGGATTTTGTCTACATAGATATCTGTGCGCTTTGGGAGGAGAGGGCCGTTAAAATCGATGCCATATCTCTCATTATTGGAAGGCTTATCTCCCTTTAGCGTATTATATTTTCCATATAAAACAAAATTAATTTATTACAGCTCATTGTTTGTTTTTTTTTTTTTAAATTGATTCATGTTTTGTCATTGACTATGAATATTTGTGCAAAGTTTCAACTTGATCCGAGAATGGGAAGTGGAAGAAATAACGTGTACTAGATTCCACCCAGACATCTTAAGACAGAAGGAGGGAGTCTATATAGACGTGGTAAAAACTAATATGGAGGTCTACAATATACGCGTGTCTCAATCACTTTACTGTACAGCAGCGACTACATACGCGAAGCAAGAGCATGGTCTCATCGTATTCTAAAGGACACATGGAAAAAAATGGTATGGTGCTCTAACGGATCTCCCCAGCAATATTCACCATACTCAGACAACGACACCTGTATTGGCTTGGGCGTGTCTGCCTTATGGAGGACAAACGTATCTCCAAAGTTATTCTCTATGTACAATTTGGGATGGGTAGAAGAAGAACTGGTCAGTCCGACCTTCGACACCGCATGTGAATGCAATCAAACTGGCATCTCAAAGTGTTGGGCATTGATGTGGACAATTTGAAAGACATAGCCCTAGACTGATGAAAGACAAATAGCATGCCTTCACACACCTACACATAATCACCTTTTGATCCAATTTTTTATGTAATAAAATATACACACTTTCAAAGACCTAAATAATCATCGATCAACTTTTACAACTAAATAGACCTAGTAAGATTTTTTTGGGGGAAAAAGGGGGGGGGGGGGCTTTACAGCAGACTTAGGTTTTTACGTTTTATTCGAAAATAGCACACAGATAAAACGTACGGGCCAGATGGAGACGGCACTGGAGCACCGTAAGGATGTTTTATGTCTCCTGTCACAGATTGCGAGAATTCTAATGACTATTATATAGGCCTATATATAGGACCTACAATATACTGAGTTACAATACATTTTACAAGAGAACATTAACTTTTTCTTTCACTCAAATTTTTATCGGAAGAGAAGCGTAATCATTTTCAGCTTTTTTGTCTAGTATTCATTCTTAATTTATGAAAAGGGCTACTAGTAAACAAAATCACTTTGTATATAGAATAGTAGCCTAATACTTAATCTGTTTATTTTTTTCTTTTGCTGTTTGTGGATGTTATTTAAGGCCCAGTTGCTCCTTTCTAAGTCAGGCACTGGGCCACTGGTAAACCTGGCCCTGTGTCAACAGTCTGCTGCTTTGATGCTATTCCCAAACTTGGGAAAAACTACGGGAGTCTATCCTGGTGTAAAGTAAGGAGCTGGTAACCCAATTTTAAGGCAGCTCACAGTGTTTCACCATGGTAGAACTTCATTTAGGTGTCCAAAAAGTTCGAGACAAATTCCTTTTATGAACCTTTGATCCGGGAAAGGATTTTATCCCGTGGCGAGGATGAAGGATTGACTCTTCATCGACTCTTCTGCCTGAAGGCCCCATCAATAGATGATCATTTAATCACATCCGTTTTGTCATGAGTCACGGTCACTTGAGCCAATGCAATAGGTCCTCCATCCCATGCGAGGCCGGAGACCGAGACCACGAGGCACAAACTTCATATAATGTACCTTGCATTCTGGGGGGGGGGGCATCACCCGTATGTACCTCGCTGGGGAACGGTGCAATGGATGGGGTCTGGTTAGCAAGCCTTTCTTCCATCCTCGCCTCTTGCAAGTATAGGCCTACACGCTAGAGCATAACTGCGGTATCCCACTGGAGGCTGTATTTGCTCTCATTCTTAGCCTTTCCACTTCCCCGGTCGGACGTTTCCACGGAGGCGCCACGCTACAATACTTTCAAAAGATAAAACATTCCGATGGGTTCTAAAAAATATCTCATGAAATTATTTATTTTGTGGAAAATTGTCGAAATAGGTTATGTATAAAGCGAAGCATTATTTTGGCCTTACATAAATAGTTTCGCCTTTTTAAAACCGGCACATAAACAAGCGAAGAAAGTTATTTGCCTAGCTAGATTCTAGATCTTACCAAATCTTGCTTTAGCTTTAATTTACCAAAATGGAAAAGTTGAATAAATTACAATGTAGCTTATGTAATTATTGTTTTAAGTTTCTGTTAGACAGATCATTATATTTTACTTCCATTAACACGGTTACGAAGCAAAAGCGTATCTTAGACGTCTTAGTCGATCCAATGTCAATGATAAGCAGATCAAGATGTTCACTCACAGTCACACTGTCACTGAGTCAAAAGTCCGGTGTTATTGAAAGGAAGTTTTTTGAAACAAATAACAGTAATGAGATGCAATGGAAAGTAGTTTCAAGAAACAGTTCTTCTAGGCCTAGCATTTCTAGACTGTCTAACTCAGAGTTAATATGGACAACAAATCATGTATGTTAAACTTAAAAATTAATTGTAATACTACTAAGACTAAGTCTAATTATACTAATAATAGTAATGATAGTAATAACAGAAGAATTAGACTTTCTTAGGTCCTGCCGCGCTGTTTGGCGCATTGGGTGGCAAGCTGCCTCCATTTAGAGGTGTCATTGGCAATGTCTGAAGCCTCCTCCCACCTGGTGTCCACTGTTCTGAGGTCCTCCATGAAGGTGTGACGCCAAGTTATACAAGGACATCCCTGTTTGTGCTTTCCTCGTATTGGCCTCCATGTCATTGCAACTCTTGGTATGTGTAGTTCATTTTGTCATAGAACATGCCCTGCAAACCTCATGCGACGTTCTGTCACAACTCACTAAGTGTTCGACTCCCAGTTCAGCATAGGATTTCCTTGTTTGAGACCCGATCTGTGTAACTGACTCAGCCATATTTGTTGAGCCACATTTAGTCTCTTCTTAATTTTGACAGATGACTTCCATGTCTCACATGCATATGTTGCAGTTGGAATGACGATTGTGTTGAGAAGGTGTATGCTTGTCTCAAGTTGAATGGCTTGGCTTGTCCAAATAGGCTGTAGCCTTTGGAAAATGCTCCCTCCTTTCCTATTAAACATGCTACATCATGATAGGCATCCCCATCATTTGTTATGATGCTGCCAAGGTAAGTGAATTTGTCCAACTCTTCAAGCATTGACTCACCAAGTCTGACGGGGGCACCCTTTGCCTTATATCCCACTTGCAAAATTTTAGTCTTATCCAAGTTTATGCGGAGGCCAATTTCGGATGCCTCTCTGTCTAGGCTCTTTGTCATTTCTTGTATGCGTTTATTTGTAGCCCCCGAGTAGTGCAACGTCATCGACGAAGTTCACATCTGTCATTTGGTTTTGTTCATGCCATGGAATACCAAAGGCAGTCTGGTTCATTGCTCTCCTCATTATGTAGTCAATGGCTAGGAGGAAAAGGAAGGGAGATAAGATGCACCTCTCTCACACCTGTCTCAATGCTAAAAAACTCTGTTGTTCCTTCTTCTGTTTTAATGCAGCAACTAGACTGGCTGTATAGAAGAGATCTATAATTATCATACTATTTAGATAATATGTCTAGATCATTATTATTATATTTTATATAATAAATATAGACTCTATTAATATATATAGATCTAGAATACTAGATCTATATCATTATCATATAGTCTTATATATCTATATAGATCTAATTTAGTAAATATAAAAATAAATATAAAAAAAATTAATAACTCTAGAAACTAGCCTATAGATACAATCAATTAAATCATTTCTAATGTAGTACAGTAAATCTATCTACATCTAAACACTAACTGGATTCAGCCTGTCAATTTTTTTTCTTTTAGAAGTAGCCTATGATAGCAGTGAGATTTAGACACTTTAGATCTAGTATCACATAAATACAAACAAATATTCCCATTTGATTGGAGTAACACCTTTAGTAAAATCATTAAATTTAGAAAGCTTTCAGGATAAAAGACCTAAAAGTAAATTAGATTTAGAAATTATACTTAAAACATAATCTTCAAATACAAAAACGAAACCTAATAAAAGACACAAAAAATAAAGGCACATTCCTTGTTCCATATGCTAGGAAAAATTTATAATACTTCTTCCCTAGTGCTATTAGAGGGATGGGATGGGTTGCCTGATAAGCCAGGAAAAGCAATGACTTGGCAGAGTTTAAGTCATTGATTAACATGCATCACTAGATTGACCTATAGGGACACATGTTTGACATAATCATAGTCTTTTTTGAAGTAACATCTGTATTTTACAAGATTACATGCCCTAGCCCTAAATCAAAGTAGATCTATCTAGATAAGTGATTCCCAATTGGGTCTATAGACCCTGAGGGGTCTAAGAGATTGAACAAATTTTAGTGTGGGTCTATGAGGTGTAAAAGGCTGTCTGCGAAGGTGGATCTCATTTAAGCAGATTGGTGATGGTATGCAAACCAATGCGGATAAAACACACACACAATGGGTATCAGTATTGGCGGTGAAAAACTGGCAAGTGTTAGAAGTTTTAAACACCTCAGAGCTAGTGTTTTAAAAAAGGAACCAAGCCTGAACTACTGGCCAATATTGCTCAGTCCACAGCGGCATTTGCAAAGCTCAAGACTATCTGGAAAGACTAAGGGGATAGCCATCAGCGTTTTTTGTTCTTGGTGACCTACTTGTAACTACAGAATTGGAAGGATATTTGCCATGGAATGGAGATATTATAGAAGGATTCTAGGTATCTATTACAAAGACCGCACTATAAATGAAGAAATTCAAAACAGGTTCACAGTGGCCTTTAGGCCCCATGATGACCTGCTGACCACTGTAAAAAAAAATCCCACCAACTTAAGCTATGCGGCTATATCATGAGGTTCTCCTGGCTTGTAGGGAACCTTAACAGGGAAAAAAAGAGGAATCAAAGGGAAGACAACATTAAGAATTGGACAGGCCTGTGATGAAAGCGATTTAAATTAAGGCAGAAGACACAAATGGAGAAAGATGCTTGACAGATCATGTTTGGTTCCCCAAAAGTCCATCAGACTAAGAGATAGGTGAAGGTTATTATTAATTTTAATATGTACCTATAAATTTATATTTAAATCTATATTAATAAAAAAAATATTACTTTGTTGTATTATCTTCTCTAGGTGCCATCAGTATCTTTTACTCGATCCTTTGCAACAGACTCAAGTGGCAGAGATTTGCCACCAAAGAAAAATTCAGATGGTGCAGATAAATCAGTATGTAATTTCATGCCATCATTTTATTTAAGACATTAGTCAAACCTTATTTTATCAGTTACATTTGTCTAATTACTGAGAATTAATATTCACTTGGGCATACTTTTCTACTGCACTTTACTTTTAACATCTTTTTTTTTGTTTATATTTTATGAGAGAGAGAGATTATGTAAATGATTTTTCATTTAATAAAATTAATTTAATAAAATATAATTGGACAGTAAATCTAAAAATAAAAGCCAAAGACTCACACATCTTTAATTTTCTCAGGGATGATAAAGACAATTTTTACCCAATTTTGTACACCACTGTATACTTAACTAAGCACTTTTCAGTCAAAACTCACTAGCAGAAATCTTTGCCAAATCAATAATTTTATTTTTTAGTTTTGTTCCAATAAGTTTCAAGTCTAAAAACTAATATTTTATCATACAATTGTTTTTTTTTTATTTTTCATAAACTTGCAATTATGATTGTATGTGTGTGTATGGATTATGATATTGAAGTCTGTTTTCTTTTTTCTTAAAAATTTGGTTGAAATAAATAATAATTTATAAAAACCAATGGATATTCCCCAAACATAACAGCTACAGATAAAGAACAGCATGTGGGTAGTAATTTTCGGAAAGGGTGTCCCTCTCAGAAGGGCATGGTGGCTAAGTGGTTTAGCACCTGGCTTCCGAATCTGAGGTCCTGGGTTCAAATCTGGGTGAAGACTGGGCTTTTGAATTTTAGGATTTTTAGAACTCTTCTGAGTCCACCCAACTCTAATGGGTACCTGACTTAAGTTGCGGAAAGTAAAGGCTGGCCACATGACACCCTGCTCGTTAACCATTGGCCAAAGAAACAGATGACCTTAACAACATCTGTCCTATAGAGCGAAAGGTCTGAAAGAAAGAACTTTCCTTTTTTTTTTTGTCCCTCTCAGACTTTTCTATGGGAGGAGACAAAGTCCCAAGAGGGCCAAAGAAGAGTGTATGTAAGAGGAGAGCACTAAATTGTGGAAAGGAAGATGCCCTTGTGGACTGTTATGTGGGGTAGCAAAACAAAGTTGTTTAATTTTTAAGGGCTTCTAGAATTCACATGTCAAAAGGACTGCGGAGGGAGGAGGGCGTTAAAAAACAAGACCATCTTTTGGAGTATGCAAATAAGATTTCAGATCAAAATGGGAGTGGGGGGGAACCTATCTTCAAGGCCATGCTCTTAAAGGAGGAAACAAAAGGTTCCAGTCAAAATAAACAACATATACCACCTTTTTAATGAACCCTAGGTATTGTCTTCAAATGACAGAATAGACTAAATTGTAGAAAAGGATTTCTTAACGTCATCTGCCGTATAGATTTCAAGGTCTTAAAGGGGAACTTTACTATTACTTATGTCTGTTTACAAATACATTTCACCTTTAAAGGCCACTAGAACTCACCGGTCAAAAGTGGTACTAAAAAAAATGTTTTGGGGGAGTGATAATGGATTGGAGAATACAAAGAGAGGAGTTTTGGTAAAAATAAACTTTTTCAAAATAGAGAGCACAGCTATCAGCTACAAGTAACAGGCAAGAAAAAACAGTGCTTAAAAAAAGGAGTCTCCTTATCAGACTGTTCTGCAAGAAGAATAAAAGAAAGATATTTCATCTATACATCCATTGAAGGATGTGAAAAACAGGATTTTGTTCAAAATTTTTTTTTTAAACATAGTGAAGCATGGTTAAAGCTGACTATGTATAATACTGATACATTATATCAATTAGAACTAAAAGGTTCACATCCAGCTTTTTTTTAATATTAATTTCAATTAATTCAGTATAATAGTTTTTTTTTGTCTGCATTAGTTGAGTTTTACTAATCATGTGTAACACTGCATTAGTTTTAGCATGAAAGACAATACCTCATTATATCTTAAATAAAGCAATTTGTATTTTATTTTTATTCTCCAGCCCATTTCATGGAAACTTTTAATTGTAGGTCTTGGGCTTGCTGGTGGAATGTTATTTTGGCTGAAAATTGTTAAAAAGCAAAAAGAAGAGCGTAAGTTGTTTGTCTTCAAATATGGACAAACCCTTGATCTATTTATATACCTGTGCTTTACTAGTTGACACTAGTTGTGGGGTTATTGTGATGAAGTAATTCTAGATGTAAATCTAGAAACAAAATTAACCTGTAAGTTGATAGATAATGAAAATTGAATGTCTCCATCTTGAAGCATAGAAACATAATCCCACAGAATAAGCATGTTCATTGGGTTCAGATATATATCAGCATCATATAAATGTTTGTTTGTTGTACAATGTTTTACATGTTTTGGATATTCCTTCAGATTTAAAGATAATTTACTTTTTAGTCCAAACTTCCTACATGATGGGGAATAGCAGTGGGCTGATTATGAACTTTGGATTATTTGGTGACAGAAAGACAGTCCAGTGCCCATTCCACTCAACCAGACAGTTATCCTCAACGAATCAAAATAATAAATCCACAGTGAAAGTATTAAATACAAAAATCAACTAATCCCCTAATTTTTTATGTGTTCTTTGTTTTATACTTGTTTTAGGCTTGAGAAAAGTCCAGATTCTGCTTTGTGTGGAAAATATTTTATTTTAGCTTCCCTGGACTTTTATGACGTTTTATTTCTAGCTCTATTAAATTTTCATTGTTCTGGAAGAAAAAAACTTTATACAGAACAACTTCCATTATTATTATCTTATCTTATAAATTACAAATGTTGCTTCAAAAGAGAAGAATACCATTGTCATATTTAATTATGTGATACACTTTATATCTGTAGTGAAGTAGTGAATTTAGATAATTAGGCAAAGTTGTTTTATGTGTGCATAAGGTAAAAATTGTATCTGTTTTTATCTCAGGTATAGAAAAAAGTCGTCAAAAGTATTTAGGTAAAGCAAAACTGGGTGGTGATTGGACCTTAATTGACCACTTTGGTAACAAAAGATCAAGCACTGATTTTCGAGGCCAGTGGCTGCTCATTTATTTTGGATTCACCCATTGTCCAGATATTTGTCCAGAAGAAATTGAGAAAATTGTCAAGGTCATCAATAAAACAGGTGAGGCTTTACATTCATAATAATCATAATTAAATTGTTTCTTAATTTTTTTATCTGTCATTTATTTAGCTGTCATTAGTGAGATGGGGCTTTGTTGTTTAGAACTAGTCATCATGTTTTGTGACTGGGATTTTGAATTTCTGGATTCTTAGGAGTCCATCTAACTCTGATGGGTACCTGACACTAATTATGGAAAGTAAAGGCAGTTGGTCGTTGTGCTTGCCACATGGCACATTAACATTGGTATTATAAACAGATGACCTTTACATCATCTGCCCTATAGATTGCAAGGTCTGAAAAGAGAACTTACTTTACTATCACATTTGGTCATTATTAATTTAAAAACTGCTATCACAGTGATTGCTCTTGTCTTCTTTAGTCCATTTTCTTGGCAGATGGTCTTAGTGCTGATTAAAATGCTTAATATTGTTCATACTCTCATTCAAGTTATTAAAAATGCAGTTTTAATGTGATAAACATTAAAATAATGTATTGGCAACTCATTTTTGTGCAAATAAATTAGTGAAGAACTTTGAAAAGCATAAGCACAATACATTGTCCACTTTCTTCTACAGATAGTATAGAAACTCTGCCCAAGATTCAACCTATGATTATCTCTGTTGACCCTGAAAGAGATACACCAGAAGCTCTTAAAGAATATTGCAGTGGTTTGTTGTCTTCTTCATACATTGTTTGATTGAGTGGTTCTAGAAATGAAGAAAGAAGTAAATGAACATTGTTTGATTAAGTGGTCCTAGAAATGAAGAAATAATTGAACATATTTTCCCCTAATTTTTACATTTATTCTTGTACATGAATATTAAGCCTTATAAACATCCTAGTATTAATCTTTTTCATGTGAAGCTATGTAGATACTTTAAAAAAATATTGTAATAAACCTGGTGGTGGCACAGATGGGGGTAGTGGTGTGTTTAGACAGCTGACGCCAATTGCTCCAGGCCAGCGCCAGAGACGAGCGGTCAACTGTGATGAGTTATGCCGGTCAGCCAAGACAATTCAAGAAGGATCAGTGTTGTGAGTAGAGCTCAAGAGCGATGTAGTCGGGTGACCACCCAGAAGGGTCGAGCGATGTTCCTTCCAGTTCTAGAAGGCCAGTTGGGACCCTATATAAAGAGCAAAGGTGTCACAGTCAAGCAGGTTCCGAACAGGGTTCAGTACAATGGCTCAGTAAAAGTCTGAGACGAGACGGAGAGGCCAGTGCAAGAGTTGATACTGTGCTATGGTTGTTAACGAAGAGATATTTGTACAGTCTTGTGTTACGTGTTGCCAATTGTACAGTATTGGCTCAGATTTATTTGACATTAAATGGTGCAGTTTGCAGAGAGCCTGGATAGTGAGATGCGTTACAATATGTTAGGATGCTTCCAGAGATAATAGTAACAGAAAAAAAAAAGAATTAGTTGTTAATATCATCATTTGACTTAAGACTGGGTGTTATTGTGAAAAATTAAGCAGTGTGATACTGCAACACTTCCCTCACTTCTTCCATATCCAAAGGGACTTAATGGAGGAGAAAACTCACAACTGTATTTTCAGAATATCTTTTTTAAATAGTGTGAATTTAAACTTTTAGCTAGTTCTTTCCGATTGTTGCAAGTAAAACAAATTACTAGTTCTGATAAAATATGGAGAAACTATTTTGATCCTTATTTGTATTAATATTTTTGTATTCTAAATGCCTTCTTGAAATAGTGACCAGAATTTGCTTTCAATTTCAGAATTTTCTCCTCGTCTCCTTGGTTTCACTGGAACTACTGAAGAGATTTCAGCTGCTACTCGAGCGTACAGAGTTTACTTCAGCGCTGGCCCTAAAGATGAAGACAAAGATTACATTGTATGTTGAAAAATATTTTGCATGCTATGATTAACTACTAGAAACAAAAATTGTATAAAATTACTTATTGTATCAACATTAGGTTTTATAAATACAATATATCTGTGCCTATTATTTTAAACAATTTGTGGTTTGAAATATTTTCTGCTATATATTCAACTAAGTGGAACTGAAAACAAAAAATTCTATTTATATTCATTTCATGTAAACTGGCTACTTTAAAATTTTAGAAAGCCAATTTTTCCTTCAAGATCTTGATTAAGGTTATATGAAACCAACAGCCAATCATGTTAAGTTAGATTTAAAGACAGTTAACTTAACTTTTAACCAAGCAATTTTTTAATATTTTTTTTGTAGGTGGACCATTCAATCATATCCTATCTGGTCAACCCACATGGGGAGTTTGTTGACTTTTATGGGAAGGACAAGACTGTAGATCAAATGTATGCTTCAATTCACCTCCACATCAAGAAGTATTTGCAGGAGTTGAAAACACAACAGAGCTAGACATCGACTTAGTTTTCTAGGTCAACTGGCAGTGATTTGCTTTGACAGAATTGTTTTATAAATTATCTGATTGAAATTATACATGTGATTTTCACACACTATTCATATTTTGTAGAATTCTTGATGCATAAAATTTAAAGTCAATGTGCCCTATATGTTGTAATGTTTAAAAAATAATTTATCATGTAGAATATTTTTTCTCAATTTTTTTTTACATAAATTATATTTGAATGTAGGTGCAACATATTTGTATAAGGTGCAAGAATTGCCATGGCCTAACAGAATTAAGATCTAATATTGCTGAAATTTGTTAAAAATCAATTTAAAAATAATGACAAGATGTTTTCCCACAGCCCATGTATTCATTATTAAGGAACAATTGGTTATCTTTTTTACAAATATATCTGTGCCTATTATTTTAAACAATTTTTGGTTTGAAATATTTTCTGCTATATGTTCAGTTAAGTGGAACTGAAAACAAAAAATTCTATTCATATGGTTTAGCTATTATCACTCTGTCTGTCTTTCTGTCTGGTAAAAACTTTGTACACAATATTTCTCAGACACCCAATCTTGAATCAGCTGAAATTTTGCACAATACAAAAAAATAACCAATTAATTAAATATTGGTAATTAATTATTTTGTATGGCATCTTGAATAAGGGAAAGAAATAGTACTTGACTGAAGTGGTAGTATAAGCTGAATTAGTCCCCTTTATAGTTCGCCACTTCAAATTAGTTTGAAACAAACAATAGATAATTATACAATCTTCTATTTTCATACGCACCTCACTAGCAGAGTGGCTAGAATGTCGGCTTAAATCATGTGTTCAAATTCAGGCTGTTCACACTTTAAAAAAAAAATGCTTTTAAAAAACAATTACAGTCAAATTTACCCAGAAATCTTTTCTTTTTCCTCCCCACCCCCATGT
The DNA here is from genome assembly GCF_947242115.1 of Biomphalaria glabrata. Classification (NCBI taxonomy): domain Eukaryota; kingdom Metazoa; phylum Mollusca; class Gastropoda; family Planorbidae; genus Biomphalaria; species Biomphalaria glabrata. Next base: position 15,402,817 of record NC_074723.1, on the reverse strand, counting down.
ACCCAACTGGTCCAAATAAGTGATAGGATCATAGCATATTGATAAAGCTTAAAAGTAAGAAATAGTGCTTAACAAAAAACAAAACAATTGGTAAAAATATTTCTAATCGCAGAGATTAATTTTGTTAGTCTTAATTACATGACTGATCCAAACTAATTGATACAACTACACTTTGTATAAGCTTTGTTTTGTTTTTTTTAAAATTGATATGTTTTTCTTGTTTAAATTATAAGTCCTCATCAGATATGAAACAAGACTTAAATATTTCTAAAAGGTCACAAAGGCCCATTCTGCAGTGTCAAGGCCTAATTATTTCCTCACTTCTATGAATCTACAAGTTAAATTTTTGTTTGATGTTGTTTCAACGGATTCTTTCATTATATAGTGAGTTGTATTTTTTCCATTTTCTAAGAAAAAAAATTAACAAAATAAATTTCAAATTGCTAAATCAATTTATTTCAACTTCACTTCATCATTATCACAACATTCAATATTTATAAATAGTATCTTTGTATATTTAGTCTAGACTACAACAAACCAGCACAAAATATGCACAAGATTCACATGTCAATGTTATGCATCAAAATAACAATAAATCAAAGAAAATAGTGAAGTGTCTTTGATTGTGAGCTCAGCATCTTACAATCATATGATATGATATAATCACATACAATTGATTATATATTGATAATTGCCATTTTTTTAAATTTGGTCTAGTAAAAATCGAGACTTGATAGCATTTTTTAAAATTTGTCCTTTTTGTTTTGAAATTTGTTTTTAATTCCTGTAATCATTCTATTCTCAACATTTCTTCTGAGATGAATGTTCAATGTTGGACATTAGTCTGGGCATCTTAAGTTTACAAAAAGTGATGTGATAGTGGCTAAAAGTTGAGGGATAACAGTAAGATAATCTGTCCCTTGTAGGTCTTTCTCAATGTTGTACTTTATTAGTTTCAAGTATGTACCTATTACAGTATGCCTAGCTAAAGTGAAAATCAATACATATCTTTGACATCATGTATTTTTTGTATAAAGTGAAACAGAGCACTAATAATAGCCTGCTCACACTATTTATGTATCAAATTAATTTGATGTAAGGGCTGACATTATAGAATGTCATTAAAGTAGGATCTGTCACAGGAAAAAAAATGAAGACATTGATAAAAAGTTTATTTTGTGTGGGTCAAAGAGAAACATTGTTAAAATGAATCTTTTTAAAAGTTGCTCACAATTACTAATCCAATTGTTGCTCTACAAGTTTTATCAATAAATCTTCACCTCAGGCCCTAAAGTAGTGGCACACATGACAAAGTATTTAAACCTCAGTTTAGAAAATCTGGTTTAAATTGGGAAATAATATTTTGTTAAATTCAGTTAATGTTTGACCAAATCACATAGTAATTTTTAGTAAAACAATCTTGGACACTTCTCTTTACAAAAATAGTACAATTACTGTGGAAATTTTAAAATGTACATATAATAAGAAATGTGTAAAATGCTATCTAAAATAAAAACTGCTGAAATAAGTAAATGCCAGCTGAGACTAGGTAATTATACATTATAATCACTTACTAAATATTTAAAAAAAATAGTTTCAGATTAGAGTAAAACATAAATTTAGTTACTGAATATTTAAGTCATTTAATTTTTATTCAAAACAAGCAAGCACAAACTAAAATAGAAATACTAACTTTGTCTTAGTAATTAGATCATTTCCAATTTAAAATAATAAGACTGGACTCGAAAAGAAAAATAATGTAACTGCATTGATAGACAAAATAAAATATTGATTCATGTAGCACCAAAACCAAATAAACTGTTTACAGTGGAACTTGCTGTGGAATAATGCACAAGGGAAACAACATCACAACACTGAACCACACAACAGGATGAGTTAAACTGTTCAAAGTATTACAGCAATAAATATTTGATTTGTATATCACAGAAGCATCCACAAAAATTAACCAAAGTCATCTTTCATCACAAACAGTAACTAGTGTTAAGTAAGAGAAATGAACAGAATGATAAAGTTAATGATTTACAAGTATTAACAAGATTTGATTTGACAGTAACATAAAACCAAAAGAAAATAATAACATCAATAATGTACATGCTGAAATTTTAGTGACGATGAGCTGAAAGTAAAATAGTTGTATATAAAATGTGTGTAGCATGAGTTCAAAATCATTAATAGATCCTAATATATCATCTTAGTATGTGAAATATGATTACAATGAAACGCTTATATCGCTGCTTAAAATTTCAATGCATATTTTTAACTTATTTTTATTTATTCAGCCAAAATTCTATTTAAAAAAATAATTTTCAATACTTAAAGGACTTATTAAAACTATTCCAACAATTTACATCCCTGATAGAAAAATTATCGGCATTTCATAACAAAGGAACATCATCAGGTAATCATCTTTTTTGGTTTGTTATATGGATTTCACTCAATTTAAACACAAAACAAAATAAAAATCTCACACATTTTGTAAATTTATATTGATAAAAAATTGCAAAGTAAAATGATTCAAAACTATTACACATCAATAAAGATATTATGACTAGAATGCAAACCAACATAACATACATATTCATTGAACAAAATTGTATACACACAAAAAAAACAAGTTAGAACATACAATACAAAATAAATATTGCTAAAATAAGGAAGATTTTTTTTCTACCCATTGTTGAATTCATTAAGAAACAATGTCTACTTTTCTTATCAAGCAGTAGACTATAGAGTTGCTTTTAGAAGTCATTTTACATTGCAGAGCAAAACAGAAGCAACATAATGGTATTTTCATCTTAGAAAATCCATTGATATAAAATAAAAAAAGTGAAAGGGTGTTACAATGAATGAACTGTTTTCAAATTTGCTTCCAGGGCTACCAAGAATGGTGTTAACTAGACTACTACCTCTAGTAATCAGATTAGCTCAAGTTGTAAAAAGCCTTGATCAATGAAAAAGTACAATAAATCTAGATCTAGATAGGCTTATGACTGACAGGCAAAAGGTTGACTTTTATTTATGTCTTTTATGACATTAAATTTGGGTTAAGCTGTGAAGTGTATAGTTTTTTTAAAGAATAGATTTAGAGACTCAGTGTTTAATAATTGATGTTTCCTGGGTCCTTTGGTTAAAATATTAAAGATTTTTAAGTTTATAAGATAAAAATGTATAAATAAAAGTGCTAGGCTTCTGAAACAAGAGGTCCCAGATTCAAACTTTAGTGAAGACTGTGATATTTAATTCAGGATTTTAAGGTAACCCCTGAGTCCACCCAAATCTAATGGGTATTTGACTTAAGTTGGAGAAAGACGTTAGGTTGTTGTGTTGGCCATATGGATATGACACCATTCTCGTAAACCGTAGGCCATAGTAACAGATGACCTTTACATCAGCTGCCATATAGACTGCAAGGTCTGAAAGGGGGTACTTAACTTTTTATAAATCAAATATTTTAATGTAAACGTGTTTGAAAGTTTAACAGCTGTTACGGTTTTACATGTTTATTTTTGCTCTTAGTAAGCAAGTGGAGAAAATGCTTTTCAAATCTCAAGGAAAAATATTTTTAAAGGAAAAATTTTAGTTATAATGTGTAATTGAGTGGCATAGCCTGCTTGGCAACCTGACATGGCTAGAATAAGAATCAGAGACACATGTTAAGATGTTTTGTTTTTTTGTTGTGCACCTAAAGGCAGCATGAACCCTTCCCACAATTACCTCCACATGTCACAAAAGTGATTGATCTTTGGGAGCATGGAAGAGGCACTATTAAAAAAAAAAACAATAATGATAATGAAATAATAATGCAAAATACATTTATTAACAAAGTCTGATAAAATAAATTTAGATTTTTGTTTCTAGGATTATGCTTGAAGGCAAAATACTTTGTGGCAGAAATTGTGTACTATCATTTAGTTTTTTAATCAACTATCCTATGTATTTGTATCAGAATCACTATAGATGCATTACTAATCAAGGTACTACTCTGTTCAGAAAAAAAACAACACAACCTCACTTCTGGCATTTAAAAATGGACTTTTAACAAGTTTTGGAAATATGTTCTATTGGTTCACAAAAAAAAAGCACAACATAAAATTTTAAAGGCAAATGAAATTTTTCTTGCTTTTCCAGCCCCCCACCCCCTTTCCTTTTTTGGCAAATAATGACAGCAACTGAAAACCATTTTGAAAACAGAGTGTCACATAAACCATTCTTTTGAAGCAGAATCAATGAAAGGTAAACTGATAGCTTCCAACATGCTGAAAGCATGCGCTGTTTCCACTGCAAACTACATACATGCAGTTATACAGATCTATTAATTTCAAAAGTTATTGTTGATACAGTCCCTCATCTTTTCGAGGTGGCTGCAACTCCTTAACCTCTTCTGTCATTCCAGACATTGTACTTTCAGGTAAGGCTGCATCTCCTTTGTACTCAACCATTGGTCCATAGCCTTGAATCTTTTTGTTCTCTCTACTATAATGGATACCATAGACAAAGTACAGAAGTAAGCCTGGAGAATATAAATAAAAATATATTCAGTTTATGTAAGTTCATAAAAAGAGTATATTAAGGTGCAGAATAAAAAAGTAAAGAAACCCATTCTACCCAAAGTTAAATGGATCTCACATTGTTCAACTCCTGGACCCACAAACCCCTTGCTATCCTTCCTCAATAATATCTCCACACTCATATAACATTAAAATGATGTTTACAAATAACTATAACTAACAAGAACAAAAACTTGTCAAAACAATCACAACTTTGGTAAAGGCAGAGAAACAAAGTCTTGATTTGGGTGTTGAGTTATAAAAGAAAAGAATACCTACTTAGTATAATTCTATGACTTTAGGACTCAATTTTATGGAACTAATTAGTAGATCCCCAGAAAAACAAAATCTATGTGCTGGTAATGTGTGCTAATTCTATTTTTCCTTTCTGCCTTACAACATTTTGTATGTTCCTAATATCTCAGATATAACATTTCTACAAATGCTTCTTGTCATAACTGATTTGTAGTGTTTGCAGATGTTCAATGTACACTAGTCAAAGAGGATACAATTAGCCCTTAAAATAATATAACTTAATTTAGAAGAAGCTGAATTCAGCATATAAAAAAATATGGTTAAGTATGGGACTCAATCCCAATTGATTGAGTATGTGGCTGCTTAACATACACATAAAGGAATAATTAAGGTAAACAAGTTAAGTAGCCCCACCTTCCCTCTCCATAATTCCACCCTGGGTTAACATGAAATCTTGAATAGGAAAATGCAGATTAACAAAAATGAATGTTCCACAGAATTTTGAGCAGTAAAATAAAACATAAGCATGTTTAATATTTATATTAACACTTATAAAGATAGCTGCCACTTTACATTAATCATGTATTTCAAATCAAGTAAAATTAAAAAAAAACAAAAAAACACAAATATATGCTGTGAAATATTAATATTTGAATCCATTCATTACAAATTTATAACATCTCACATGTGTTAAGAAAGAGGTAGAGGAAATCCAAAAAATAACTTACCCACTGTGATCCAGATGACCAGCCGTAACCATGTCAAATATGTCAAAGACAACATGAGAGCAATGTTTATCAGCATACTCAAAGCAGGAATGAGTGGAACAAATGGAATCTGTAAATGAAAAAAAAAAATTCTGCAGATGATAATCAATCACCAGCACAGTTATCTCACTCAGAAATTTAGAAGACACACCTTTATTGAATTATTTTGTATCAGGCAAAAGACCTACCTGAAATGTGAGAAAAGCATCATTCTTCTCATGAGCCACTATCACCAAGTAGAAGATGACTATCAGTAGACTAAACACTATCACAAGTAAAACAGCCCACCATGTAGCAGTCTGACAAAAAAAGGTTAAATTCGTATAAGGTTACATAAAAAAACATAAGTTAGGTAAATGGTTTTCAACCCATAAATTACAACAGCATGTCTTCAGTGATTATAATGTTAGAGATCCTTGAATTAATTTTATCAAACAGGGTTGTGACCAAAAAAAAAATGTTTTAATAAGATCAGTATTAAAATGAATAAAATAATATTGACAATGTAGTTCTAAACAAAAATATTAAAAAAATGACAATAAAAACCAACTTGAAACTGTGATTAAGTAAATGAGAACTGAACAATTAGTGGGCATACGTCTTCTTTTTTTGAAAGCATATATATAAATTATACGAGGAATTAAAACAAAAGAACAATAAAGTCTTACTCTCAAATATTCTGCTCCTTCTATAACTACCAGCATTAGTCCAACCATAAACAGTCCCATGAGCACAACTGCACTCTTGACTCCATCTCCTGGCTCAAATCTCCTCAGAATAGGCACCTCCCTTAGGTTTTGTCTCAGACGTCCAAAATCATCATGGCTTTTCGACTTTGGTAAAAGACCACTTTTATCTGTCTATATAATCAATAAAATAATTAATTTTGAGAGTGTTTTGAATAAGACTTTCAGAAATAATTTTTTTTAATTAATATACTTGATTTTAAAGCAAAATTTTCTACAAGATTTTCTTCATTAATAATTGTCTCAGAAGTAAAAATTTATATTTTAAACATGTTTTAGGTATAAAGTAATAAGCTATACTTTAAAACTGTTTTGTGTGTCTAGGACTTGCAAACTAGGTTCTTAGGTTAACATACCTGTGGGCCTATTCCATAAAAAGATGTCAGTTACCAACCTAGAGCCAGGTAATCTCATGGACTACACTGTAGCTCAAATTATTGTAAACTTGATTGCTGTTATTAAATTTATTTGAACATAGCTGAAAACTATTGGCTTGCATAATCAAATAACTACATTGTATTTACCTTAACAGGAGTAGATGGGTCTGATTTGGACAGTGGTGTGGTCTCAGAAACATTTACCACTGATGTATCCACTGGTTCAGCAGCTTCAGTCTGAGTTTCTTCAGCTCTGAGCTTTGGTAAATAAACAATAAATGACATCTTCCTCAATAATCTTTATTGTAATATCAGTACATTAACATCATATATCTAAACATGTCAAGTGTAATTTAAACTTACATTATATTCAAGGAAGCGCACTAAGCACAAATGGATTGATACTTTGTTTTGTTTTCTTAAATAAGTAATTGATAGACAATGGTCACCATAAGTGCAGATTAGTGGTATCAATAAAAGAAAAATATTTTTTCTTATCATCAACTGATTCTTTTTTTTTTAAATTGATGTGTGTGTGTGTGTATATATATATATATATATATATATATAATAAATTAACACTTGGCTAATAAGATGCAAATGTTTAAATAAATTCTACAATGTTTAATAGAAAAAAAATTAGCTTTTTCAGCTTTCTATAATATAACATTAAAGTTTGTTGTTTTAGTAAAGACTGGTGCTGTCAACACATTCTCTTCACTTTTTTTGGTCTAAGCAATAGCTGATATGTTAATTGATTTTACCACAATGTAAGCTCTTGTAAATCAGTGTTTAGCTTATCAGATATGACAGTTAATTTGGTCGCCCCACTTAACTTTACTGTGTGCATTATTGATTTATTTGACCCTATGAGTTACACATTTACATATCCTAACAACTACCAAGAGCCACAGTTACATTGTAAAAATGTTTGTCCAATGAATAGTAAAAACTTTCTTACAAAAAGTGATAACCCTAAATTATGCAACAATAAATAATTGTAGTTAATTGAATTAAATGTATCTTATTTACCTTAAATTGACATTTACTGACAGGCTGGTAGCGCAATATGATGATGCTAGCAGCTACTATAGTGTAGCCAAACAGGGTCCCAATGCTCATGAATTCCACGAGTGTAGTGATTTCAAAAAGTAAAGCCATCAGAGCTGATAAAGCCCCAAAAACAATGACAGCATAGATGGGAGTCTGAAAATTGTAGTATCAGATAAACAGAAAATTAAAAACAAACAACCTTCTAGAATCTAAAATTTATCAGACACCCTTCTTAAATATAACTATATACAGCTATTGAAAACCTTCTTAAATATAACTATACACCGCTATTGACAACCTTTTGATACTTAAATTGATATGAAAACACACTTTCAAGCCAAAGGGCAAAAGTGAAAATTTCACTCCAACATAAGAAAAAGTGCAGCGCATGGGATAAAAACAATCCAAAGAAACTACTTTGAACAAAGTTAGAAACATCAGGTGTTGCCATATTTGAGTCGGGTGGAACAAATGGCAATGAGATAAAAGAAAGAAATCTTTATAGCACAAACATAGATTGTTGTTTTTAAAATGTTTTACATGTTTTGGATGTTCCTTCATAGTTGAAGATAATTTACTGCAGGATGACGGGGGATGGGAGCAGACAGGGTTTGAACCCGGGACCATTGATAAACCCGAACGACAGTCCAGCATGCAAATGGCACGACTAGGCACAATGCTGTGGGTCCTACTTGTACATGCTTAGTAAAATCTTAAAAAGCTTACTATCTATAATGGAAAAGTATTAATGATTCATTGATAAAATGAAATTGTAATCACGATAAGCCCCCCGCCCCCCTCCAAAAAAAAACAACAAAACAAAACAACTAGCTAAATCTTTTTTCTCTAAGTTATTTCATGTACTAATTGCAAACTAAAAAATTCAAACCTGAGTTTTGGAGTGTACAAAGCTGAAGAAGCCAAAAAGTAGCCCATCCTCAGCCATAGCATACACTGATCTAGGCAGGGAGAATGCTGAGCCTAAAAGTGATGTGCTGATCCCTAAGAGTGTGCCAACAGCAACAATGTATTTAGCCCAGTGGGCTCCAACCTCATCAAAAGCGAAAGGAAAAGCAGCTGACAAAGAAATATAAATAAAAGTATAATTATAATAATCAATACTTAATCAATACTTATGTTTTTAATCACATGCAAAAATATGAACGTGTAGGATCACGTGACTGCAACAGCAAAATAGAAAAGAGAAGAAAAAAAAAGATAAAAGTAGGTGAAAGGCATGTTATGATAAACCTTATAAAAGTAATTTAATTTTGTAGTTTATGATCTCAACTATACACATAAATACAATTATGTTCAATAATTTTTTCAAAAAGTTAAGTCTATGAGAATCTTAACAAGTACTAGCACTAGAATTTTAGAATCTTTAGGTGTATGTTTGCCAAAATAGAACTGTATCCAAATACTTTTTTTCATTAATTAGTGCATCAAACTTAACATTTTAGAAGACCTTAATAGGCAAAAGTTGATTCCTTTTTTCTTAAATTTTCACCTTTCTTTCTTATAGACTAATGTATAACTAGATACTATTCTTATAGATTAAAAGGTTACTAAATATTTGTAATGGAGCCAAGTTAAAATAAAAAATAAGAAAAAAAGCATTGAAAAACTCCAAACAGAAATAAAGCTACTTCCTAGATTCAGAGTTAATTAATATATATCCATACATCAAAATTTATGATAAAAATGCAAGAATTAAAAAATGAATGAGTTCTCTAATATTATATTATTAAAGAAGAATGTAGAAATGGGATTGTCATGGTTGGGTTCATGTCAATGCTGTTAGAGCAAATAGCTAGAAGAACCAGACCAGTTAAAATACTGAGACCCAGTAATACAATGTAAGAGACAAAACAAAGAAGAAAAAGTGGGAAGCAATGTACTTTCTGTCAAGCAGAGCACAAGGAAAAATCCCAGTAGGCTAGTACAAGGTATTTTTTTTCTGAATATAATTTTAATATCAAATTATTGATCATTCAGCCAGAAACTCCTGTCTTTAGATAGAATCTAAACATGTCAGACCAGTCGCCATTCTTGATGTAAATAGTTTTAGCTCTTAAACTAACATGAGGCTAAAATTTAACTGAAATACTTCTGTATTCAATGACATTTAAAAAATTGCAAACAAGACAATTGATCAAAGTAGACACTGAACAAAGCCAAGGTAGAACATTTTATGTGTTTCAAGCATACAACATTGTCTTTGATTCCAATAATTAAGAATAAGTGCAGTATTTCTTGTGACTATGAGGACCCATTTGCAACCTGCATATTTTGCCAATCTTTATGCAGACATAATCATTGCCCACAATGGGTCTATTTAATAATACTCTTTTTTTTAAAGAGCATTTGTATTTTATAAGATATTTTATAAGAATTCTCTTTTCGACATCTGTTCTCTCTTAGCATTTTTTGGGTCTCAAATGTGTTTCCAGTTAAACAGTAAATTATATTTCTACACAGTCTACACCATTTCCAGCAGAACACATTTATTTGTAACATAGCCTTTCTAGCATATATCTATTATGGAGCACAGGCAGCTTTCAAAGACATTTTCAAGAAGCCTCAGATGCCCTCCTTAAGAGCACCCAAGTTATGGAGCTATACACAAGTGTTGTGAGCAACTCAAAAACAAGGTTCAAACACACAGACATACAGATTCCATTGTACACACAGCTTTCTTTTCAACAACCATACCCAATGCAAGTAAAGTCTGTCTATCTCTCAACAGTCTGTTTATTTCCCACATGAAATGGTGTGTTGGTGTACACCACAAGGACCATTGCAGAACAGTTATAATATTACCCAGCCTCTTTACAGACTCTATTTCATTAGCATTCCAATGTTAACTCAATCAGGCTTTATTTGATAGATATTATTACCCCTGCAACAAAATGAATCACACCCACAATGAGAGACTAAATACAGTTAACTCTACAGTACCTGATGTATTTGTCTCATAATAGGGAATCATCAAGGTTAAGGCTGCTGTAACTAGCAGGTACAAGGTTGTCACAGTTAGCAAGGACAAAACTGTGGCTCGTGGAATACTTTTCTCAGGGTCTCTGGCCTCCTCACTGGCAATGGCTATACCTTCAAAACCTATATAGGCAAAGAAACAAGTGGCAGCCCCTGAGAGTGTTCCAGAAAATCCAAATGGAAAAAATCCTCCATGACTGTAGAGAAAAGAAATATATGAAAATATAAACACAGGAATAGCTGACTAGTTAAACATTAGACTGAGGATATTAAGTCTGGTGGATACATTTGAAATATTTTACAATGGACTAGGACTCATATTCCTGATTTCAGCCACTTCATAAAACGATGTCACCTCAGGTGTGGGAAAATTATGCAGAATGAGTGCATAGTGCTAGTCATACAGGTTCAACTTGTCATAGTAAAGGGTAAACTATCATTTATATCAAAATTCATTCAAAAAATGAACTGCTAATTCATTAAACTAATGTTGATAATCATTCGTTGTCTCGAAGTTCAAAACAGCTAGTACAACTAAACAGATGAAGGCATACAAATTTTTTAATAAATAAACTTTAAGCAACCTGAAAAAATTTCTCTTGTAAACAAAAACTCAATAAAACTTTTATTACAATATTCACAGATTTAACTTAAAATGAGATAGATGTCTAATAGTACTGATATTTATACAGAATTTAACTCACAACAAAAACATTTCTTTACTCTTTCATGTCTCTAGATCATCTGTAGTTTTAACATAAATTATGATAGACCAATATAAAAAATTAATGCTTCCTTTCTTCAGTATCCTCTGAACACAACACTCCTTAACAACTAGTCTTTTGAGACCAATTACCTGGGTATTAGGGTCTATTCTGTTAACAATGTTTTCATTTGTATATTTTAGAAGTATCTGAACAAAAAATATTTCTTTCTTGTATCAACATTAATTGAAATACACCAACAAACCCTGAGCTAGAAGACCATAAGCTGGGATCTGCAAATGTGAATCCAATGATGATGATAAAAGCCAGAACCAGGGCATTAAGGATGGTGAACACACTATTGAAGTTGACAGAAATCTTGGCACCAAACCCAATAATAAGAAATGCTATCAATGTAATGCCCATTGCAACCATATCAGGATATTCAGAGATCCATTCATTATCCTGAGAGAGACGACCTGCAAATAGAAATACATCTACTCAATTTGTGTTCACTAATACATTTTTATGTTTGGTAAATCTAAAATAATATACTTAAATATACTATCATGAAGATGCAATGAAAAAGTAGCTATTTTCGACATGGTAGACTAAGGTCTTAACTGATTGCTGTGTTTAAAAAAGGGCTATTTGCAAACAAGGCTGGAAAAAAAAAAGGGGGGGGGGGATTTATTAATATAAAAGCTTGCAATCTTAGTATCATCTACCTCTAGATGTAATCCTAGAAGTGAATAGTCACTATAGTGTGAACAGAATGGGTCAGTGGGATAATATATACAATATAGACTTAATAGACTCTAGAGCCTTTTTAAAAATTAAGAATGGCAGAACAGATTTTACTAACTAAGAAAAATCGAGCTTGTAAGAACATATTTACATGTTTCTACGTTTATCCAAAAAAAAGCACAGTATGTGCTTACCAATATGCTCAATAGTTCCATTGCGGATGGCCTGGTTAAAAATCGCATCCATGGCCCCACTCCATGCTCTGGCCACAGATGCAGCGCCTATCATGTGCTCAAGAATAATATTCCATCCAATCAGAAAGCCCCAAATTTCTCCAATGGTTACATATGTGTAAGAGTATGCTGAACCAGCTTTAAAGATAAAATAAATGTACACTTTTAAAACGCTATTAGATTTAAAAAGTTAAAGAGTTATTTAACTATGCTGGTATATATAATATCGAATTCTTTTTCAATAATCTACTGACTTTACCTTTTGGTATCCTAGCACCAAACTCTGCATAGCACAATGCACTAAGCAAGGCTGCTGTACCAGCAAACAGAAAACTGAGGACCGCTGAGGGTCCAGCTTTTTCTCTTACCACAGTTCCTACAGAAAAGAATTGATAAAAAGGTAAGACAACATAACATTACAAATATTTTAGGTCTTTCTTGATCTATACATAGACAGTAGGCTGGCAATTGAATGTGAACCTGTGACTGTGAAGAGAGTAATGATGTACATGCATATATTTTAAAACTATTTTGATATACTTTTTTTTTTACACAATATATATTAGGCCTACTATATATTTCAAAAAAATCATTATGGGAAAATAACCTAAGATTAAATAAGGGATGCCAGGTAATGACCATTACCTGTCAAAACATAGATGCCAGCACCGATCATGTGACCAATGCCTAAGAGAGTGATGTCAAATGTGTTTAGGCATCGACGAAGTGAGGTCTCATGAAGATCTTCTGGTATGGTTTTGACCCTAGTGATTCTGCTCAGCTGACGTTTGATAAAATCCATCTGAAAAAAAAAAAGTATTCCCAATTATGTGATTAGTTTTGTTTTCTGGGATGAGTTAGTAGAATCAGAATGTATTGTTCCATGATCACATAGGCCTACTGATTGATTGTTCCCTTAAGATCAGAGCTTAGTAGAATCAGAATGTATTGTTCCATGATCACATACTGATTGATTGTTCCCTTAAAGATCAGAGCAATTATATGAAATGTACACAATTTAGTTTCTTTCTATCTACCAACTGTTATTTGAAAGAAGGTATTACGAGATACCTATATAATCAAACCGTCATAGAACTCGCACCTGCTTATTCTCATTTGAGGCAATCTGCTGTCAGCTCCTTTCCTCTGTGTCAGAGTCTAAATGGGCAAATTAAAGCTCTTCCGGGTCGGGGGCACCTCTCTTACGCCATCTTCCTTTAAGCTTGCCAAAAAGTGATCGTCCTTGGCATACGGTCATCCCCCATACGAGATAGGTGTCTGACCCAGCGCAGCTGTCGAATGGTAAGTAATGCTTCTGTACTTTCCACACCATCCTCTAACGGAAAATGGTTATTTGTGAGGTAGTCTTGCCAGCGTATGACCATTATGGAGCGAAGGCACCTTTGATGGAGTCCTTCGAGGAGCCCTAGGTGACACCTACCATGCGAAAGTTGTGTGAGAACCACTGCTTTATAGACACTGATTTTCTTGGTAAGCCAAGAGACTTAATTACTCTTACATACTCTCAGTCGGAGGTGACCTAAAGCGTTGTTGGGCGTATCGAGACGGTTGTCTGTTTCTGTAGACAGTAGCGCATCGTTGGACACTGTGCTGCACATGGACTTGAGGTGATCGACAACATTGAAGATGTGGCCATTAATTCCCACTGTTTAAGTAAGTTGATCATCATCATCATCAAACTCCATTTGGGTGAGGGCTTGAAAGGCTCAAATCCTCTCTTGCAAAAGCCCTGGACAGAAACCCTGCTGTCGCGTAGTGCATATATGTCGCCATACAGGTCGAGAATTTTGGGTTTCCCAGACCTGTCGAGACGGAGATCAGCAAGTCTGGGGCAGTCATACAGAATATGAGGCACGGTTTCCTCTTCTTCCCCGCAGCGGGGGCACCGTGAATCAAAATTTGGCCATAGCCGCGAGAAATATGAGCCAACAGGAAAATGGCATGTCCTGCACTGTGCTATAATAGCTTGCTCAGGCCTGGACAGCCTCCACCACGGGGAAGTGCGGTCAGGGCGCCTCATGCGCTCCCAGACTCCACAGGCTTTTAGGGACTTGTCCCAGCACTCAAACCACTTTTCCATTTCTGTTTTTTTAATTATAGCCAGGGCTTGATGAAAGCTTACAGCCTGTTCAGTGGGTAAGTAAGATGATCTAAAGTCCTGTAAAAAAAGGAGATCCAAACTGCTCTTTTTCTCTCTATGTTAGTTAACTTACTTACTTAAACTTACATCATCTCGCGCCGTTCGGCGCATTGAGCGGTAAGCTGTCTCCACAAAGACCGTCACTGGCAATGTCTCTTTCCATCTGGTGTCCACTGTTCTTGTGATAACAAATTTAAAAGGAAGGATGTGCTTATATGTTAATATTGCGACATTGTTTATTGTGAATGTTTTGTGAGAAAGTAGGATGTGACGTAATCAAAAAGTCTTCTATGTCTACTTGTATAAACACAAAGTCTCTGTCATTATTATTGTTATTATTAATTAATGCCTACAGTATTTTATTTATTTATCTGTGACAACAGAACATGGTGTCAGATTTGGTGTCAGATTAGGTGTCAGATATAGTGCTTGATTGGGTTAAATTGCTAAAAGTATATTTTATTTGTATAAAGTGGTGTCGTTAGTTCATTTTGTTTTAGATCTAGACACAGAATCTATACAAATAATGGAATTATTCGATCCTCCTAAACCGTTGTCACTAGACGGTAATCTATCTGAAAGATGGAAAAAATAGAGACAAAGTTTTGAACTGTTTATGGTCGCCACTGAAAAGAATACGAAGCCCGAGCTGGTAAAAAAAGCTTTATTGTTACACCTGATCGGTGAACCCGCTCGAGACATCTACAATACTTTTCAAGTATGTGAATATGAGACTGTAGACAAAGTAATTGAAAGGTTTCATAATCATTTTTTTTGCCTAATTCCAACACTGTGTATGACAGATTTAAATTCTTCACAAGAAATAAGAAGGACGTTGAAACGTTTGAACAGAGTTTGACAACCTTCGAGAGGAACTCATCAGAGTCGATTGGTATGTGGCATACAGTCAGATCGAGTGAGAGAGAGAGACTTCTAAGAGACGTAGACTTAACTTTAGAGAACGCAGCAAATATAATTCGTGCAGACGAGCATAGGCAGAACCAAATGATAGATATGAAAGGACTACATGTAGATGCTGCTTATAAATTAAAGAAGGCAGAAGATAGAAAGCCAGTCAAAAGCTCACAGGAGAAAATGGCAAAGAATCATGTAAAAAGTATCATTAGAGATTGCAGATTTTGTGGTAGATCTCACGGAAAATACTATTGCCCAGCATTTGGACAGACATGTCGAAAATGTAGAAAGAGAAATCATTTCGCTGCAAAATGTCGTTTGAAACACTTGAAGGCTATTGATTTTCTGGAAGATGAAAGTCAAGCAAGCCAAGTAAATGAGTTGTGGTTTGAGGCAACAATGTCAAAGTTTGGATGGTTGTTGTCAATATTATGGGAAAAATAGTCAAAATGAAAATTAACACAGGAGCACAAGCTAATGTCATATCAGAGTCAAAGTGGAACACTTTAGAAACTAATAGTTAAAGCATTCAAATACTACCCTACGAGCATTAGGGGATGAAGCATTAGAACTGATGGGAGTTGCATTGGTCACATTTAAATTTGACGATGTGGGAGTCAAAGATCTGTATGTGACCAAGAACGAAATAAACCCAGTTTTAGGTATGAAGACATCTATTGCTTTGAAACTAATTGACGTCGAAGTGCATGATGTCAAGCAACAGAATGAAGTTCCACGAGAGTTTCAAAAGAAATAATGTGAAGAAAAAATTGCTACCTCATGCTGTACCAGACAGACCATGGAAAAAGGTTGCGACAGATTTGTTTGAATGGCGGAACAATGACTACTTGCTAGTTGTGGACTATTTCTCCAAATACCCTGAAATAAAACGACTGGAGAACAAAACAGCAGAATGTGTTATCAGGGCACTGAAAGGTATTTTTGCTAGATATGGCATACCATAAGAAATAGTGAGCGACAATATGCCATTCAACAGCTATCAATATAGAGAGTTTGCTTCTGAGTGGGGTTGTAAGATAACAGCATCAAGCCATAGGTACCCTCAATCAAATGGTCAAAGTGAGGTGTACGTTGGTAGGCCCTATCGTAAAGCAGATATTCAACAAAGCATACAAAAGTGGGAAGGATCCATATCTCGCTTTGCTCGAGTATAGAAATACTCCAATAAGCGGACTGCCGTATTCACCATCACAACTACTGATGAGTAGAAGACTCAGGGACATCATTCCAACTGATCCCAAACTAATGAAACTATCGATAGCTGAAAATGCAGAGACATTAGTAAAAGAACGACAGATGAGAAGCAAAGTGAAATACGAAGCAAAAGTAAGACTACCTAAAGATTACTCTGTCGGAGAGAAAGTGAGAGTTCGTCTAGGACAAACATGGCAGAAAGCAGTTGTCGTCAAAAAAACATTCATCACCCAGATCTTACATCATAAAGACAAACGATGGAAAAACATACAGACGAAATCAATGAAGACAATGAACAGCAAACTGTTGGAACAAATGAAACAGACAGTTATAGACCAACGTCTAGAGAACTTGTTGTGCCAGTCAAGACAACCAGAAGTGGACGAGTTGTTAGTTAGAGTTCCTATTACGGTAGATATCAGTCTTAAGCACTTTAAAAAGAAGAATGTGATAACAACTTTAAAAGGAAGGATGTGCCAATATGTTAATATTGCGTCATTGTTTATTGTGAATGTTTTGTGAAAAAGTAGGATATGACGTAATAAAAAAAGTCTTCAATGTCTACTTGTATAAACACAAAGTCTTTGTCATTATTATTGTTATTATTAATTAAATGTCTACAGTATTTTGATGAAGGTGTATTATTGTCTCAAGTCAAATGGCTTGGCTTGTCCAAAGGGCCGCATCCTTTGGAAAATGCTCCACGACTTTCCTATTCGGCAGCTACGTCATGGTAGACATCCCCATCGTTTGTTATGATGCTGCCAAGGTATGTGAACTTGTCCAACTCTTCAAGCTTTGACTAGCCAAGCCTTATATTCCACTCGTAAAATTTTAGTCTTATCCAAGTTTATGCGGAGGTCAATTTTGGGAGCCTCTCTATCTAGGCTCTCCGTAATTTGTTTTATACATTTATTTATAGCCCCGAGTAGTGTAACGTCATCGGCGAAGTCCAAGGTAGCAAGACTTGTAGAGCACTTTAAAGAGACCCTTAACCAACGATCACCAGACCTGACTTACACATTCAAGGACCCCTCTCGGAACAATGATCTCAAGATCAAGACAGACCCAATAACAACAGAGGAGGTTACCATGGCCATTGCAGTCCTAAAGAACAACAAAGCACCAGGGTTATACATGGTGTCAGCAGAAATGCTAAAGTATGGGGGCCTGTGCATTGTTAAATCATGGTTGACAGCACTCAAGAAAATTAAAAGTTGATTTTCAGAAAATAATGTTTTGTGAGCGAAATACCCAAAGAAATTGCAATCATGAGAGTCATTTCTAGGTTTTTATATTTGTTAGAACCAGAAGTCTGCAAAATTGGCTGAACAAGTACCCCAAGAAATTTAAAAAAAATCACCATTTTTTTATAAATTACTTGCGAGGCCAACGCAATGTTGGTTTTCTAAATGAGCGGAGAGCACACTAGCCAATGTTTCAACAAAAGCAGCCACTTGCGCATTAGGTTCACTGTGCTAAACAGTACTTAGAGATGGTCTTCAATGTTTCTGTCAGCTGTGTTCATGAAGCTGTATTCGAATGTCTTGTAGTCAATGTTCCGATACATACAAGCTTCTCGACTTTTTTTGTCACACACAAGATTTGTCGTATGGGGAAGGGGAGGGGCACATCAACATAAATTCTTGAACCCGGGCCCACGGGTACATTGCTACGCCACTGTTATAAGCAGTATTGATGACACTTATTCTGTTACTTAAGAGTAAGCAGGCATGTGATCCTTACAGAGCAAAAACATTAGGTCCAGGTATTAGTAAAGTAACCTACCTAGTATCTACATATTATGAATATAGAATATTCTGACAAATGGAACTGATAGGGAAAATATCTGGATTTGTTGGAATATTTTGACTAGCCCGAGAACAATAGTTGTTTCTTACACTTCATCACACTTCAGGGCATCCTCTGTAAAACTGTCTTGAATATATTAACAACCAAGAAGCGTTCTACAGTCCATGTAATCTTATGTAGTATAAAACACAAAAGTAACATAGCTAAGTTGAGGAATTGAAATATTTGAAGATTTCTCAGAGCAGATTTGGCATTTTTCACACATCTTTGTCTCGTACAAATTAAATGTTAAGAAACTATGAAAAAAAAAGAATTTATTGACGTTATCTGCGATCCCCTTAACCAGGTTTCAAACGACAAAGTCGCCTAGTTTTCTTTGGTCTGACTGTCCATCCGTCCGTTTGTCTGTGACGTTTAGATCTCAAAAACTAGAGAAGAAAAAGATCCTATTGAAAATTTGATTTCATGATGTCTTTTGATTGGAAATGGGCAGAATAAGAAAAGGGGAGTAAGCCATACAGCCTCCTGGTTCTACCTTTGGTTTAAATGAAGGCAGTGCGAAGGCAAATAGTGCTACACATAGCGGGACACAAATAGTGCTATACATAGCTGTACACAAATAACCAATAAAACAATTATTTCCGAAGATTATTTTTACCTTTCCCACCTCACTCATTCATATCCTCCAGAATTGGGCTCTATAGCCACAAGAAAAAAATGTTCTACAAGATAAGCAATAGTCGTTTATTTTACTGAAGGCGGACGACATTTATGCACATCAAATCACTACAACCGAGAAAACCATAATGTTGTTAAAGGCTTATTGATTTTTAGAAATGTATTTTTAGGCTATGCTTATACGTATGTACTTTGTGTGTGTGTGTGTGTGTAAGCTAACATTCAGATGTTAACAGCTCAATATCATTGTCACACTGTAAACATATGTCTCCCATTCTGTCACACATCAGTCATCATGATTACATTTCATTGAAATTGAGAATAACATTGCATTATGCTTTATTTATTTACTTGCACTTTACTTTAATCATTATTTCGTTATGTTTTTAGGTCTACATTGAACAGAATTTTATTGAATACGTGGATGAGCCTTAGACTGTTTTCTTGTGAGAAAATTGTACATTGTTTTCGACTGACTACATTAGGCCGAACAGTTGCAGCTAAAAAAAAATCAATAAGCTCAAAGCAATGTTATCGAAATGTGGGAGGAGAAAAAAAACCAAGTTAATCGATACTAGTGTGAGCTGGCACGTATGCTGCTAAGAGAGAGACCTTTTTTTATTACTCACCTTTCAGATAAGCAGGCCTGATTCCCACAGGTTTTATGCAGTACAGATTCGTTTTTATATATCCTTACTTGTTAAGTAAAAGTGTATGAAGATATAGCACAACAGGATTTTAAAAAATAATCTTGTATCTACGGCGAATGCCTTATGACCGGCAGTGTGTTTCTAGATTTAACTACACCCTGAAAAAAAAATTTCAAGATAGGGAAGGGAGAGAAAAAAAAAGAGAGAGAGAGCAAGAAGGCCATCGGTTATGTTCTCCTGCCTGCTGCCACACTGATGAAGGGGAGGGGGAATAAATTATGTTGAGTTTGTTTGAAAATGGTCGAGGTTTGTGCTTGGGGTTCTTGCTGACAGTGCACAGGATCTCCTAGACAGAACTCGTGACATTAATATAGACGGTGAGGGTTTCCCTGTCACGTGAGTTAGTGGGCAGTGGTTCTCAACCATTTCTGAAATTCAAGCTCAGCATAAGATATAAAGAAGTGAGTAGGTCTAATGTCGCGAATTTCCACTTACTGCTGTAACGTGAATCTGGTGTTACGCTTATAAAGAACCTCCACCACCGCCCCACATATACACTCTTAAAGCCACTGGAATAAATGATTGGGGAACTCTTCAGATCAAAAATTGATTTGTAAATAATGTATAGGAGAGTATTAGAGGATTAACGCAGTTCAAGATTAAACTAGGTTACAAAGACAGTCTGTGTGGAAACACAAAGTCAAAATCAGCCCCCGAAGTGATCCATGCAGTCAGGTAACAAGGCAGGTTTCAAAAATTTCCAAAAGAATACCAGAATGAAATTCTGTCAAAGGCAAATGTCAGAGAAGAATGGAGAAAGAAGGTTGACCGATCTTATGTGGTGCCCCAATGGTCCAGCAGACCAAGGGATAGGTGAAGGTGAAGTTAGATGTGATCCTGGCCTAACTGATGTCATAAATGATTACCTAATTGATTTAATTGTTTTGTAAAGGGGGTCAATCTCTTATTCAAAGCCTCAAGGAAAAAAATTCTTTTAGTTGGGTGTTTTGAATGGATAGTGCCGCGATGCAATTTACGCGACAATATGAAAAATTACTAATTAATTGTTGTTTTAAATTATGCCCACTTATATACATATTAAATAGATTTTTTCTCTTTAAAAATAAAAGTAAACTTTTTTTTGTGTGTAATTGTAGTAGTAAATATAACAGAACTAATATAACTAAGCAATACATTTGTTTAAAAAAAAATTATATATGCTGTACGCACTTTTATGTATAGGGTTAGGGTTTACTGGGCGTTAGGGTTAGGGCTTGGAAAAAAATCGCCCCCCCCCCTCCAAAGTTCTGGATCCGCTAATGAACAAAGATTGCACTGACTCACATTGCCTACGACGGCTGTGTACTTTGAGGGAGCCACTTCATATTTCTAGAACCACTATTGCCGCGTATCTCTTGGGAGAATGGCCACAACGCTAAGAACGGCGTGGTGGGTTGCATATTCGCGTGTAATGGCCACAGACTTGACATATAAGTCAAATTATAAAGTTTTTACAGAGCGGCCAAGCCAAAGCCGTAAACTCTAAAATACTTGTAAGTAAGCTTAAATTCCCGAAAAGATCGACAATGTCGTGACAATGATAACTATATTTATATAATATTATTAAAATAATGCCTTATAACAATAAATATGAAGTTGACGACATTGATCAGCATTGTTTGGAAAATAACTAAAAATAACAAACAAAAACATTGTGCTAAAAAAAGGGGTGGGGAGACAGTCACTGACAAGGTTGAACAAAAGGGGTGGGGAGACAGTCACTGACAAGGTTGAACAAAAGGGGTGGGGAGACAGTCACTGACAAGGTTGAACAAAATGGGTGGGGAGACAGTCACTGACAAGCTTGAACAAAAGGGGTGGGGAGACAGTCACTGACAAGGTTGAACAAAAGGGGTGGGGAGACATTCACTGACAAGGTCTAACAAAAGGTGTGGGGTGACATTCATTGACACAGTTGAACAAAAGGAGTGGGGGTGGGGAGACAGTCACTGACAAGGTTGAATCAAAGGGCAAAAAATCTATATATATAATTCTCTTCTTCCCTCAACAGTGTAAACAAGAAGTAAAGGAAAGATCACTCTCTTATTTCTGCGGATAGAGTTATCCCACGAACTTTACAAGCTTTGCATGTAGCGAAGTCATACAGTATATCATACAAATTCTATTTCCTACATAGATCAAGATCAATAGCAAGAATTATCAAATGTTTCAATCTATCTATGAGAATTGTTGACCTCAAGTAATTCTTCGTTAGTTTGAGGCGCGAGAAGCTTCTTTCTTCAGATTCCAAAATTACGGAATAATGCCGTTTTTTTTTTATCGCGCGTAGGATTGGCATTTTCCTTATTGAATGACACCCCAAAATTAAAATTTGTGTATATATATTTCAGATTCGTATGAGTTTTCTAAAGATTTTAATAATTTCCAGATATTTCCAGGACTTTTTCGTATATTTTGCAATTTCAGGAGATTTTCAGGAGCTCCTGGTAAATTGACAGGAGGCCGCGGGAAATCTGTTATAAGTTATACAATGGTTTAATTTAATAATGTATACACCTAGAATTAGCGCGGGCCCACTGCGGTCGTACAAGGGCGGAGCCCACTGCGGTCAACTAAACCGGCCCTGCAAAATATCGGCGTATGCTACGCCGCCGGTCGACTAGTGTTGTATAAACGCTGAACAAAAGGTATATAGGCCTAACTAGCAAGCTGTTGATACAATTATTCAGAACATTGTAATATATCTTTATTTATACGTTTACATAATATATTTTTATAGGCTATCTATCTATCTATGTGTCTGTCAATGTATCT
Source organism: Biomphalaria glabrata (assembly GCF_947242115.1). Taxonomy (NCBI): domain Eukaryota; kingdom Metazoa; phylum Mollusca; class Gastropoda; family Planorbidae; genus Biomphalaria; species Biomphalaria glabrata. The sequence goes on along the minus strand of NC_074723.1, from coordinate 15,380,104 downwards.
ATTTCTTACACTCTCGATGCTAACAATAAGCATCGCTAACATGGACGACGACCAAATATAGAGTCACAATTGTTGAACAAAAAAATTATGGTTAAATAATTAATCCATTTCAAAGCTTCATTCGCATAAAGTGAATGTGTGACCAAAGAAACTACTTGACACGCACACACGTTGACACTAATATTAAACATTACGAAACAGCCGTTACAAAACTCTTGACAGATGACTCATTACGTTCAAAAGTTTCATCTTTAACTTAAACGACTGTTGGGTATTTATGCCATTGGGTTGTTGTAAGAAATGCAATCGGATCACTAGAGTCCCCCAGACCTGCTAACTATCACTCAGCATCTTACACATTACCATGAAGAATGAACGACCTTGATGAATTTAACTCTTTCTCTCCTAATTAAATTAAATTAATTTTTGGTTTTATAAACTTTAATTTGTGTTCTATAAAAAGAGCATGCATCCTCCTATAATTCTGTACCAAAATTAATGTTTTCTGATTACAAACAAAAATGTTATTTAAGTTTAATCATAACATGGTACAATGTACACATGTGAAAAATGAACAATTCTGTCAGATAAAGAGTTAACAAATGGACTATTTAATGTGAGGTGTTTGGGATATACAATAATACGTCATTTAGGTGACAAATACGTCATAGTATGGTTGCGCTTTGATGGTCTTTCGAAAATGACGTCCTAACGCAGACGTCCTGCAGGACGGAAGGGAAGGAAAGCGGGCAGGGACGGCATTGGGCATACTCCATGACCAAGGACCTTGCAGATACGTAGTAATATAGCAGTAAAGGGAGTATAAGTGTAGTAGAATGTGTACTGTTTTGTTACTCGTCATTTGAAATAGCTAATAATTAAATAAATAAACACTAATAAACAGTGGCGTCACTAGGGGGGTGCGGGGCGCTCCGAGTGACACCCATGGCCCAACCATGCGTTACTAGGACTAGAGTTACCCCACGTAATTTTCGCGGCGTCAGAGAGCACGGCTCAGAAAAAAAAAGAGGGGGGGGGGGAGAACAAGTAATATTTCTCTTTATGCATTCTATATATGACTACATGTATGCATGTATTTTTTACACACGTCAATATCTGGTGTCATTAAAATAGTTGCATGTTTTTTCTGCAGCTTTGTTTTGATTTTGCCCCTTCGTATTGCCCATAGTTTCCTAACCATGGCCACCGCTTCAATTATATTTTGTGGAGTCAACAGGTCTTTCAATGTAGTCGAAATTCCTGCATCGGGTAACTGTTTATTTCTATCAGTCGCATATTTCTGGAAAAATGTCATCGGTGAAACTGTTGCTCTCGAACTTCGCAAGATGGCTGTAAGCTTTTGTTGCGAAAATTGGGATAACTATGGCGACGCCCTCTCCGTTGTTCTTACTCACGGAAGCACAGTCATACACTCTGCTTGACAATACGCAGCCTACATGAATGCTTCCGGCGTTTATGGTGGCGAGACTGAATTGTGGCGATGTCTCAAATACTTCCCGCTACCATCACTATTCACTTCTAAGAACGTCCGCATGACCCTCCTCGAGTTTACAATCCGGGTCAACGTCTCTCCATATCCCTGCTATTAACAATTGCATTCACCGCACCGAGTGTAAAACTATCGCAGCTGCTACCTCATAAACTGTCCTTATTACCCGGATATCCCTGACCTCATCAGATTCAAATTTGCCTTTTACCTTTACGCGCAGACAATTCTCTGTTAGATTAGCCTTTGCCATGACAATTAATAAAGCACAAGGCCAAACGTTCAAAAAGATATGCCTGTATCTTCCAAAACCTGTTTTCAGTCATGGGCAATTGTATGTTGCACTCTCCAGAGTTCCTTCTTTTCATTCACTCACAGTCGTTTGCCCAAACCCACCCCATTTGGACAACTGTGTTCACCCGTCACTAAATAGCGGCGTATGCTATGCCGTGGGTTGACTAGTGTTAAATATTTCTTCAAAAGTGCTTCTACCTTCCATGAAGCTTGCCTGTTCTTCGGAGAGTATTGGTCACCGATCCACTTTCCTTTACAGTATTCTTCTGCCAGCAAGGTGTTACATTTTTTTAAATCTTTTTTTGGTTCTTGCATCACATAATGATGCCAATTATTTTTTTACCAGACTTAATTTTCCATTGCATTTTTCACCAGGGTCTCAGAGGTTGACTTGTGAAATATTGAAATATATGATATCCGCAAGTGAGCCAATGTCCTCCTGTAGACTTATTAGGTTAGAAGCTGCAGATATCCCACCACGGTGACTTCAACAAAGTTTGGGTGCTAATTAATTTTAACAATATCGTATTTAATGCATGGGTTCCTAGGCTTGCGATTTTTAAAATTTTCTATTTCACATTAATGAAGACCATGTTAAAGTCACTGTGTATGTAAGCTCCAGGGGAAGTTCTTGTTTAATTAGCTTTGTTGGTGCTAGATTTGAACCTTAAAGGAACAGAATATGAGTCGATCTGGCTGTGCGTGCCACGTAGTTGTTCTGGGTGGTGTGTGTGGGAATAAGATGTTAGCTTCAGTGAGATTATAGCCTCGTTACTCACCGAGATTATTATGTTAGTTGCTCTTAATCCAAAACGCCCAGTGGTTCTTACAAGATGCCAGGGTCGGCCTTCGAAGTGATTTTAGAGGCCCCGAATGAAGTTTTTAAAAAGAGACAGCGAAAAAAAAACTATGCAATTTATTAAAAGCCCTTTCAGTCTATACCTAAACAATAAATAACTGACATTCTTAGAGGCCTATCGCAATTTCCGTAATTATGTTTTATGTCCACAAGTACTAGTTCAGTTGAAATACTCTACCTTGGTGGCTGTTTTTAAGCATTAGCAAATGTTAGACAAAAACAATAAAGGGGGGGGGGGAATTCATATATAGCACTAGTAAGTACTTGGTTACAAGGCAGTTTTCGCATTCCTGTGGAGGCAGACTTAAAAATTTACCATGAAAATTTACCATGCTCATAGTCTCATCATGGAACTATACTAATGGAACACCAGCTTCGAGTTTTTTACAAAGACAAAGAGAGTCGAAGTGCCGTCGCGCATCTTTTTTCGCGCACCATACCAATTTGAAAAATCGATGAGGATGCCAAAGAAGAAATTTACTCCGAGAGCCACTTGGATTGACCTTCATTGAGAGTAAAACTTCCCCACACTATATTTTATTAGATCTGTAAAAACTTTATCCATTTTCTGACTATCTGATAAAATAGATACAATTTCCCTGAATAAGAGATCGTCACAAAAGTTATTTTTTTCGATCACCCTATAAAATGCCACTTATTTTCCAAAAATTAGAATCTAAATTCCGAAAATACAATCTTTCAGTGTTTCTGTGTTTGGTTTATTTACACTAAATCTGGATGAAGACCTGTCTACCGTTCCGCTAAATGCGTATTTGTTACGATATACTAAATTGCACGAAATAAAAATAGGAGGCCTAATACAGTTTTGACACTCCAAGCTACGCATTTCTAATCGTTTTTTTTTTTTATTATCGAAAGGACTAGGCTATAGTCATACACGTCTCGTGGGAAACAAAGAAAAAGTTAATCTTGATAATATTGTAGCCTAAATAAAATGACAAAAAAAAACAAAAAACAAAACAACTATAGCCTAATCTAAAATGAAATAGATCTAGAGCTAGATTTTCTTGGACGAATGATATAAAATAAGTATAAATAATAAGTCATATGAATCTGATAGATCTAAAACAAATACTGATAGAGTCATTCATTAATTAATTATTAGAATTACTTGACTACCAACTGGGTATTTTTATTGCCAAAATACAATGTATTTTATGTGCATTTATTAAAAACAACAACCAAAAATTAAGCGTTTGACGCAACTAGATCTAATATTAGTAATATATAGATTCTACTTCTAGATCCAGAAAGCTACTTCTCTAATTCAGTTTTCTAGTTTAATTCTAGTTAGATCTAGATGTCTAGACCACTAGATCTAAATCTAGCCAGGGTTTTTGTCATGGAATAGATTTATAAAACTTCAGCCACCTACTGATCACGATATGACAGATAGGCCTACTCTCTCTACTACTAGACTCTAGATCTAGATCTAGTACAAGTAGATCACTACATTTGACTAGATGATTACTAGATCACAGTAAAATTCAATGTGTACTTCCGACTTTAGCTCAACAAACAAGTCTACTCCAAAGTATAGATCTACTAGTAAAGTCACAAAGTGTAAAGGATCATTATATATTCACATAAAAAAAAATTATAGGCCTAAAATGAATCGAATAATCAGTCACTAACTTGACTAATCAGTAATCTAAATTGTTTTTTTTTTTTTAAATGGCAAATGTTATTGATGACTTCTGACTTGTAAACCAGTTGCAGAGATTCTAGTTTTTATTTTGATGACATGTTACGATACATCAATGATATTTAGATAAACCTAGTGGAACAGACAGAAGGACCATTTAATATAAGGCAAAGAAGTAAGATGTTTATAATCCATCAAACTATGATCAAACTCACGGAGGACTTGTGTCATTTGTGACGGCATTTCATGCATTTACAGAAGCTACAAACTAGTCTACAAAAATGATAGGCTTGTCTTTGATTCCGAAGACTTATGAGGAATGCTATGTTTGCAGTGGCTACTCAGCCCCAGCTGTGACCTACATATTATGCCACACTGAGCACAGGCATAACCATTGTCCACCTGTGGTAGAATCAGTTGTTTTTTTTTCTTTTTGCCGTCTACCCTCGGCAATTAATTTTCATTGGTGTATACCACACCTTTGTAAGTGACCTCCAGCTGTCTCGCTCTGAAGCTGTATGCAACCAAGTGCTCTCTTATTCTATATCAGTTAAAGCAAGTTGGCGCCTAAGCTTGTCTTTAAAGCATTTCTGTGGTACCTCTTTATGTGCATATGACATGTTAGGCAAATAGGTTTCGGAATATATAGGTGTTTAAAATGAAACTCCAAACATCTGGACTTCCAGTAACCAAGAAAATAAGCTTAGGATTCAAAGAGACGACACTGGCATTTCAGCTAAGACAATCAGTAAAATTAATAGCAACTTTAATTGCAGTCCACCAAACAAGATAAAAAGAAACAAGTGTGGCTTCAATAGCATTGATGATATTTAGTTTACTTTTATCTCATTTACTAGTATTACTATTTCATTGACTAAGGTTTTTTATTGTCAAATATGCATAAGTACATGTACTAGTTCCTGCAATTTGATGAAAAATAATAATTAAATTGTGTGTAGTCTATATACAAATGTTTATAAGAGATGACAGCTTAGCTTAATTTACTTAATTTCAAAACTATGATTTTGTGTTCTGACTCTACTCTAAATAAATTATATTTTATTTTAAGAATGCAAAGTTGGAAATTCTGTTCTGATGAAAAAAAATTATTAAAATAAAGTAGATGTTTATGGTTTCTTTGTATTTATTTTTAAATTATTTATTCATTAAAAATTAATTGTTCATTAACATTTACTTGAAGTAAAGATCAAAAACACAAATTCAATTCATGCAGATCACAGCCCATCACTTAAATGTATTTACTGTCAATTCTACACACTATTCATTTCAAAATGTTGCTTTAAATTGTTATATGACACAATCAAAGTACTGGTACCTCACATTGATGTAGGCCTAAAGCACCTGAAATAATGACAAATTTTCATTCAATAACTTGTACTGTCATTTATTATCAGACGTGTTAAAACTAATGACCTGTATCATCATCATTGGCCTACTTCAGTCGTAGAAATAGAAAGACTAAGGTTTCATCTCAGAGCACACTTCCTCCTGTGGTTGGGGAGCCCTATTTCGGAGAGACACTCCTGTCCACAGATAGCGCAGGTTAAGGTGGCTTTTGCTTCGGTGGTAGGAAGGAGCTGGCAGTTTTTCGGATTGTACGTTTTTCTTCCTGAGCTGAGACCTATGTACTTTCACTGTCCATAGCTTTCTTGGTCACTGTCTCTCCATCTGTTGCGGTCTAAAGCTATGTCTTCCCAATTGTCAGTATTGATGTTCACTGATTTGAGGTCACGTTTTATTACATCTATGTAATGGAAGTGGGGGCGACCAGTTTTTCTTGTGTCAGTAGTGTGTTAAAACTAATGACCTGTGTATATAATTTATTAAGCAGGAGCATCAACAAATCTTGAACAATAATTGTCTACAGAAAAACTTTATTCTTATCCAAACAATATACATTTACAATGTATTTAAGCAAGTTAATTTATATTTATACAAATCTATATGGCCTAAAGATTATAGCGTATTTTGATGTGTGAATACCAAGTTACATTATTACATGAAAATAGTGTACTCATTTTTAAAATATTCTGGGTAATAAAAATAAAAAACTAATGATACAATAAAATTGAAGCATTAGTCAAAAAAAGAAAAATTTCACTCAAGATCTATGTGAACTCTGCTTGAAAATTAATTAATTAATTTTGAAATTAATTTTAAAAAAAATTATGGTTCTTTAGTCAATGGAATGATAGCAGCAATTATTTAACAATTTCATGATTATCCATTCATTTCAATATACTTATAACTGAAAAATAATTCATAAGGTTTAGATACAACCATTTGAAATAATGATTATAATTTTTTTCTTAATTTGCTTAATTCAAATCTAATATAAACAAGATTTCCTCTGTCAAGAAACTTATGAGGGAACAACATGCATGTTCTTCTCAGTAAGTTTTGCAAAGGGAATTAAAAATATTTAATTGATGTTGCTTTTTTTTTTGCCAACATTTTAAACCTTTGCACCAGGTTTTAGTTTTAAGGAGAATGCACCATATTTTATATGTTTACTTTTGTTAGATTCTTATTTTAATTTTAAAAAAGTAAAATTTCCCTTACCACTCATCCACTGCACTCCCTCTTGTTTTAATGCGGCTCAGATTAATAGTTTTCAAGTACAATATCAAACAGATTTAAAGAAATACTAAATCCAAACCTGTTGGCTGAATGACAGGATATACATAAATATGTATACAGCTTACAGTATAATATATATATCTTAAATTAAAATTGGTCCAAGACTTTTATTTTGCAACATGATGGGATTTTCCTTTCTGGTGGTGCTATGCAGGAGTCCAAGAATCTCATCTTTTCTCATAACAGAAAGTTATCTAGTTATAAAAATAAATAAAAGGATTTTTAAAAAAATTAAAAAATATGTGTGACATATGTGTTGACCATGCTAAACGTATATATGTTATTAATTATAGTTATATAATTTTGCCATTCTAAAAATAGTCTGTACCTAAAAGGAGCTACTGCGTTAATGTGTGGACATGGCCCTGACCTTAATAGTTATGAATTATTACTATAGGTGAAGGCAGATGTTCAGTTAATTTGATGCACATTGAACTAATCTAAAAGCAACTATAACATATATTATGATTTACATTTTCATGGAAAACTAGTTTTTCAAAAATACAAGTACTTCAGCTTATGAGAAAAGTACATGGGAAAAATTGCAGTACCTTACCTTTAAGAGGTGCAATCATTGACTTTTCAGGAATGCATGCCTTTTTCTTGCATTTCCAAACATAACTGTAATTATACAATTAGGCATATTGGTTAATTTCTTTTGAAAACATTAAAATTAAAAAATAATATTATTAAATTGAAAACATTGTTGTATCAAACATACAAATTATCAGACAATTTTGCCTAATTTCATCTAACAGTTTATTGTAAAGGAATGGCCTGCACAACAGCCAAGGTATATTAGGCATTCATGAAAGATGAATGTGCTTAAGAGTGTTATAAATAAAAAAAAAAACTAGAGAAAAATGTTAAATTCCATCCCAGATAATTGGATGTTGCTTGACCATGAAAATCACACAATTCATAAAACATCCATTAGATAACTAAAATAAAAATTGTATAGTAGTACTTACATTAAATATTGAATGGATGCCCAGAGAGTAGAAATAGTATAAGTATGATCCTTGAGCCATTCTGGGACATCATCAGAACTGGTTGCCATGGTTCTACTTGTTAATAACTGAAACATTACAAACATTTTTTTTTATTTATAATTTATCACAGACTAGAATAGAAATGTTGCCAGGAAAAATACCAATGGTTAGAATACACCTGATGCTACTTTTGTAGCCTTATTACTGGTTAAAATGCACCAAAACTTCATTAATTAAATCTGATAAGAAACATATGTATCACACAAGTCCAAGTTTATCAGAGTGTCATAGCAAATAATTAACTAGATATGTGAGTTTTAAATTAAAGCACTGAATTTCAGGGGATAGATCCAACTTGACACCACATCATTTATTATTTCATGAACTCATGGGTCTGGGTATGGCATGGAATGGAAACTATTATTTAATATATATGGGGTGTAGGCAAGGCATGGATTATAAATTGTCTTGTATAGATTAGATTGGGTAAAACTGCCAATCGAAGGTAACTTTTACTGATAGATCTGGATCAATTATAAATTTATGGGATCTAGGCCTGCATAAATTGTATCTTTTATTTATATATTTTATGTACATATATAACTAGTCTAGAATCTATAATTATATCTTAATAATAATTTTTGTAGATGTCATATAATATCTAACATATTAAGTATAGATCAGTAGATTTAGAATTTTAGCTATAGTGGAATATTTTTATATCCTAATCTGAACTGGATCTATATATCTAGAATTTAGATCAGTAGATTTAGTATTTTAGGTAGTAAAAACTTTTATATATTCTAAATCTAAACTGGATCTAGATCTAATTAATCGAGAAGCTTAGATATAGAAGACTAGTTGTAAAGATTTGACTACACTATGGCTAATGCACTAGCTTAGTAGGCCTACTAGATAGATCAAGAGACATAGTACTAATAGACTCGCCTCGTTGGGCCTCTCAAATCAGCTACAGACTTTAGAGACAATTTAGGACTTGAAGGTGAATATCAATCCAATTCAAAGATCTACAATCTACATGTTAGAGTCTAACTAGAGATGCTAGATCTAGACAATCTAGTCTAGAAGGCTTATCAATAAAAAATAAAATCAATCATTTCTAAAGTTTGTAAAATTATATGTAGATCTAATCTATCTATTTATAATATAATAAAAATCTATGTCTACTTTTTAAATATTTAAAATGATATGGCTGATGATATTAATTAATTATTTTAATTACTGTCACATACAAAGTAACAAAATAATTAGATCTTATACTAACTCATAGACTCATACTTTATTGTATTAAACCCTGGAGTTTACGTTCCACTATCTTGACTTGACTATATTGACTAAATAAAGGGCACTATGATTATAGATGTAGATTATTATCTATGATGATGATGTTTATCAACTGGTAGATCTGTAAGTAGTATCGTCACTTTAAGTATAATCAGTATAACCACTGCATTCGTTTCATTCACTGTCTGTATCAATAATCGTGTGAATGTGATGTGAAAGTGAAGTCTAGATTTAGATAGAATTGATAGATTATAGATCTACTATTAAAAAGTATTAACTATACTTAATACTAACTATAGTGTCTATACTATAGTATAGCCAGTATGACTCGTATGAGTATACTCATATACTGTAAAAGTGTATAATAGTAAGTATAAGTATAGCCTACTATAGCTATAGACAGACTAGATTCTAGGTCTAGATGATCGATAGATCTAGACTCTACTAAACTCTAGACTAGAGTAGATCTATAAATATTCATATTGACAATTATTAATCTCATGTATGGTCTACATCTAGATAAAATAGAGTGGATCTCATGACTGTCTATATTAGATCTATTGATTATTTTTTTTTAAACGTTAAATAAATCTAGACCTTAGTCTTTAACTTTAGTCTAGGTGTTGTAGATCTATATTATTCTAGATATTATACAAGAGATCTAGAATCTAGATCAATATAAGTTCGGTTTTTTAAAAATTCGCATTCAAAATTTTAAATACCCAGATATAAGTATTTATATACCCATATTGGTAGGTCCGAGTTAATCATTTATTAGATCTATTAAAGCATGTCTATATACAAGATTATTATTTTAAAAATATATTATTATATAAAAGATATAGTTATGAATATTTACTTTAAAAAATTAAACAAAATGAATTTTTTCACTTTTGCCAATTAACACTCTGGCTAGCAAAAAGGATGACTCCTCAAAACTGTGAAAAGACGATAACTGCATGGGTTGGTTTGGAATTGTATTTTGTAAGACTAATTTTCAAAACATATCCTTCATGAGAGAGAACGAAAAAAAGGTTGTCAAAAAAAAAAAAAAGCTGGCTGGACTACGCAAATAATGGACCAGCCTCTCTCTCTTGATATCTTGTTAAGAACATTGGTGACCGGGAAAAGTGGATGGTTTTGTTGCGCGGGACAGATGATAAAAATGACATGTACATAAAAAAAATTCCAGATTTTGTGTAAAATACCCAAATGAGGAAGTACTGGAAACACCTATTTTAACGAAGTGGCCTTAAAAAAAAATCTTTTGTGACGATCCATTATTCAGGGAAATTGTATCTATTTTATCAGATAGTCAGAAAATGGATAAAGTTTTTACAGATCTAATAAAATATAGTGTGGGGAAGTTTTACTCTCAATGAAGGTCAATCCAAGTGGCTCTCGGAGTAAATTTCTTCTTTGGCATCCTCATCGATTTTTCAAATTGGTATGGTGCGCGAAAATGATGCGCGACGGCACTCTGATCATAAAATCTCGAAGCTGGTGTTCCATTAGTATAGTTCCATGGTCTCATGTACTTTTTCAAAGATGATTTTTCTTTAAACATTGGGAAGTGGGGTAAATGTATCATAGTTTTATTTGGAGGCTATTAATCCGATTGTTGTCATCATTCTTTTAAATTAAAAGTTAAAATTGACAGGTACAACACTCCTCTATCATCTTATTATTTTGGCAAACTAAAATGCCAGTCTGTCAACACGTGTTTGTTTGTCAAATGTTTTACGTGTTTCGGAGGTTCCTTCAGAGTTGAAGAGAATTTACTTCCTTGTCCAAACCTCCCACAGGACCACGGGAGATGGCAGAGGGCAGGGTAAGAACCCGAACGACGGTCCAGCGCGCATACCGCACCACCAGGCAGCTCATACAATGTCATCGAATTATGTAGGCCTATGTTGTGTAGTCAGCTGTACATATTTCGAGCCTAATCTGTATTCTGAATGCAAGTAGCTGTTACTTAGCTGTATGGGAAAAACTCAGTCATTCAATTCAAATTCAAGTTAATTTAACACTTCTGATCTATGTTCCATTTCAAATGTATATAGTAAATAGAAAGAACAGTTGTACCTTATCACATTATTCGGAGCTACATAAGGGCATAAAAGCAAACATTTCTTATGTATCAGTCAATCATTGCTTTCAGGATTGTCTCTCCTTTTATTTTCAAACCTTTGATTATTGCAGGCAAACATAAACAGGCAAAGATAAATCATCTTCAGTAAATATTGGAAACAAAAAGTAAAATATATGACAACAAAGGATATAGCAAAAAGTCAACTAGACATTTGACGAAATAAGAATAACGTTGATTGTTCTTTAATTCGCACTATTAAAATGACCCATACATTTCTGTTTACAAAAATACATCAAGATCAAGTCGGTGGTCAAGTCACAACTTGAGAAAAATGGCAACAAAACTATTTCTAATGTTCCTCTTGATATTTGTATCTCGTGGGCTATGAACTAAAATTTAGTGTGTCCAGTCTTAATGTGCAATTTTCCACTGTGCTATCTTTGGGATCTGGGGACATTCTCCATAGTTTACTTTTCTGTCTATCTAAGAAGGAGGACCCCCCCCCCCTTTTTTTTTTTGAAAGAGATAAAACAAAACAAATATGCTTGTGATAATTCTATATTTTATATTTGAGTCTGTTCTGAGCTGTGCAACATGGTGGTCATGTCCAAGCAGCTTCATGCATAAAAAGGATATAGATAGACATAACCCCCACCTGAATATTTTTTCAATGGCACTGTGTACACATATCTACACTTCTTGTCCTTAGGTGCACAGAGCATCCTGGTAACTAAATTTGTAACTAATTCAATTTTCATTAAGATGTGACTCAACCACCTTCTTGAACTACTGCCTTCAATCTGGAAGTTTCTACACATCCAAAAGTTGCTCCTAGTATTGTATGTTATGTCTGTCTATGGTTTGACAAAGCTTAAAATCAAAGTCCAATTAGGTCATCACACAATATATCACTCACTCACTCACGCCTCTTTCTGAAATTGGCAACAACTGTCTGAAACGACTACATCTCATGAAAATGTGACATTTAAACTAACAGACAAATAATGAAGAAATGCGTTACAAGATGGAGCTCTAATTGTTTCCAATGTATTCATTTCAACATGCAATACTAAAATGTAGCCTAAATACAAAGTTTACTGATTAAATGCTTACAAAATGATAACACAATGGATTATATAGTTGACCCTTCTCTGTCCCTGAGTTTAAGTGCAAGCCTGGATTGTTTGTTTTATTTTCTACTGAAACGGATGATGTCCCTGAGTTTTATGTCTCAAATTAAACCATCTAACATCCTCCTCTTGTAGGGGATGTATTTTTCCCAACCCACTATTTCAATGATACTCAATTGTTTGATAATTATATGTTGACAGATTTAAGTTTATGAAACATAATTTATAATCTTACACATGCAAATCGTTTTAAAAAAATCTGCAGTACAACTAGGTTCAGAAAGTATATATAGTTTAATATACCATCAGTCTGATGATAACATCCTTTGTTTACAAGCACAACACTTTTCTGGCTAAAAAAAAAGGTAGAAAACAAAAATGTAAGGCAGTATATTAAAACAGGAATAGACTAAGACTAAGGGAAAAAGGAAAAAAATGGCTTTAAAAATACAGACTTTGTGTGATTTATTTTACTGCTTTATATGTAGAATGCAGCTTTTTTTTTTGGAAATATCGAAAATACAAAGGTTTGATAGAAAACTTGTGGTTTTTTGGGAATAGCAGTCCAAAGTTTGCGATTCTGTCAAAAAAATGTTCTAAGTGAGCATCTAGGAGGTAAAAGGAACCTGTGTACAAAATTTGATGCGGATATGTATGACAGTTTAAGACATCTTTTTGTGATCAATGAGTGATAACTTACAAATATATAATAGATTAGGATTGGTTTTGTCTAAGAGGAAGTGGAAATGATGTAGGGCAGCGATGCCCAAACTACGGCCCGCACGTGCTTCTATCCGGCCCGCCAAAGCATTGGAACAAAATGTAAAAAAAAAAAAGAAAAAAAAATTTTAAAAATGTAAAAAAATAATAATTATTTTTTTCTTTAAATTAAAAAATTAGAATGTTGAAAAAATATTCTCTTTCAGTTAGGATTCTCACTCATTCTTTGATGAATTCCATCTTTATGTTTGGTATTTTAATATTCATAGTAAATATTTTTTTTATTGTAAGAACACAAGTGTTTTTTTTTTCAATGGCGATAAAACTAGACAGCTATTTTTAATTCTTGGAAAGTTCCGCTACTGTCTTGAGCTAGCCGTGTCCTTGACACCTTGTGTGTGCAACACAGATCATCGATGCATCGTTTTGGGTCTTGTTCTTTTGATATCAAAGCAATTGGTACCGTAGTGTTTAACGTTTGTGATTTAATGAAATGGGAGAGCCTAAGATACAAAAAGTGGACTCTGAATGTAGAAACTTTCAAGAAAAGTGGACAGATCTTCACTTTTTTGTTGAATATGATAGGAAGCCAACATGTTTGATTTGTAAAGAAAATGTGGTTGTTTTTTAAGAACATAACATTAAAAGGCATTATGAAGCCAAACACATAAACACATATGGTGGCATTCTTGGTTTGAGCCGCGAAGACAAGATTGCCAAGTTACGACTCGAGATTGGGGGATTGACAAGAATATTTAACAAAAAGAGACAAGAAAATGAGTCGGCGATAAGGGCCAGCTACAGAGTTGCTCACATCTTAAGTAGAGCGATGAAGATTTTTTCCGATGGCGAATGTGTAAAAAAGTGCTTGCTAGCAGTGATGGAAGAAATGTGTCCTGAAAAGAAGAATGCAGTAGAAGCTGTCAACATTTCTCACATGACAAAGTACAAGGCGAGTGGAAGATATGGGGGTAAATCTTCATTCACAATTAAAAGACAGAGCAGCCGAATTCGAAATGTTTTCTATTGCTGCTGACGAATCCACTGACATAACTGATACTGCGCAACTCTTGGTATTTATTCGCGGTACAAACAGCAATTTTGATATAACAGAAGAATTAGCAGCTATGAGGAGCATGCATGGGACTACAACTGGAGAAGACCTGTTCAAAGAAGTGTCAACCATCATAGAGGACCTTGCTCTTCCTTGGAATAAATTAATTGGAGTGAGTACTGATGGCGCTTGAAATATGGTTGGATGTCACAGCAGAATGGCAGCAAGAGTTATTAAAAAAGTTGTTGAGTTAAATGGAACTGAACCCCTGCGGCTTCACTGCATCATTCACCAACAAAATCTCTGTGGAAAGGTTTTGAATCTGGACCATATGATGATGATTGTGCTCAACACTGTAAATTTCATCAAATCACAGGCGTTGAAGCACAGAACTTTCAAAGATTTTCTGACAGAAGTAGAGTCGGAATATGAAGACGTTCTATTTCCCAGTGAAGTGCAGGGGGTGGGTGGGGGGGGCTGGTAAGGCGAGGAAAGGTATTAAAAGTTTTTTTGATTTGAGACACGAAATTGAAATATTTATGACCGATAAATCAAAACAAGTGCCACAACTGAACTACCCCTCATGGTTGTGGGATTCGGCTATTTTATGCGACATCACATCACATCTAAATGAACTCAACACCAAACTACAAGGGAAAGACAAATTGTGCTTTCCAAACAAAATTGCAACTCTTCATTCAACAGGCGAAAAAGGTGCATCTTGACCACTTTCCAACCTGTACCACTCTACAAAATGATAAGCAGCTAAATATGTCTTTCCCTAAAGAAAGAATGATCCAACTTCTGAGGCTCTTGATGAATAATTTCAGTGAAAGATTTGTGGATTTTCAGAATTTAAAAAATGAAATCCGTTTTTTTGAAAATCCGTTTGCTGCCGATGTGTCAAGTGCTCCGACAGATCTAGAACTGGAACTGATTGACTTACAAAGCCAGACATCCCTGCTTGACAAATTTTAAGTGCTGCAGACCATTGACTTCTACTCCATGTTACCTGCAGAAGCGTTTCCAAATCTGCAAAAACAAGCACTAAGGATAATCACAATGTTTTCAAGCACTTATTTGTGTGAACAAACTTTTTCAATGATGAAACGGGCGAAAACCATGTTACGTAATCGCCTCACAGATGAACATATAGATTCAGTGCTCCGACTTGGCGTTTCATCTATGCAGCCAGATAATCAGAAGATGGTTTTGGATAAACTTCATGCTTCACATTAGTTTATGTAAGTAGGTCCATAAATAAAACTATTAAAAATAGCTTATTGTATATATTTTATTTCTTTTTGGTGTTATGGCCCGCGACACAAATCCCGAAAATTATAATGGCCCACAGACCGAATAAGGTTGGGCATCACTGATGTAGGGCATATGAAAAATAAGTAGACATAGAGAAAAAGAAAAAAAGTGCTTTAAAAATAAGGAATATGTGAGATTTTTAAAAATAAATACTTTTAATATATAGAATGCAGCTTTTCTGGGAAATAATAATAATAAGGATTATCTTCGAGTCCAAAGATTAATGAGGAATGCAGTATATCCTGTGGCTACGCAGCCCCATCTGCGACCTAATATATATAATAGATTAAAAAAACATTAACAGTAAAAACAATACATACTTATGTTATGACAATAAGCAATACAATCTTATAATTATAGAAAATTTACATTACTTACAAGGCATTTTAATGCATGCCTTCAATGTTACAATTTTCAAAGTATAGATAAACAGTCTACTTTGAAGGATATATGTATTTCATCTGGATAACATAATATGTATATCTGTAGTCTAATTGTAAGATATATTTAGTTTTAAACAAATATATGATTTTACTTGGATTTAAAGTAAATTGCAAACCATAAGCATACATAATTTATACTCAGGATTATAATAGTGTGTTGATTATATTGGTTTACATCTATAATGTTAAAAGAAATATTCCTTTATGTCCAAAACAAGCTTGTGGATTATAAAAATTACAGTAACTTAAAGTAAACAAACATAGTAAAATTTGGAACAACTACTATACTTATCATAAAACTTGTACAGTTTTTTATATACCTTCATTCCCCAGCACATACACAACTTGAAACCTAATAATGAAAATGTCTTTGATGCCAAAATTAAGAATGAGTGCAGTGTTTTCCATCACCACGCCAACTCAGATGTGACCTGCATATTTTCCCACATCTGATGCAGACAAAGTTGTAGTCTGCCTAGTATCTTTTCAAGTTTTCTATACATCTTCTGTGCCTGTCTTCTACAAGGGTTTTTCTTTGGGCCTCTAAATGCCTCGTCAAGTATTAAAAGTTTAGAGACATCAATCATCAAGTCAAGAGTTGATCAACTTGAAGAAATAGCTGTTTTCTTGTTGGAGTAAACAATAGGGTTTGAGGAGTTGATCAACTTGAAGAAATAGCTATTTTCTTGTTGGAGTAAACATTGAGGTGTGCTGAGCTCAATTATCTCACCACATTCAAGAACCATAATTCTGAATGGATAGAAAGTTTTTTTAAATGAAAATTTGATTTTAAAACTTGAATTAGCTTTGTTAAAAAAAATTATTGCTAAGGTATGTTTTTTATTAAAACAAAATCACTTCATTCCAGAGTAAAAAGTCACTTTTTATGTAAAAAAAAAAAAAAGACATTTCTTAATTTTGATTAAAGAAGCCATTTATACATTAATAGAATTTTTACCATATGATGTTATCTAGTCTAGAAGTATTTCATCACTACTGATTTAAACTGATATGTCTAAATGAAAATAGACTATCCATTAGAGACCTAGCAGTCTATGAGAAAGATGCTCATCTATTTCTGTGGCTATAGAGGGTTTTAGGAAGTTATCACAGTTTGTTGAAACACTTTCCTATTAATGACTGTTAGTAATAAATACTGGATTGACTGAGAAAAAATTCAGGCATCTGAACTTGAAACCCTACAGTTCAGAAACAGAGTGCTTAAAACACTTTGCAACTTCACTCCCTTTATTTACATTTGAGAAAGCCTCATAAAACATGATTGACTCACCTGTCACATTCCATCATTGTGTTGATAGTCTGTGCAATGATGATAATAGTACAGTTTCTCAGGGCTCCATGTAGCAGTGTATTTAATACTTGAGAGTCTGTTGTCTCTTCATCACTGCAGTTAGGCTCTTCCATTATCACAACCTTACTGTGCTGGAGTATGGCTCTGGCTAAACAAAGCAGTCGCCTTTGACCAGGGCTTCTCATGGGATGTAAATATTGTTATACATTAGAAATGTCTCATTTATTAAGATAAGCATTTAATTAAAGCCAGCCAAGAAAAAGAAAGAGCAAAGAAATGGCAGACTGATGTGGAAAAAATATCAAAGAGAAAAAGCAAATGCTACAACAGGTGTCACACTTAACATAACAACCTTTAGATTAGCACACAACACCTCTTTGGTTAAAGTGAAAGGATGTACTAAAATAAGTTAGTATAGGGGGAAATAACAAGCTTAGTAATACACTAAAACCTTATTTGCAAAATCATGGTTTGCTCAATACAAAAGGATCTTTAAACTACTTCTCACATTCCATTCTGAGTTGCTGTTTTTTTATTTCAATAACTTTTCTATGCCCACAATGCACAATTAAAAGTAGGGTGAAAAAAGGGCTAATTTCATTTTGAATAAAATGAGTTCGTTGTCAGAACCCTTTGTTTGGCTATGCAAGTTTTGAATTAAATTATATGAAGGTATTACCTTCAATATGAGGATGTAGTCTAATGGGATCTCAAAGCAGTGGACATTGATGTTGACTATTAGGAAGACAGCCCTAGACTGCACTATGTGGAGATACATGGTTACCAAGAAAGCTATGGACAGCGAAAAAGCATCAGCTTCAGCTCTGTAAGAAAAGTGTGCCAAACAAAAAATAGTTGGCTCCTCTACCACCATAGCAACCTTTGTTATATATGTGGCAGGGAATAGGGCTCCACAGTTTCTAAGAGATGAGCCATAGTTATTGTACGGCTGAGGGAGGCCAACTATACTGTACAATAAAAAAATTGTTTATATCCGTCAGTTACACTTTTACCAAAGTATTTCCATTTCCTTTTTCAGATTTATAATTACATGGTATCAAAACATAAAACTTTATAAAAAAAAAACACCTACAAAAAAATATTTAGTTTGATTAATGAATAACTTCATAAAGAGTTATTTTATTTGGGTTACTTAGAAGGAGGATGTAGCATACCTTAATTTCAAACCATGTTCACCAACATGTGTTTCTAAGCCTGCAGGCAAAATTGACACCATATCCTTCAGATGTGACAAATTCAAGGCTGACCATAGTTCTTGGTCTAGGTACTGACCTTTGGGGTCAAGGTTCATTCTCAAGGTTCCTGAGAGAAGTACACCTTCCTAGAAAAGACCACATGCTATTTTAATAAACAAATTTATTAAAGGGAATTTAGTTCTAGAACATGTTTTAAAAAAATACATTTGACTTCTGTATTGCTATGTCTTATGGAATATTACCAATCATCATTCAATTTTAGTTTCATGGAACAATGCAGAAAGACTGCTGTTTATATGAAGACCATCCATCCTATGATGAAACTAGTTTGACCAATGTTTAAAAATAATTTAATCATTGTCCTATGACTTACCTGAGGTACAATTGTCAACTTTGATCGCAGATCATTAAGTCCAATTACAGATATATTGATATTGTCTATAATTATCTCGCCCTCCAAGTAATTCAACATCCTTAGCAGAGCCATGGTAAAGGACAACTTTCCAGATTCTGGTTTTCCCACAATGCCAATCTTAAAATAAACAAAAAAAAAAAAAAAGCAAAAACATTGTAAATTTGAGTATATGAGGTATATTGTTTACAAATCTATAAAAAGTTTACAATGTACCTTTTCACCTGGTTTTATATGGCATGTGATTTGCCTTAGCTCAGGCTCTGAGGCTTGGTTGTAGCTAGCTGAGTATTGGTTGATAATGACCTCTCCTCTGGATGGCCAGTCAGGAGGAAGTCTCACATCATTGTGATGAGAGACCTGTAAATTAAAGAACAAAAATAAAAGTCATTAGTCTGCAAAATGCTAAATTTTGACATACAAATTTTTTGCTCTTCAATTTATCAATCATAACTTATTTCAATTATTAAAGCCACTGTCACTTGATAAAACATGTCAATGGTCGCCGATATCAACAAAATTTGTTTTGTTAGACTTACCCAAAAAAAATCTTATCATAGAGTTTAAAATAGAATCAAATGGCTATAAAAAGTAAATCTTGTCAGAAAGCTGTTTGTTTAAAGAATTCAAATGCTTCAAGGTGCACATTAGATTAGTTAATGTTTTATAGAAAGTTAAATAAACACCTCTTAATTAGAAGCTATGCTATATAGAGAGCTGATGAGGTAGAAAAAAACTGATATATGCTTCTATATTTAACTGAGAAATTTAAAATTAAAAAAAAGTTTTTTTTTCCCTAACTTAAAATGTAAAAAATCTACCTCTTGTGAAATGTCCCTGTATTTATTGACACTTGCAACACAGGTAACATTAGATTTCATATCACTGGATGATCTCACTAGCCATTTTAAAGCCTGTGATATCTAGGACAATAAGACCAAGGCTTAGACAAAAATGGAAATAATTTTAAACCTTCAAAATTATATACTTTCCCATAAATCACTTCTCCCAGCAAATGTTTTTTCAGATAGCTACCAAAATGAAATACTGGGGAAAAGGAATTGCTATTTTCAGCTTGTTCTGATGAACTGATAAAAAATGACCATAAAGTAATCCTTAAAAAAGTGAAGTGAAGAATATTAAAGGGAACAAATATGATTTAACAATATAATATAACAAACAATAACAAGCCACAGAGCTAAACATAGACATACCTGCATGGCATATGTGACAGAAAGACCAATAAGTGCACCATTGACATTTGGGGTTAGAAGAGAGAAAATAATAGTAAAAAAAACAACTAGACTGCTGACCACTTCAACCCAGACACCTAGCCACCTGCAAAAAAAAAATTAACCAAATATATTTACATTGTGGTACAAGTAAACACCATATAGATCTTAAAAGCTGTATCTAATAAAACAAATAAAGACATTATGTAGTATTGCTGAGTCTCTACCTATAAGTCAACTCAAGGGAAACTTTAATATTTTGGAACCAGAGATGCACAGAGAATGAGTTTCAAAAGATATGAGGTCAGGATTCCACTTTTAATGGGATGTGTGGCTGAGAGGCTAAAACTGATAGGTTACCTATCAAGGGGGCTTGGCCAACTATAAAGGGGACTCGAGTTAGACATTTGACTCAAGCAGAGATGTGTTTGACTGAGCGCCCTAAAGACAGCATGGAAAATCTTATCCCCACCGGTTGACAAAGAAAATTGGAACATAACTCATGCTATAAGCATGAAAGTTGCACTATATAAAAACATTTATTTGTTTATTTGTATTTAATGCCATGCTAAACAAAGATTACAAATTCAAATATCATTTCATCTGTACAGGAAATGACAGTGAATTTTGCTGCCTAAGTTCTAATACAGTATAAGTTAATAACAAAGTAAAGTAACTTATACTGAATAAAACAAATTTTCTATGCATTTTAAAAATGTGGGCATTAACTTTTTCACAGAAATTTTTTTAAATGACAGTTGATGATTTGAGTTGAAAAAGTTTAGTTATCTAGAAACCTCTACATGACACTATATTTATAACACTATTACCAACGTATTGTAAATCTCCTATTCTTATTTTTATTCAGTTAAGCAGATAAAAATGTCTATAAAGATGATATTACCTATTAGAGGTCACACCAGCAAAATAAAACGCCTGACTTCTGTCCACAAGTTCCTTAAAAGTCTGACAAAATCGGCTGGCCACATCAAATGCTCGTATGATGTGGATCCCAGCCAATGTTTCAGATATGTGTGTATTAAGTGGAGCTTTCATAGCAGCATCCAATTTCTTCAGCTGATGATTTGTGGACACAAAACATTTCTAACAGGAGGAAAATAAAAAAGAAATATATTTTTTTAATTTAATTTTAAAATTTTAATTATTTCTCTACATAATTATTTTCCATGTTCTGACAGAACCATTCATTTTGCTCAAATGTATTTCACTACCCTGTTATTACTAAACTTTAAAAGCTTTTTTGTTTGTGTTCAGAAAATGTTTTATAAGGTATGCACACCTTTTTTTTTAGACAAAACAAACTGATGTTTATAAAACCAAAATAAAAAGGTAATATTTTATGATCCAAATTGAACAAAAAGTATTTTTTTATGACAGTTGATCATATTTTCACAAAACTAAATGTATAACATATATAAAACATTTAAATTAATTTGTCTTGAGGTCACTATCTTATGTCGCAACCACATGGATAATTAATAAAGAAAAATATAGGCTTTTTTTAGCCCCACTCTTTAAAAACATGATTTTTGGTAAAAACATTGAAAATGAAAAAAAAAATTTATTAGCTATTAAAAAAACATTTTGGGAGGAATGAAAACAAAACAAATGACTTTTTAAGCATCTACAAAAATATTATCAATTAGGCTGTAAGAATGGGCAAAATCAAAGATGGTATTGTCTATTAGGAGAGAAAGAGTTAAACAGCTAAATAATTAAATATCCACATAAAACTTAAAAACAAAAAAAACAACAAAAAAACCTATACGAGTTTTTAAAGCAATTGATACAACCAAATCTATGACCATTTATAAATGTAAATTGTGGTAAGAACAACATTGCTGAAAAAAATAATTCTAACCTTACTTTAGACTTTAAACTTTGTGTTTTATATGAAGAAATGTTTTATGAGTAACTTTGGTCCCTCTAGTTATTTACCCTAACATTAGTCATTTGTTAAAAATTAAATAACAAAGAATAGGAAAATTTCACTCAACTAGTTTGTACAACTCTTTTTATAGACATTATGAACAGCAGAATACTTTAAAGGGAAAATTGTTGCTTACTGTCAAAGAAAAATTAAGTAAAGATTCTAAGGCCTGAGGGAATTAGCTTTAAACAGAATTTAGAAAATAATATTTCTATTAACTTTACAATTTTGTAATTTATCAACTGCATATAATGATGTTTTCTTTATCATTTGAATCTATCAAGTTTAAAAAAAAAAATTTGTCAGGATTGATATCATTCAAATACTAACAAAGATGACAAAAGTTTATAAACTAAACAACAGTATACAACACAACTCTCTTTTAGTAGTTTCCTATGATTATATTGTGTGAAAATTAATTAATAATATTGAAAGAATACTTATTGAAAGAATACTTAAACCTAAGTGAATAAATTAAAAGTTGTGATTTTGTAAGATTACTAACCTGTAAGATGAAGTAAGCAATACACAGTGGCAGGATGACACTGATACAAAGGGGAGCATTGATGCTTATGATGACCACAATGGTAAACACAGAGAAGCCACATATGATAAACATAAATACTACTGAAGGTAGGTGAGTGTCAAGAACTTCTAAATCATGGTCAAAGTGTTTCACCATCTGAGATGTTGAAGTTGTATCAAAGAAATTCAGTGGTGCTTTTAGAATATGATCTAACATGGTGGCATGCATTGTGTCCGCTGTCTTCACCAGCCTCAGTGATCCCAGACATGCAAATGTCACAACAAATAAAACTGTAAGAGACAAGGATAAATTATAGCTTACGAAGATTTAGTTAACATGACAAATGAAGAAAGATGTTCATACAATTATACTTTATAGAGTAGCAAAGAATCTTTTCAGCTTAAGAAAATTATTGGGCAAATACAGTAGCTAAAATTCTTTTTAAAAAGTCTCGTTGGCATCAACATTGCATGTGTCTAGCAGTGAAAATTAATTTAGTTTAATTTCCAAACAAATGCTGAAGATGTGTAAGCATTGAATGGACTCATAGAATGTTGAATTAATAGTCTGTGCCTTTGTCACTGAAATACTACTTAGCAACATGCCTCTTTTTTTCAAACAAAATCTGCAGCTTAGTGTTCATTTTATACTTGCTTGCTAATTTATTAACTAATCTAGCTAACATTACATTTATTAATAAAACTTTTCAATTATTTACTGACATTAACTTTATTTATTATGTCTTCTCTATAAACATTATGTTTCAGTGCATATAAATGTGCAATTTTTTGTTTTGTTAGGCTGACAGTAACATTATGGCTCATGACTTGTGTATTAATTCACTATATTCATTGTTTGATACCTTGACTTGAGTGTGACAAACTAGTTTGTTTATGAATCAGGGCTAGTCAATGAAGATGACACTTTATTAAATGCCTAACCAAAAATTAATCAGAGCAAGCTTATTAAAAAAGGGATCATGAAGCTTAGAAGTGCTGATACCAACCTTGAGCAATGCCAAGGGCTCCAGACCAATTTAGATAATAGCTATTTGCATCCACCATATCTAGAGAAGTGAAATTGTCTGACTTGAAAATGAAACGTGGATCACTTGTCCACTTAGTCAGCCATATGTTGGTCAATAGACCAGACACCTAGTGATAAATTATACAATTACTGTATTATTTTGATGTCAGAGCAGAAGTTGGATAGTAATTTTAACACACACAATTAAAGATGAATAAGAAAAAAGATCTTGCATCTTAGGCATATTATTGGAAAAGAACATTAGCTTCTGTAAATAAACAGCTGGCACGGTGTTGTTCTAAAAAATTCATAAGTGGGTGTTGGAAGATAAATAAACCCATGCTAAGCTTGGAAGTCCATGGAAATAATCCACTATATAGGTCTTGTGATGATATTTCACTTGGGCAATGTAGACAGTCACTGAGAGATTGGATCACCAGAATGTCATTTAGTTTTCAAAGATGTTACAATGCAGCTAAACTCTGCTAACAATAATCATCTGCTGGCACTATGCTACTAAGTCTGTGGCAACACACTTTGAGAACATAGTAACCCCACACTCTTAAAGCTTTATGACACTACAATAATAGAATGAGCTCTCTGACATCACAAAACAAACATTTATAGTGCCATTTTAATATTAAATACAAAATAAATAAAAAGCTATTTTTAAAAATAATTCAACAAATGTGTTGCATAGTCTATATATTTTTTCTTATCCCCCTATAAATATTTGTATTTTGTTTATTAACTAAGGTAAAAAAAAAAGTTTACAAAAAATTATTTTACCTGGTGGAAGAGGAAGATTATAAAAATAACAAATGTCCAAGATACACCAACATTGCCAATGTACGAGAGATAGGCACTAAAGCTGATCTGTGGAAGACATATACAATAGATTACAATATAAAGAATCATCCTCCAGTTCTTTATCTAAACTTTAAACCATTTATAATAAAAATTATTTCTATAATAACACTGACTGACTGAATGTAGATCAACTTATATTATGATATTATTTTGTATTTTATGTTTCAAATCAATGATTACTGTCATAAAAAAAAATTCATTAAGTCATTAAGAAAAAGAAAATCTTTTGTTTTTTAATTAGCCAGCACAAGGATATTCAGTAATTGCCATTTAACAATTGAGAAAAAAAAAAATTATTATTGTAAATTTATCTGCTTCCTTACAGTGACTAGACAGACTCACATTATGACTATCCATAGCTACCATCTTTGTCAGCCTGTGACTTTCACCACTGATAGACTCCATAGATGTTAACCTGCAAGTTTTCTTTTCTTCTTTCTTATCTGGTGGAGAACCACAGCCACTTGACATCATTTCGAACCTTAGAAATTATATCCAATACATAGGTCAAGGAAAAAATAAATTAATGTGAACTTAAATTTCAATTACATAAAAAATTATTCAACAAATAAAACTGGAATGATTCCAACAATTTCTGACCTGGTCCTACAGTAGTTTATTACTTCCTCAACAGCAATGTCCTCAGAATGACTCTTCACAGCTTTAACGTGTTCCCACATTTTATTTCTCATTTGTTGAACTAAAGTGTACAAAAGAATTTGGGAATTTAAATAGTTCATTGAAACTTTAATAGTAAAAATCCTGACAGGATATAGATATTTTCAATTGATGAATGTACTGTTATGGAAGACAATAACTGTTTTAAAAATAAGCTAATTAGTGGACATCAAAGAAAGTAAGTATTTAGGGAAAGTGAATGATGACTTAAACATGTGGAGTAATAAGAAAGAAATTTAAGAATGTTTTTGTTCCTAGCACAAAAGAAACTAAATCCCATATTGATGCCTCAACTCCTCACATCAACAGACAAATAAAGAAGATTAATAAAAATGTTGTTTAAAACAGAAAAAATAAAATAAACCTACAAATTTGGAAATTTAAATACTAGTAGTAAATCCAAAATTGCTACCAATATATTCAAACCAGCATTTTCAAAGCCTAGTTATTATAGATCTACATCTTTTAATTATTTGTTTAAAAAGCTGAAATGTCAAAACACAAATAACATTATAATATTTAAAGATAAATCATAAATAAATCAAGCAAAGGTCATATCTTTTTTTACAACTTCTCAGTGGACCCTGCTATGATGAAACTATTTCCACCAAGACATCACTAATTTAATTATAAATACGGTGAACTGAACTAAAATGAGAAATTAATTTTCAAAAATTTTTGCGCATATACCCCACATACTCACATACCCAGCACACATGTATAGGCTACACAAAAGAAAAATAAGTAAAAGCAAAATCGTACAACCTACACCTTTATATACCCCCCATGTGCAAGGAGTAACTTGCAGTAAACTACCTAAACTACCGGTACATAAAGTTATTGCCCATCATACTCCTGTCCTTCGAGATGCAACCATGCTTCAGATATTGTTCTAACAAGCAACCAATAGAGCACAACACACAGATGAAATACAAGCCTACAGTCATACCTGTATTATGTTGTTTCATATCTGTAGTATGTTGTATAAAGACCCACCAATATGTCCATAGCTCATTAATGTTATGTTTATGCATAAAACAAATTTTGTAAAACCTGCACCTTTGTATACTCTGCACAGTTTCCATTTATTTGTAAAAAATATTATAACCCACAACACAGGTTATATGCACAAAATATGGTATGCTTATAGCAACATTTCTATGGTATATTTCTTACCAAGTTACAAATGCAGTGTTATTGTAAGAACTGAAAGTGCTTAGGATTTTTTTTTTGCTCTGTACAGAATGAAAGCTTTAAAGATTTAAAAGATTTCACATGTTCCACTAAACAAGACATCCAATGCAAATCAATATTTGCCTACATCACTTTTCCTACAACTGAAGTACACAGCTCTTCTCATTTGGACATAAGCATAAAATTCCAACAATATACCCATCTCCCAACAAATCAATGTATTCAGGACATTATTGATCACAATAAAAAATAATTTTTAACAATAATTGTGCCAACTGAGAGTCCCCAAAAATACCCTTGTTTTAATGTTTTAACAAGTAAACCCAGGACAGATACAGAACAAGAAAATACTTAAAAAAAAAAGCTTACATTAAGTGTACTTTTATCAATTAGTTTGGATCAGTCATGTAATTAAATTTGTAATAGATCTAGACTAACAATAAAAAGCATTTATAAAGCTTTAAAAAAAAGTGGAAACCACCTGGATTCCAACACATGGTTCAAGTCTGCTCAGGTTTCTCAAGCCAACACAGTAACCACTCTGCTAGTAGAGAACTTATGAACATGGGAGATTGTATAGTGATCTATTGTTTCTATAGTCTCGTCTATTTTTCAGGTTTGTGTTCACTAAGACTCAGACAATGACCTATATAAAAGGGACTTATTCAGCTTATACCACCACTTCAGTCATTACAATTTCTTTCCCTTGTTCAAGATACCAAAAAAATATTTATTATCAATATTTAATTAACTAATTGGGTTTTTTTTTGTTATTAATTCTTATGTTGTCAGGTATAAGAAATAATTGTGCCAATTTCTGCTTAATCTGAGATCAGTTGTGGGAGAAATAACGTGTACAAACTTTTTACCAGACAGACAGACAGAGTGAGTTGATATAAGCTTTGTAAAAATATAATGACTGATGAATAGTAGTTTTAAAGACTAATACCTTCATCATCTTCTACAGCCTTGGACTCCAGATCATCTCTCAAAATATTGAACAGATATTGTGCCAAGTGCCCACGAGTCTTCATGAGTTCAAGATATGAGCCCATTTCACTAATACGACCATCCTGCATGACTACAATAACGTCAACAAGAGGCAGCCAATGGATGGAATTTGTAGACATGATTCGAGTCTGGTTTAAAAAAAAAAAAAATACTTATATACTTTTACAATGCAAGCTTTATGTATTAATACTTTTAATATTGGTCTGATAAATGGTAGCTCTAATGCTGAGTTAATAGAAGTACAACATTGAAAGGCAATTTCTAAAACTACTTGCTAAAAGTGATATATCCATGACCTAGAGGATGAACAATTCAATAAAAACATTTTCTTTTTAATAAAATAAGAAATGATAATGTTTCTTGATTTTTTTGTATTGCTGTTTGAAATTCACGAAAAGATTTTTTGTTTTCATATATCAAATCTACTGCTTTCTGGTCATTTAGAGCACTCTTAGAATTGCCACAACAATGGTCTAAGTACCATTTCTGTAAGAGTAGGTGCACCATAAATGAGAGAGAATCTTAAATGATGTAAATTTAAATTCTCAAAATATACACACACCAACCCTGTTTTTCATCAACCCTTTATGTGATAGAACCTTCTGATAAATGTGTTTGTCATCTTGTGGGTCAAGATCTCTCAGTGGGTCATCTAGAATGTAGAGGTCAGCATTTGAATACAGAGCTCTGGCCAAACAGACCTTCTTTTCCTGATCACAGTTCAGATTTAGGACCTGAAAGATATACATTGGATCAGTTCTAGTTAACAAAAAAATGTAAAACAATTTTACATTATCCAACAGCAAATGTTTTCCATTTGCCAACTTTAAATAATTGTTTTTTAAAAGTGACTTGATTTAAAATGACAAATGTAAAAAAAGCTACATTAAAATACTGCTATGACTTTGCCATGCGCACCGCCATCCAAGATAGTGCAGAAAGAAAGTGCGCACTATCTGTGACTAAGCAAGTCGGATGTTGACATTAGGAGACTAATGATTTCCGCCCAAGTAGAGAGCCAATATGGAGATGCTGTACTCAAGGCAGATGCCCTTTGTGTTTGTCATGTCTCTATGTAAATAAACGTCTATGTCTTCGTTGAGTTGCCTCACTTAAGTTATTACAATTGGTGTCAGAAGTGGGATTTATAGGCAACTCAACGAGAGGAGGTAGGATTAGATCTCTATGGCATCGTTGAAGCTATTACATCAGCTCTTAATTAAAGAGCTAAGACAAGAGCTTCGAGACCCAGGTTTAAAACCTGTCGGTAGCAGGGAAACGCTCACGGCTCGTCTGCGGCAAGCTCTGATCGATGAAGAGAAAGATCCGGAGACTTATCAATTTGAAATTGAGCCTGGGATTGTGATGTAATGGGCAAGATCCAAGACTGTGGGGATGCATTAAAGGAACAATTGAACATGATTAGGAATATGATGAGGAGCATGATGTGGAACAAAGTAGATGAAAGTGTGTTGCCAGTAGACGGCCAAATAGACCAAAGTGATAACACTGTGTCGCAAGCAAAAGGAGGAATAAACTCGTTAGGGAAGGAGCAGTTGCCTGGTCAGGACTGTGGCTGCACAAACAGTGGTGATGGAGGCGCTGGGGATTGGAGCGCCGTCTGTGACTGTGTTGTGGGCAAGTCTGTCGCGGGTGACTTTCAAGGCGAGTAACGTGACGACGATTGCTGCGACGATCTGAACGGTATGTTTCAAATCGAAAGGAAAGAAACAAATGAAGAAACAAGAGAAGTCTGTTATGTGCCTGAAGTATTTGTTCCTGTTGTACCTGTTACCAGTACCTCAACGAGCCGGACAGATCAAGACAACGTTGGGTCTGCGTCCAAGCTTTCTGCTGTGGACCTTAAAGACCTCTGTTTATCTGTCAGTACCTTTGACGAGAATTCAAACCATGAAAGCCTGAAGACCGTTTCTGATTCCTTGCCTTGGATGACGTCGGGTGAAATTGTGAATACGGGCCCCAACAATGGCCGAGACAGAAACAACGAATTTGACTTTGGCAGCGGCATAAGAGAGAACTCGATGCTTGGCAACTGCATCCAGACGATTGACATGAACTGTATATGCGGCGCCATGCGGGGACAGTGCCCATGCCAAGAAACCCAGCTACAAGATCTGAACTTGACAGAAATGTGTACTTCTGCCCACATCAGAGAGAGTGACTTGAACGGTTGTGAATTAATTCCAGCGAAACCTGATGTAGCGGTGGAAGAACATTACAAGGATGCTTCATCGGCATACCTTACAGATGAGGCTGAGAAAGACTATGTGCCTGAAACCATGGCTACCAGTGGGCCTACAACTGTGTCACGAGACATCCATGGAAAAGGTCCGCTGACTCAGCGTCTTGGAACAACAACCCTGGAATCTACAAAGATTGCCACAACCTCCATTTGTGTTACGTGGCTGGCAACCATGACCTCCACTAACTCTCCCTGTGTCATCTGGCTGGCATCAGCGACTATCGTCATGAGGTTGAAGCAGCGACCACGACATCGTCTCAAGCGTAGACTGGCCAACTGAAGGAAGAGGAAGCGACGGCCACGGAATACTGTGCAGATGGCTTCGTGGGCAACAGGCTCCCTGCCGTCTGTGGCTCCCACGGATCGACCTCCACCTGAACTGTCAAACCTCAGCTGCAGTGTTTCTTTTCGGGGCGAAAAGTGCTAAGACGGGGGCAATGTTATGACTTTGCCATGCGCACCGCCATCCAAGATAGTGCAGAAAGAAGGTGCGCACTATCTGTGACTAAGCAAGTCGGATGTTGACATTAGGAGACTAACGATTTCTGCCCAAGTAGAGAGCCAATATGGAGATGCTGTACTCAAGGCAGATGCCCTTTGTGTTTGTCATGTCTCTATGTAAATAAACGTCTATGTCCTCGTTGAGTTGCCTCACTTAAGTTATTACAATACTAAAATAACTTAAAACTCAGAATATAAAATATGAATGGATAAAATATTGTACCCGAAACAAGATTCTGTAGACTGGATAGGAGTTGATAGAAGAATGGTATGTGATTGTATGAACATAGATGTGTGTCTTCTTATTTTATAGAAAGGGATTGTGGTGAGATGGGGTTTTGAAAAGGATTAAAAACATAGGATTGTATGGATAAAATAAAAGTTGATCTGAGAATAGTTTAAGAAACTAGAATGGTAAAAGGTAGATACCAATTAAGTATGAATCATAAATCCTTTCATGTAGTTTCTGTTTCACTGACATCTATTTTTTTTAAAACATGCATAAATGAATAAAACAAACAATTAAACTGTCACCTCCTCATCCATCTCTGTGTTACCAAGCTCAGGTCTCAGAGCACATGCTTCTATGACTTTGTTATATCTTTTGAAGTCCATGCTAGCCCCAAACAAAATATTTTCTTCTAGGGAGCAATCTTGTATATAGGACTTCTGGGGCACATATGCAATATGATTCTACAAAATAAAGATAGAAAATAAATTTGAAAATGTTATAAGTAATAAAATGTATAGAAATTTTTTTGACCATTCGATTTATAAAAATATATGATATATAAATAATATATAAGGGCCTTATATATATATATATATTTTTCAAATTAAGAGAATATTAATAATTTGTATATATTTATAGTACTTATGAGTACAGCTATAATTTTAGCAAGTTTAAATTTATATTTTTCTATTCTATTCTATGTGTATCTTTTCATTCTGAAAATATATAGGCCTACTCTGTATAATAAATATAAAGGCAATAAGTATAAATAAACATATTAATTATCTTAAATGTAAAGTTTGATTTGAATTAAGATTTTTAAGACTGTAATGCAAACAATCAAGAACATTTCTTTTTTAAAAAGAAATGATATTTATTAATTACCAAAGTGCTAACATGTCCTTGATGACAAGTAGTCTCCCCTAGTATAGCAGACAGCAATGAAGACTTGCCACTCTCAGAAGACCCGACAACAGCAACAAAGGAACCATGTTGGATCTCCAAGTTGATTCTGTTTATAATCAAATACAATAAAATTATAGTGTATTCAACAGAGTCATCAATATTTTAATAAAAATCACAACTTTTTTTATACATTGAGAAAGAAAGAAATTACTACCTCAATAAAATGATGAAGTAGTCTGCCCCTAAGTAAAACCTTAGGGACTATATTTTCATAGCACAAAATGATATAGACTGGTACGCAATCTGTATAAATGATTTGTAATTCTCAACAAACTGAGATCCATTGGACTGGACTATATAATTTCTAGCAAACATTTTTGTTGTTTTTGTCCAAGTTTCCAGCATGTAAAGTGTGTAAACATGTAAAGTTATGTAAAGAAAAAAAAAGCCTTTTTAGAAGTGGCTCTGTATACTGATTATAATCTTAATAAATGAAAATTATACATACAAGTTGTACAAGAGTTGTAAAATATGTAAACTTAAAGAGAAAATTGGATTGAAAGTTGATTAATTATGTATAAAACAAAATAACTAATGAAATTTAAAACTACTTTATTTACTGCACTCACCCACTAAGTCTAAAGTTATCCTTGGAATTCCAGGAGAAAATGCCTTTCTTGATAGACACAGCACAATCTAAATGTGCAAACATCATTTCAATTAACATTAAAAATGGTTCTGTTTGGATCTAAGGGTTCAGTTATGATTTAACTCTTTCTCTCCTAACTGACGATACCAGCGTTGATTCCACCAGAATGTGGTAAATAATTACGGAGAGAAAGAGTTAAACAATATAAGATCCAAATGCTAAATAAAAAATGTTTATTAGGATTAAGACCTAGTACTTTTGGGAATGAAAGAAAATGCTTAAAACAGTAGGCCCTATTTCTTAAATAAATAATTCTATTTTTCAGAACCCGTACTGTTCTCTTAAAATCATTAAATTATAAAATAAATTAGCCCCTTGTATTGAGAATCATAATTCTTGTTACTCATTTTACGAATCACAATTCACAATATTTTAGTAGAAACATACCACAGATTTTAAAAAGCAGACGTGGTATTTCTCAGCAGTATTGATTTACTTGTTTTATGGTCTCAATTGAAATGTAACAATATAATTTGGTAGGAAAAACACTGTAGTACACACCAAGTGATTACTGGTGAGTCTTATGTTTATTGACTTTTAAAACACAGTTGGCAAAGTGTCTAAAATGGTATAGAATGTAAATGATATCTTTACCTTTTGTTCCTAGTCTGTCATAGTGTGATTTGTCTATCTCACTTTGGCATAGAAAATCTTCAATTCTTCTAACAGAAGAAACAGCCTATATAAAAAATCACAAATAATAATACATTATACACATACTTAAAAACATTGTTTCCATTGATTGTGAATTCATTGATTACAAATCTTCTATAGTTTACTTTACATTATGTCCAGGATTCTATGTTACTATGGCCACCAGTTAACGTGGTCATGTGGGCAGCACAATAAACAATTGCCTATACTTTCCCCAACTAATATTGGTACCCATTAGAGTTTGGCACCCTAAAAATTTCTATTTCAAAACGCCAGTCTACACTGAGATTCAAACCTAAGAACCCTGGGTAGAGCCAAGCACTTTGCCACTCAGCCACCACGGCCCCAACTTCACAATAAAATTTTTTTTTTTATTTTTAAATGATGGCAATAATTAAAAACATGAAAAATAATGATAGTAGGTCTACTAAAGACTTTTTAATGAAAATAATAAGTTACAGCCTGGACTTGATTTAGCCAACACTGTTGTGATTCGATAGTAGATGTGGGAATGATATTGCTAATGTTAAGAAAGAGTCACAGAATGCACTAAGAAAGTGAGAATGATTGAAATAATGAGAAAAGCCTACTAAAAAATCTTAAAATGATGAATTCCTACTTGAGTTATCAAGGCAATCATCTCGGGTATAAAAGAAACTGGAAACTGTATAATGTTGAACAAGGCTATTGTGACAAAGACCATATCAGGAGTCAATATCAAACTTAAGTCAGATGCCAGGTAGGTGCCGAAAGAGACCAGACAAGCCTTTGCAAGTAAAATAAAAAAACAGGATTCAAGATTATATTATCTAATGATGAAAAATCAAGTGCTTAAGATCATGTAGGAATGAGCACATATTCTCCAAAAATTAGCATTGTTATAATGTAAGTCAAGGAAAGCATCAAGGTTAGTCTTTCTTTCATTTGGTCTGTATTTTGTTGAATCAATGAGGAGAGGAACTATAAGATTATCAAATTTTTCTCTCTATTTTTTTCCCCATTCCTATTCTTAGCCACTCTTCAAACATGTGTCATGAGAATGTAACAGAAATACAGTTGACTCTTAATAGTCTGATGGTTATGGGGCTGAGGGCTGTTGGATAGCCGCCCGGTCGTGCAGTATACACGCTGGACTGGCTTTCAGTCATCTCAATGGTCACAGGTTCATACCCTGCCCACTGCCATCCCTGTCATCATTGGACTTCAATTCTGAGGGAACATCAGAAACATTAGTTATCATAAGTTATATATATATATATCTTAAGCCACTAAGAGTATAATAGTATATAGATCAGTGCATGCATGATGATTCTTCTGGTATGAAGAAAAATACTTGATAAATCTTTACGATCAAATCTAAAAAAATGTTAAACATTTTGTAGGTAATTTGTTATGTCAAAGAAGTCTAAAGGTAAATTTTGTTTATTAACTTATCAATGGATCAATTTTTATCCGTCATCTCTATTACATCAACATTTCTATTATCTCAAAAATATGCTTATGTGTCTTTTAAGTTCATGACTATTATCATTGATCATTGTGTTCTATAGCATATGGCTATATTCAAAATACACCCCTCTTTGCCTTCTAGGCCAATCTTTTTAGTTCTCATTACCATCCTGTCCTCACAGCCACATCCAGTATACTGCATTGACATATTCTCAAGGGAATTCCTCCAGATATTTTAAGTCTGGATATTCCAATCCAATGTCTGTAACTCTGTTTAACTAATTTCATTTTTTTTTCATAGATTAATGTGGAATGCATGGTCAAGAGGCTAAGTACACTTCAACTTGGCACTTCAACTGAGCACCTAAAGGCAGCATGGAAAAACCTTCTCCCAGATACTCCCTCCCCCAACTGGTCCAAAGATGAGATTGGACCATAGCCCACTGAGCATGCTTTAAGTATGAAAGTAGCGCTATATAAAAGCAATAATTTATTTATTAATTAATTATTTGACTTTTTTTTTTCATACATCACATATATTTTATTTTTTTGTTTACATTATCATACCAATGCATTTTCCTTACACTTCTCAAATATCTAATGACACATTAACTAGCATTACCGTTACAATTTATCCTGAATGCTTTTGCCCTGCTTATATACACAATATTATATAATTATTTTTTTTCTTTTAAGATAAGAAGTAGAAAATGTTATTTAAAAATCTTAAGTTTCTGACTTACCAAATATGGAGCAGATATCCAGACAGATAAAAGTAATCCATTTAAGCAAGCCAGTTTTCTTAGGATTTGCATCTCTTTCTGTCGAAACTTATTTATTTTGTTTTGAAAAGTTTCTTCCCAGGCATAAAGTTTTAAAACCTTGAGTCCAAAAAGAAAGCATTTATCAGATTTATTGTTTTCCTATTTTTATTTTTGATATAACTTAACACAATCATTTTATTAAACTTAAAGAAAAGCATTTGTGTAGATTAGGGGGATATTTTTGTGAGTATATGGAATTTATCTGACTTTTTCTTATAACAGACATTCTGATTCCTTTACAGTTTACATATTATTTTATATATGGCAAAATATTATTGGAAATAAAACTAAAAAAAAAGCTTAAAGTCATTCATTGATATGGGCATATTGTAGACTAAGTATTGAGTTAGCAAAATGCACATTATCACTTAAAAATTATAACTAAAGAACAAAACAATGAAAAAAATAAAGTTAAAGCTTTGTCAAAAACATAAAGGAAGATTGCAATAAAACAGATTATTCAATTTCTTTAAGTACCAGTCAAATAATTATTATTTTTGTCAACAAGTATATAAAAAAAAATGCTATTGAATTAAATAATTAAAATTTTCAGACCTTGATACTTGAAAGGA
Source organism: Biomphalaria glabrata (assembly GCF_947242115.1). NCBI lineage: Eukaryota > Metazoa > Mollusca > Gastropoda > Planorbidae > Biomphalaria > Biomphalaria glabrata. Next base: position 15,344,525 of record NC_074723.1, on the reverse strand, counting down.
CCTCTTTCACCATGTTCAAGCGTTGGTCTTTCCAAAGAAAATTCTGACTCTGCAATCTTTGCTGTTTAGAGGCCATGATACAGTTCAAAGGAACCAGTAACATCATCAAGCCAAGACCTACCATTGCTGGCAAACCAAGTACATACCAAAGACTAAGCATAGCCAGTATAATCTATATAAAAATATATTGTTGAAACATCAAATACAGTCTGTACAAGGAATGCACAAATATATTTATATCACTTGATTTCAAACAGCATTCAAATATGTACCACTCAGTGTTATACTATTTATTTTTGTATATTTAAGGGAAAACATCACCTATGAAAAGAGTTATTGTAGTCCAAAAATTTATTTTAAATATATTTATTTATTATTTTTTTACCAATATTTTCATCTTCAATAAATATTGAAAACCTTACAACTATGTTTCAAAAGACAAACCATCTTCTACTAATACTTTCCCAAAAGAATGTAAGTGAGAAGTATTCAATGCAATCAATATTTTTTCTTGAGGAAGTTGCTAATTAGTAAAGTTGAACTAGAATTAAAAAAAAACAAACTTAAATTCATCAAAATGATGTGTCAAATTTTTTTCTCTTTGTGGACATAAATCTAAAGAATACTACATGACAAGGAATTAGGACAACCTACTCAGCACAAGCCAAATCATTCATTATTATTTTACCTGCAGTGGTATTGACCAAACCATCCATATGTATGTTATTAGGTCCTGAACCTTTTGACAGTCAACCAAGGTCAGGGAAACCACTTCTCTCTTTGCATTAGACTTTTTCCTATAAAAATTTAAACTAAGAGCCTGGTAGAGGAAATTAATCATCAAATTAATCATAGAAAAAAAACATCAATATTACTTGTTCCATTTTATTTATAATTAGTTTCTTATTCAGAATATGATAAATCCATTCAAATGCAACCAAATAACTATAAAAACTAGTCTATTGGACTAAGAAAAATTATGTTTGAAGAGTAAAACAATCCATTTATTGGCTCATTATTTAAAGACAATATAGCAAAGCACAAAGCTATTAATTGCTTTCTTCTTTATGATATTAAAATTTGAGCTAAATTGTCCACCCTCATCTTCTTAAATAAAAATGCTGATTTCTATTCCTACTATATTTTGTAGTACAACCAACCTTTTTGTAGATGGCTACCATTAAAGCAGATTGCATTCTCATTCCTGACTTTATAGCCAGATGGTAATGTTGATGATAAAAAATCGTTTGCATCCAGGACCCAAACAACATGGCCGTAGCTAACACAAAACCTTGCCATTTTGAATGATCAGATGAACTTTGTATATTTAAAATCAATCCTCTGAAAATTATTAATATAAACAAGTTAAAATTATTATATGTTGCTATGGAGTGTCACAGTATAAAATAATGTACAACACCATAAAAGTAAATTCAGGTGTGCCTCAAGGAGCATTCTTGGGTCCACTACTGTTTCTAATTTACATAAAAGACCTAGCTAATTGCATAACTTCAGGAACATAAGTTGACTATTTGTAGAAGATTACATAATATATTATAGAACAATAAAAACCACACTAGATACTGAAATTATATAGAGAGAATTACATGAATTACAGAAGTGGGTATCCAATTGGAGCATGTATTTCCATCCAGAAAAATGCCAATTAAAAAAAAAAATAAAACAAAAACCAGATCTAGAGTCTACTTATTTTATTCATGGTAAACTAGTTACACAGACTTAAAATCTCTAAATACTTAGAATCTAGATCTAGATTAAGGAGTGATGATAAATGAAAAGTTATCATGGAATCCCCCTATTGAAAAAATCTTTTAAAAATCAATCAAAGCATTAGGGTTTATTAAAAGAAATTTTTACAAATCAAATGACTTGGAAGTGTTTAGCTTAGTAATCCTGTCTATAGATAATTAACAATTACAGAATCTCTTAGAAGGAATGTCTGCAATTTAGAATTGAATCTATACATAAGAACTTAAAGAAGTATAAAATTTATTTAAGGAAGAATACAATAATTGAACAGGGTTGAATAGCCAAATTATGAGATCAAGTACTGTGAACTACTGCATAGCCTAGCCAAGAGGACCTAGCTAGAGTCTAGATCCCGACTTTTTAGCGATCCTTTTAACTATTCCCAACTATGCTGCAACCCTCAACAGTAAAATTATTTTTGTTCATATGCCTAAGTAACTGTGCTTTTGCTAATGGTATAAAACCATAATACAAATGTGGATGTATTGCCAAAGTTTTATGGTTCATCATAACACAATACATCATTGCCATATAGTCTTGAAATATAATTAAATTCCAATTAAATAAAATTTTATGGCATGCATTCATTAACTTTTCTATTTGGTATCCACCATATTCCATACATGTATGTGACAATTTCAAAAGCATGGAGGAGCATGGATATTGATCAGGGTAATAATAGTACACTACATTGCTACAATTGTTGCAACAGTTTCACATTGGGTTCTTGGGACAGTCTTTGCAAGATCACAATGTATGTCATGTTCTGCATCAAGTCTTTTTCTGTATGTAGCAGCCTTACTTGATAACTAACAGGCTGGAAAACCCATGTTACCCAAAAATATATTATTGAAAATGAAAAAGGAGGGTAGGTGCAATACAGACAAATTGGGTTATGACTGCAAACACCAAATCCAGATTGTGCTACTGACAATAAAATCAAATCATTTTTTGCTACATCATCATTATTAATGAGTTCAATAAACTCTTTGTCTTTGGAACATCTTCAACTTTGACTGTGAATGGACCTCTGGCAAGTGCAACCGGTGTCAAATTTGGAAAGTATGATGAAATTTCATCCAAAAGTATTCACAATTGTTCTTTCACAAATTATCATTTGATGCATTTATGATAATTTATCATGTTCAATGATAATCAATGTCATTTTCCTTATATTATTATATTATCTAGATCTAGACCTATACTATAGCTTGATCTAGATCAGCGGTTCTCAACCTTTTAAGCTCAGCGACCCTTTTTATAACCCACCACTCTGCCGCGACCCCCCACACACACAGCAATAGAAGAATAGACAAAAACAATCAATTTTTTCGATGGTCTTTGGCTACCCCCTGGCAAATCATCAATCGACCCCCAAGCTGGTCGATCGCGATCCACAGGTTGAGAACCCCTGACTGATCTAGATCTATATAATATATAAAATTTAAGTATATATAGATCTAGAGTCTAATAATAGTAATTCATAGTAGGTCTAGTCAGTCTAGATCTAGATATATCTAGAGATCTACATCTAATATCACTATATATTATCAGTATAAATTATAATTATTACTATTTATATGATTGATATATCAGGCCTTTATCATGTCTATACAATTATTATAGTCTAGATCTACATGATTTATTGATTACCAAAACCTAGGCTAATAATCTAATTATTTTCTAATGGACTAATCATAAACTAATGATATTGATAATCCTATCTAGATCTATCTATAATTTAGTATAATCTATCTCTAGTCTCTATATCTATAGATAGATCTAGATCTCGAATATTTTTTAGCAACTCAGTTTGGCTAACCTTAGAAGAAATGGCCCTACAAATTGTAACACATCTGAAATTGCCTTACAGATGTATGAAATTATAACTTCAAACCCGAATGCAAATGATAGAACTTTGAGTAGATTGCATTTTCTATGTTTTTGACCAGGTTTTTTCAAGACTTCTTGATGTTTGGGACTCTTTTGTTTGAACCATTTTAACAGAGGCGTTCTTTCGTTTGAAATGCAGCTAGGCACAGATCCTGAAGATACATACAATATTTATTTGCTCATCTTATCAAGCAACATGGATTTGAATAATAAAACCATCTTAAAAGCATAATAGAAAATCATATACCAACTAAATACACATCAAACAAAATAAATAAATGCTGGTTTAATAATAGACTAAAGAAGCTTTGTAAACAGAAGGAAAACCTCTATAGAAAATTTAAAGAAACTAATGCAGAAAGAGTTTACAAAAAGTATATAAAAATTAAACACTTAACCCAAAAAGTAAGCAGACAGCTGCAGAGTGAATACATAAACAATGTAATATCTAAAGATAACAACAAAAACCTATGGTCATACATTAAGTCTAAGAAAATGGAAACAACAGGCGTAGCGCCATTAAAAGATGAACATAACATAATACATAATGATAATGAAACTAAAGCAAACATTCTAAACAAATACTTTGCATCAGCATTCTCAGCCCCAGGAGACAAAGACATATTACTGAATTTGAACCAAGTAGACAACATAGAAGATATAGTAGTACAAGAAAATGGAATTCAAAAACTATTAGCCAACACCAAACCAAATAAAGCTTCTGGACCTGATGGTATTCCAGCTAGATTACTCAAAGAACTAAGTAATGAGCTAGCCCCAGTGTTCAAAATACTCTTTCAGGCTTCACTTAACCAGGGCAGAGTACCAAAGGACTGGAAAGAAGCTAATGTCACCCCCCTATTTAAAAAAGGAGAAAAATCTGACCCAGGGAACTACAGACCAGTATCACTTACCAGCATCACATGTAAAATCCTAGAACACATAATATGTAGCAACATCATAAACCACTTAGACAAACATAATGTCCTCACACCATACCAACATGGCTTTAGGAAATATAGATCATGTGAAACACAACTAATAGGACTAATTGATGATTTTTCAAAAGGTTTAGATAATAGTGAACAAATAGATGCTATCTTACTAGATTTTTCTAAGGCTTTTGACAAAGTTCACCACCATAGTTTGCTTAAAAAATTAAAATATTTCGGCATTAATGGTCCACTGCATCAGTGGATTAAAGACTTTCTGATAGGGAGAGAACAAACTGTAATAATAAATGGCTCTAAATCAACACCGATAACAGTAAACTCAGGTGTACCTCAAGGTACAGTCTTGGGTCCACTACTATTTTTAATTTACATAAATGATTTACCAAATTGCATTAGTTCAGGAACAAAAGTCAGATTATTTGCAGACGATTGCATAATATATAGAACAATAAAAACAACACAAGACACAGATATTTTACAAAGAGAATTAGATGAATTACAGAAATGGGAATCAAATTGGAGCATGTCTTTCCACCCAGAAAAATGTCAGTTGTTAAGAGTAACAAAAAAACTAAAACAAATTAATTCCACTTATCTTATTCATGGCAAACCAGTATCACAGACTAAAAACGCAAAATACCTAGGTGTTATAATAAATGAAAAACTATCATGGAATCCACATATTGATGAAACTACAAAAAAATCAAACAAAGCATTAGGATTTATTAAAAGAAATTTCTATAAATCAAATAAGAACATAAAACTAAAATGTTACTTAACCTTGGTTAGGCCAATAATAGAATATGCATCCTCCGTTTGGGACCCCTCAACTCAAGAAAACATTAAGAAACTGGAACAGACACAAAATAGAGCAGTGAGATTCATAACAAACGAATATTCACATTTGACTAGAGTAACACCTTTAGTAAAATCACTAAATTTAGAAAGCCTTCAAGACAGAAGGCTCAAAAGTAAAGTAGCAATCATACATAAAACACTGAATCATAATCTTCAAATACAAAAACAAAATTTAATAAAATACTCTGAAAGACACAAAGATAAAGGCACATTCCTCGTCCCATATGCTAGGACAAATTTGTACAAATACTCCTTCTTCCCTAGTGCTATTAGAGCATGGAATGGGTTGCCTGAGCTAGCCAGGAAAACCAGTGACTTGGCAGAATTTAAGTCATTGGTTAATATGCATGACTAAATGCATGACGCGTAGGACGTAATCATCTTCTTTTTTGAAGTAACGTCTGTATTATATAAGATAAGAATGTACGAGAGACTGATAATTAAAGTTGTCTTAAAAATGATATAGAGTCTATCAAGTAAATATTATCACCCGGTCGAAAACATCCAATGTTATAGATATTAGAAAGATGTCTTGTCATAGTCATAGCTATTGTGTATACTAGATCTATAAAGTGAAATATTATTTGTAACTTTATTTACCTTCACAAACTTTGATTGCAGATGTAGAAACGTTATTAGTCAATGACTTAACTTAATTAAAATGATTTTATTATTATTATGATTATTTTACCATAAATTCGTGTCTTCTTAAAATGAATCTGTTCAACCAATGTAGACCCATGATTTGAATTAGCCTTAACAAAACAGCTATGCCTAGTAGATCTACGTGTTTTGTTTGACCTGGAAAAAAACATTTTTAATAAATACATTAAGAAACAGTTTAACCCTCTAGGACTTCCACCTACTAACTTTGAAGTATTAGTTACTTAACTAACAGGTACGATTAATATTTGAATGTAGTTGGAATGTCATTCTTCATAAGAGTGGGCGTGGAATGTTTTCTCTGTCTGGTCTGGTACAAGTGTAGAAGTGTAGCCTCTAATGGTGAAACGTAACGTAACTATAAATTCAGGCGAGTTTCTTGGATACAAGCTACATTGTCTCTTTCTCGTTTAGAAATATTGTTAGTGCTTCTTTTGTTTTCCCTCCGCATTCTGGCTCCACAGGCAGAGATAGAAGAACCTACAGCTTGATTGTTTGGGCTCCTTCGAGGCGTAGAGCCCGACCCCCTTACATGCTCGGAGGGATTCCACAGGCAAGACACAATATCTATTAGAATCGTTAATGAAGTTCAAACATAGATGAGATTGAGTGTCTGTTGATATGGTGCGCAAAGGTGCACTCGTTCAAGATAATAAGTACTATTCTCCGCCATGACACCAATGGTAGTTGTTTGTTTATTGTTGACTGTGAACATAGATCTACATCTGAATCAACATGTTGGCAGCGGTCAATGTGCAATGTGCCAGAATGCCCATTGATTCACACTTCGGCCTTTTTTCTTTCTGGGTGTGATCTCATAGCCGATCATCCCTGATCACCTGCAAGGCAGCGGTTGCTTAATTTTCGGACTTGTTAGATGAACTGCTATTAGTGCTATCCCTTGCTAACGAGCTTCATCTACCTGGGTTTTGAGTTAAAGCGCCCTATACTTTGCAATAATTTCCCTGCATTTCTGATTTTTTTGTGAATATCTTTACCACTGGAAACCGCACCGTAACATCCATGTCTGCAAACCAGTTGGTCAACGGCCGTTTATTTGATATTCACAGCTAAATGAGCTTAACCAAATATCTAAAGGTTTTTCCCCTAATCGACACCTGGCACGCGCCGAGAGAAGTTGATAGCTCCCTCAAGCCGAGCTTACCTGCATTTAGACTTTATTGTGGGGAGGCGGAGAAGCTAGGGCCCTACACATATAATTTAAGTGAAAAATGTGTAACTATAAATTTTTGTTTCCTCTGATAAAGACGATGGCTTCTCAATTGTTGGTAGGCTACTTTAGTAGGCCTACTCGTTTCTGCTGTAGGCCTAGTTGGCACATGTTTTAATACTTAGATATTAAACATTATAATTGACATGATTCATTGCAAATCTCAGAGACTCTCTTAGTGCTAAGTAATTTATTTAGAAAACATTGCATATATAGGTCTTTTGTCATCGGCAGTGGATTTTCTTTTGGTCTCATGTGTATTCCGCGGCCGTTGTAAGACGTAAACGCTACTAGACGTCGAAAAGAGAACCTAAGTCGACCACCTGACAAAAATAGGCTAATGTCTGCGCTGGATATGGCAAAATATGAAGGTCACATCTAGGACTGCGTAATCACGTGTTGTGTAATACTGTACTCCTCATTAATCTTCGGAAGAAAAGCCTTATTATAGGTCTATTTTAATGAACATTTACTGTTAGACTTATATCTAAGCTATTTTTCTGACGTAGGCCTATATGCGAACGTGAAAAAGGATAAGTTAACTATTTTAGAGCTTACGTACTTGGCTTAGCAGCCGACTGTAATAAATGAGTTACGCATAGGTTAAACAAATAGTTAAACAAACTAGTAATGATCAACAAAATACGTTATAAATTTAGTCTTTAAAACATTTTTTCAAAAATAAATAAAAAAATAGCCGTTTATATTTTTAGCTCTTGTTGAGCGATAAATACAATTAAATTGAAAAAAGTGCTTATGTTCAAGAATTCAATCAACAATAGGCCCCTGCGAGTTTTAAAATACTAATATAACAAATGACACTCAAAAATATAGACTGAGAGCTAACGAAATTATAAGTCTTATAAGTTTTGTATATGATATTGTCTTATAAATTATAAATGCTACTTCAAAAGAGAAGATAATTACGCCCTACGCATGACAGAACCTCAACTGTGATGATTATACTAAAAAAAAAACCCAGCAAAAGTAATTAATAATTAGACAAAGCAAATAAGCTCAGGCCAATTAATAGGGCGGCGCTTGACTCCTACGGCATAAATTTGCATTGGGATGGGAGGGGGGAATACGATCGCAGCCTTCTAAGCTTGTTACAACAATGTCTCACGCCCTCAACTAGTACAATAGGGCTGTATAGTCCAACGCACAAAAGGGGCGTGGCCTACTATTTGTTAATATTAGGGCAAAATGCATAATTTGACGTAACAACGCTCATGCATAGCGTTTTTACCTGTACAGACCTTCACAGCGACATCAGCAGAGACGTCCATTTAAAGGTCGGTAACAAAAGGAGTTGGCAGCATTTTATGTTTCATTGGAAATTCATCCATCTGGTTCTGTTACGTAGTGAATTCCGGAGATAGAGCTCCAAGTGTGCATGTCACGTTGAACCCCTTTATTTAATGTAGCATCCTTACAACAAAATGTTAGACATACTTTAACATAAGTTCATCTCTTGTGTATCATTGCATACTTGAATTGCATGGACCGAGATGAATCTATATCCCATAAGCTACTGATTCTATGAAAGCAGGGATGTTCTGACAACGCTGATACGCTTGAACAAGATTATCATTTAATGTACCGGAGAGGGAGCACGCAGACAAGGAGGCCAACAAAAATTGTTGGACTGTCCAAGTTTCAGTGGCGTCTCTAGGGGGTGCGGGACGCACCATAAGACACCCACCAGGGCGTGACACCCAAGTAGGAGAAATGCATTTTTCTAAAATGCAAGTTAAAAAAAAAATTGCTACCTCAATTGTTTATCAAACTTTAGTATCAATATGTCCCAAACCTTCTTAATTTAATTCTATTTGACTTGTAATCTTCTATTATGATAAAAAATAATGCGTTGTAGACGTCAGGAGAAAGAGTTTCTGAAGCTCAGAAATGTAGAAAAACGCTTTGCGCCGTGGATCGCCCCGGACACTTCTGAGTGATCTTAAGGCGCTGCCCCAAATATCCTATCTGACCGTTTGAGTGGTGAAAGTAACATTTTTTTATTGTAAAATGTTGAGAAACACAAAGAATTCAGCCCCTCGAGAACCATTCGACGCATAGGGCTGCAAGTTCTCAATACAGAAATTAGTCTAAGGCGACTTTCACAGCCACTTTTCAGCTGGTGCCCAAGAGATTCAGGACTTCTAAAAAGGTGTAACGCCATGTTAGACTGGACGGCCATGTTTGTGCGTTCCTCTTTTTAACTTTCGTGTTAAGGCTGACTTACACGTCTCAAAGCGTAGGTGGCCATTGGGACTATGTATTGAGTAGGTGGAGGTGGATTTTATACTCCAGGCTAATTGATTTGTTTGTTCAGATAGGCCGTATTTTTTGAAAAACTGCTCCTTCTTTCCAATCCTGCATGCAACACCATGATATGCATCTCCATCGCTTGAGATAATACTGCTTAAATAGGTTAACTTTTCTATTTATTCAAGATCTTTATGACCAATGATGATCGGGTATAGGGTAACCTACATCCAATATGCATAACTTTGAGGGCGACTTTATCTGTCTTCTCGTGTAAATATTTAATTGTTTTAATTTAATTTCAAAGTAATGCTATGTAGTCTGCAAAATCCAACTCAGTTTGGTTTACCTCATGAGGACATGAATGCAGCCTGTTTAATGTATTTTTATGGTATCGTCTAGAGCTACAAGAAAGAGAAATGGGGATAAGATACACCATAATCACATATCCGTCTCGATGTTGAAGAACTCCAGCGTCTGTTGTGACACAGCAGCTTGATTTGCTTTAGACATGTCGCTGAATATGGACAAATAGTTGCCAGTTGCCTTATTTTCTTGCTATTTTCCAGAGTGATTCCGATGGAGGCTATCCAACTTTATTTTAAATCTACAAATCTGATAAACATCCTTTGTTGGGATTCTCTGCTTTGCTAGACTATTTTTCTCAAGATATAAACCTGTTCAGTGCTTGATTTGCCTTTTTCGGAAGCAGCTGAGAAACACTAGTATAATTTTCCGAAAGGAGCTCTTAAATAATCTCTAATAAAAAAAAAATACGTCCAACTAAATGTTTCTCAATTCTATAATTGTAAATCTTTAATTTATGTAATAACTTTTGATAAAATATCAAAGACAGCGACATTCTAAAATAGAATCGAAAACTATTCTCGTGTGTAACCATCAATTAATTAAATAAAAGTTTTATTGTTCAACATAAATAAATAAAATAAACAATAGTTGTTTGTTTTTATAGGGGGAGATTATTTTTTACTGGGGGGGGGGGTACACCCCGAGCTTACCGCACCGGGAGACACCGACCCTAGTGACGCCACTGAGTCCAACTATCTTTTTGTTTTACTTAGACAACGGGAAAAGTGGATACATCTCAGGGCCGGCCTTAGATAGTTGTAGGCCCTAGGTGAAGTGACTTTGGTGGCCCCAATTGAAATAGAAAAATAATTAATCAGCAAAAAAAAAAACAATTACGCAATTTATTGAAAACCTAATCAAGCTTTAAAAAAAATTATTTTGAGGCCCCCTGTAAACGGAAGCCCTAGGCGGATGCCTAGTTTGCCTATGCCTAAGGCCGGCCCTGCAAAGTTATGCAGATGGCTTATGAATGGGAGGAATTGTGGCATTGTCGAAAATCGAGCTCACTTTTCCCTTCCCTCTACACTACACAAATAAAAGACTCGAGGATGATGATGTAACGGACAGCCTAATGAACTAACTAATACAGGGGTTCTCAACCGGTGGGTCGCAACCCCTTTGGGGGTCGATTGACGATTTGCCAGGGGTCGCCTAAGACCATCGAAAATATGGATTGTTATTGCCTACTCTTCTATTGCGCTGTGTGTGTGTGGGGGGGGGGGGAGGGTCGCAGCAAAGTGAGGAATTGTAAAAAGGGGTCGCCGAGCTTAAAAGGTTGGTAACCGCGCTGATCTAATATATATATATATATATATATATATAACACTAATATAACACTATAAAACAATTAAACTGAGCAAATTATTTTCCGACAATGGCCCAGTAACATAAACTATGTAAAATTATGTGCAAGTGACTCAGAGAAGATTACCTCAAGCTCATATAACACATTTTACCAAGAGAGTATAAAAACAACAACTGGAGGATGTTTATTGTCTGAACTAATGCAAATAATTTATGTCTACTTAAGTCTAGGTTATTTATAAACCTGGCTTGTTTTACCTGCTTGATTTATAAAACATAAGCCACGGCCGAGTAAAACGACTAGCAACTGTTTCGCAAGAATCTTGTGGATTCAACTGCCAAAGATCTGCCGATGTCAAAGCTCGCTTACATCCTGTGGTCATTAGTCTGGTGGGGAAAAAAAAGTATGTAAACTCAGTGCATTGGAGCTACATTGGTACAGATCTAGACTAACACAGCCACGCTATTCCTCTATCACAGGTTTCGAAAACATTATTAATGTAAGAAAGGACTTTAAATTTGAGTTTAATACGAGATAAGCTCCAGGGTGGGCTAAATGCAAGAAGTTGATGTGGTCCCAAAAGACAATATAAAGACAGAATAACGTGTACAAGAATTGTACCAGACAGACATACAGACAGAGTTGATATAAGCTTTGTAAAAAAAGAAGACTGACTTTGTTATCCATGAAAATGTTATCTGTGATAGAAAAGATGAAGACGCTTCGGGGCAATAATGCTGTCAAAAAGAAAAAAAATATATTAACATTTGATCCAAGAGTACTTAGTGACGTCTAGTCTCACTATGAGCAATCTATTTTACAAATGAATAACTTTTTAGTAAACTAGAAAGAGATAAGTGACAATAAATGACCTCTCTAAAAAAAAAATAAAGATTGATAATTTAAAAAAAAAAAGAAACTCACGGCTGAAACTAATCCGCTGATAGTGCTCAACTGCATGTCCACAATGCTGTTCAGTACCAGTTGGCTCGTAGCAAACGTCAGAATAGCTACCATTCCGATAAATCGAAACAAATTTTCCTTGTAAATCTGTAGATAATAAACACAGTGGGCAAAAAAAAAGCTATCGGAGACCGTGGGGTCTTTATCGGTAGTGCTTCTCAGACAAATCATGAGGAAGCATATAAGTAATCCAGATCGCGATGATCTATGGTAGCGGCTAGGAGGGGCAGAAAAATAAAATCGATAATAGTTCAGAGTGTTTGACGGCCGAACTTCAACTCCCTATGGCGAGAAGACATGGTCACATTTTGCATAGGTGTCCCCAACTCTGAGAGATCTGAGATCTGGATGGAGGCTACGATCCAGTTTCTTGCCAGAGCATTACGAGAGGACTACTCCTACCTAAAAGTTACGTGGCAAGACATAATAAGCAACACCGAGATACTGGCTTGTTGAGGTCTCTCCAGTATATTCACCACATTCAGCTAACGCCGCTTTTCTATGGACAACATGCGACTAGGACAAGAAAAAATTCCCGCCCTCACCTTCGACAGGTATTGTAATCAAATGGAACCTTTAAATAGTGGACATAAATGTTGACTACTGGGAAGACATAGCCCTAGTCCGTACTACGTGGAGAGAGATGGTGACAAAGAAAGCAAAATATTGCATTGGCCTCAGCTTTGGAAGAAAAAGTAAAGTAGTACAGCTTCCCTTTCAGAGCTCTATTGGGCAGATGATGTCATCTGATGGTCATCTGTTTCTGTGTCCAACCGCCTTTACTTTTCCCCCCACTAATGTCTGGTTAGAGCTAGGTGGACTCAGAGGCACCCTAAAATCTCGAAAATAAAAATCCCAGTCTTCATCTGGATTGAAACCCAGAACCCTCGGTTTGGAAGCCAAGCGATTTACCACTCAGCTACAGCGCCCCAGACAGCTTTGGCAGAAAAGAAAGCCAAAATGCCCGGTACTTTTACCCCCAAACTAAATGCCATCTTCATCTGCTTTGTATGTGGAAAGGAAAGTCTCTTCAGAATAGGGCTCTACAGCACATGAACAAGTGTTCTACGTGTTGAGCCGCTGTTGTTCCACGACTGAAGGAGGCCAACGCCAATACAATATAGCGTTGTTGACAAACCTAATGTAGCATCAAGACGCTTCGAGAACATATAAGACATAACAACGAGACTTAGGATGACAAACACATTTAAAAAAAAAAGTTTTGAACAGGTAGCTCTTAATTTTCTTCTTGAATGTAGTGAAACACGGGGTTTGTCTGAGCTCAATGGGGAGCGAGCTCCAAAACTGTCGCCCATGTATTGAAAATGCCCACAGGTGGGAATCGAGTCACAACTAGAAGCGCGGATATCTCTTTGGGGCGTAACGTACAAGAGCATTTCATTGTTATTGATGCGCTGATGACAAAGTATGGCCACTTTGTAGTCGATTCTGGGAGCCAGTAGAGTGTAGCGGAGCAGGAGCGAATTGCATCTTGCTTTGAGTAGATATTTCCGTGCAGCGCTGTTCTGAATTCGCTGCAGGTTAGAGACTTGGCGGTTATTCAATGAAACGAGTAAAGTTTAACAAATTTAAATATACATTCCTGGATATTCCGATTGACGTCTGCTTAGTCGGTATTCACACAGAGTGAGCAAGAAAATGTTCAATCAACTATTTTGTAAAAAAGTGACTTTTTAAACTCGGGTAATGCACAAACATGACGGAATTTTACTAATTACAATAGAGCCAATAAATATCACAATTTAAAAAACCAATTACAAAGGAAGGTAGAGGTAATTTTGTGAATGAAAAATAAGATTACCTGCATCATGACGTAGGTGTAGAGCGGGACAACGTCACAGACTAAAAATAGCAACCAATAGACGAAGAGAACTCCTGAGGTTACAATACAGCTCTTTCTCTCCAGATGAACAATGACACCAGTCAAAGCCTAGGAATAAACACCTGAGTTTTCATACTTATTAACGTCACTAAATGTTGGTGGGGAATAAAGAGACACATCTTAAATATAATGAGGCAAAATGGAAAGGTCTGAGCGTAAACTTTTTTTTTCGGGTGGTGGGAGGGGTAGTTAAATATTAAACCAAAGTAACTAAAGGAATTATTTTTTTTTTTACGGAAATGTTTCTTGAGGATTTGAATAAGAGATTGACCTTTTACAAAACAATTAGATATTAATTATAAGACATCAGTTAGGCTAACTTCACATTCACTTTCATCTATCCTTTGGTCTGCTTGTCATTTGTCTTTGATAGAATTTCATTCTGATGTATTTTCTGAAAGTATTGAAACCTGCCTTTTTACCTTCCTTGGGTGGACCACTTCGGGGGATGATTTTGAGTTTGTGTTCACAAACTGTCTTTAACGAGGGTAGTGGTCTTTCCCCATAAGGAATATTTCTAAATTAGAAAATATACACACACAAAAAAACAACAACTTACAAAGCTTAAAATCTCGACCAATCTGGCAACCCAAATTGAAGGTGTTGAGTATGTTGGTCCATTTATGACGTCTGGAGATTCATTTGGTTGGATTAACGTTTCCTTGACAACCATGCATACAGTAAAAACGGCCATCACGATGGACAAAGACTGTTGTAGAACGAATATGAGGAAGTTGAATAGAATGTAAATAATGTAAACAAAATATTTTTAAAACAAGTTTTCATCTACAATTTTTATTACAAGATGTTTAGCTGATTACGAGAATGATTATAAGACGATAGAGTACATTACCTATGTAGATCGATCTACGTGTGCCTTTAAAATCTCTAACACGTTTTTGCGCAGCCGTTTATTTATTTTTTTGCCGCATAAGTTTTGGAGCGAGAGGTTCTGTCGTTAATTTATGAAACACAAAGCATTCTTATAATAAACATAGTTTTTAATCACTTACTATATAATAGTATATATAGTACACATTCTCTCTCTCTCTCTCTCTCTCTCTACCCCCTGAAAAAAAGTTCTTAATATTTTGACTATTTCACGTATGCATATTGCTTACTACGGATGACTACCTGGTCGTGTGGTATATGCTTGGGACATATCAGCTTGGTGGTCGCAGGTTCGAATCATGCTCGCCGCAATTCTCCGCCATCGTGTTGGGAGGTTTGGGCTAGGATGTAAAGATGTTCAACTCATAGAGAACACCCGAAACACGTAAAACATACTAACTATGAAAAGTCATAGTCCTGTCTGAGACCATGACATTGACTTGCTTCCTCCAACCCCATAATTGTAGGTGAGATTGGGAAACGCACAGGGCGGGCATTCATCGTCGGTTGTCTTTTCTAGTTGAAGGTACTATCAATTTCATATATCGTTATCGTGTGAACTAAACATTGCATAGTTTTTTTTTTCTATTTTTGTTTTTGGACAATATTAAAACACACACAAACACACATTGTTACGAGCGTATCTTAGTGTATCTTAGTGTCAATGTGGAATGGTGCGAATGCGTGTTGAAAGGAGAGGGGAACCAAAAATGGAGGACTATAAACACGATAGTGTTTTCAGGGTTAATAAAGATTGAAGTATTTACCACTGGCGGATCCAGGGGGGGGGGGGCGGTAGGGGCGATCGCCCCCCCCACTCGGCCGACCCCCCCCCCCGAAGGGGCGGACGAATTATAGTATAGAATTCACACAATTTGTATGCGAATTTATTACTTATGTTAATAATATGTACTAATTATTTATATTTCAACCTATTTTTAGATTATTTCGCCCCCCCCCTTTCTAGTATTTTGGCCGATTTGGTAGGGTCGGGAGGGGCGATGGCATCAATCCGCCCCCCCCACCATAAACTTTCGAGTGGGGGGGGCGGTCCTATTTATTTGTAGAAATCACAGCTTGCTAACAGAATCAATTAAATATCTATATGATTAAAACTTGTTTTTGGTATTTTAACCGGTCTTTATATAATTTCGTTCACCTGTTGGCCGATTGGAAGGGGAAGAGCGAATACCTCCACCGCCCTTCCCATCTAAACCCTTTGAGTGGGGAGGGATGGTCCCACTTTCATGGAGAAATCATAGTATATGAACAAAATTAGTCGAATATCTATATAATATAAACAGGTGGAAGTGCGATACATGCAATCCCCTTCCCCCCATCGGACAAACCAATACTTTTTCTTTTTGTATTATAGTAAGAAATTACAAAATTAAAAAAATCTGTCACTAATATAATTTATATATGCTATAAAGTAAATTCTTATATCGAGTCGCCCAACCCCTATTATTTAATGCAAAATGCAATCAATAGCAGAAATTATAAAAAGGAGCGAGAATTATAATTTTTCATTTTACCGCCCTTGCCCTTTCCAGACAGAGTTTGTGTAATTTGACATGAATTTATCATAACTATTTTAAGAAAGACTTTGCTTTGGAAAAGTTATAATTCAAACGAAATTTTACAATCACGGTTGAGATGAGTTCAAAAGCCAGATAATCTTTTCCTAGTCGACTTTTTCCAACCTTTACTCTATCTCATATTTTTCTAGTTAAATAAATTTAGGACTATAACTCACAATGTATGCTAAAATTTCATTGAATATATTAATCGAATATTTTTTTTTCGGCGGCGATCCTCAAAACCTTAATCTAAATATGTGGGGTATCTAATCTTTTCAAAGAACAAATCGGTTTTATTTGCATTGTATTAAGGGACTATAAATTCATATTAGAATATTTTTCTCATTATTCAACAGGCACTTTATAATAGAATGAATAATAAGCTGTAAGGAACGAGAATACGTTACTGCAGTGAAGAATGCCAGAAAACGCTTTTAGCGTCGAGGCTTCGCCCCGAACATCACTGATGAATAATAAGCTGTAGATG
Source organism: Biomphalaria glabrata (assembly GCF_947242115.1). Classification (NCBI taxonomy): domain Eukaryota; kingdom Metazoa; phylum Mollusca; class Gastropoda; family Planorbidae; genus Biomphalaria; species Biomphalaria glabrata. The sequence continues at coordinate 15,327,390 of NC_074723.1, read as the reverse complement.
TCAGGAGAATGCGTTTCTGCAGTGAGAAATGCGAGAAAACGCTTTTGGCGTCGGGGCTTCGCCCCGAACACCACTAATAAGTAATGAGCTGTAAATGTCAGGAGAAGGCGTTTCAGCCGTGAAAAATGCAAGAAAACGCTTTTGGCATCGGGGCTTCGCCCCGAACCCCACTGAAGAAACTTACAGCGCTCTCCCAGACCCCCAAGCTTGCAAGAGAAAGACTGTTTTTTTTCGCCGAAGATTGAGAAACAGTCTTATTTTATTCTCATATATCGAATATATAGCCTATATATATATATATATATATATATATATATATAGATATAGATATATATATATATGCTGTACGCACGTTTATGCATAGGGTTAGGGTTTACTGGGCGTTAGGGTTAGGGTTTGGAAAAAAATCGCCCCCCCCCACTCCAAAGTTCTGGATCCGCCAGTGGTATTTACAAACTATGATTTAGTCGTTTTGATGTTGGTGTATCGCTAAAGGGTCTCATCATATACTCAGACGTAACACACACGTATTAAAATGTTGATGATATAACAATAATTACACAGCAATGTTAAATCCCAAATCTAATGGACAAATTTAACGATTGTTCTTTACATTAAAAACATTAACTTAAACACAAACACATACACTCAAAACATACATATGTATCATTCTTTTTTTTAAACATTATAAAATGAGCGTATATAATGTGGCTTGAGCATTACGTTCCAAAAACGACCATCGAACCGAAATGGCGGCGCCAAAACGACCATCGAACCGAAATGGCGGCGCCAAAACGACCATCGCGCCAAAAAACGGCGGATCCAAAACGTATGCTTCGGTATCGGCCCAGTTTGACCTTTCTTAAACATTTTTGTTTTTCTTGCGATATTTTTTTTTCTGTGGAAAAATAGTGTTTACTGAACACCAGGAGAATGTCTTTATGAAGGTCTTTATGAAGGTCTTTATGAAGGTCTTAATGCGGATAAACGTTTCTCCAGAAAACCTGGCTGACTAGAAAGATTCCGAAAGTAATATAAGTCAAAAACAAAACTGTGCTAAACCCTTACCAAATATCAACAAAATAGTACTACCCTACCATATCTGTTCAGTGGACTTTCTAGTATACAGGCCAGTATTTTGTTATGATTTAGTCTTAGTTTCTCTTTCTTGCCCTTTTATTTTAAAGCTAAGGGTGTTGATTTCTTTTTAATGCCCTGTTTTAACATCAGTACATACAGAGAAAAATAATTAACATTCTGATATAATCCTTACAGTTTTGGTGATGTACAGAGCTGAGAAAGGTCCAGGTATGCTTGTATCCCGAGACATAAGGTAAGGAATGTAGAAAGCAGAGCTGATCCAGAGAAAACTTGCTGGTATATAAACCAAAACTGTTGATTGGAAACACTGAGTGAAGTGTGGCCACGATGAGTTCACAGTCAAGTCTTCATCCTTAAACATTAATAATTTCATAGATTAGGTTTACGTTATTAACACTATATACTCTATTATACTATATATTATATTATATTATATTATATTATATTATATTATATTATATTATATTATATTATATTATATTATATCCTGTATCAGTCTTACAATCCCAAGATCGAACGTTTTTTTGAATCATTCTGTTACCGCCAAATTACGAAATCGCATTGGCATTGTATAGAAATGTGTGATTTTGTTTTCATGTATCTATATGGGCTATTTACTTTTTATCTTTGTTTTAGATAAGACATTTTCTACTTCAAACTCTTTCAAACGAGTAAAAATTCTCTAGCGAATGTAGCGAATTCATCAGACAATGTGAAAATTAAAGAGATTTTTTCTACTTTGAAAACGCCTGGCATGACGGATGTCGTTTCCTACTTTGCCGGTAACACATACATTTACTCAGTTATTATAGTATGTGCTTGGATTTCATCATTCCTTTTTTTTTTTTTTCAACGCTGGTGAATTTGGTTTGAAAAAAAAAAAGTTAGTTTGCTCAGGTTATATACAATGCCACTTAATTCGTATTTCTATAGAATGCCTGAATTCCACTTAAATTCCAACCGCATTTTAAAATAAAAGATGGAAAGGGGGAGTTAATCCTAATTAATCGTAATATCATCATTGTTAAAAAAATTTGATATTGAAAAAAAAAATGATATTACAAAGAAAGATGACTGTTTACAAAGTTTGACATTTAAAAAAAAAACATTGTCAGTATGTTGTTATGTATGAAAGCATTTTTTTTTTTTTGCTTCGGGTCTCCTTCAAACGAGTAAAAATATTCTATGCACATTTTGAGCAGTACAATATTAAACACTACAGCCAATGGTTATATTGCTCAAATTTATGAAATATTTGTTATACACAACAGAGGAATTGCTTATAATGCGGTTCTTCTATAAAAATAAAGGATAATGTTTTTACTATTTAGCTTAGTACGAAATGAGTAAACCTACATTCAAGCAAGTGTATCATTTGATCTATTGCAAAGCCAGCGCCTAAATTCTTAAATATCACTTCGACAAACAAAGCAGCATAGGTATATAGGAATAGTATTTTTTAAATTATTATTTACATTTATTGTTAGCCATAGAGTGCGCGGGAGATGCATGCATTTCTTGAGTAAGTCCTTATCTACAGCAAAGGCTCTAAAGAGGAACCTTTGGGATTATTGCCTCTGTAAGGAAAACGCGTGAAGTAGATATATAGCAAATATTGTATCTGAAAGCTTCGAAAATAATCAAATAAAAAAATATTGCATCGATTTCAACAAATGAGGCAGTGCAGTAGCTATAGTGGGGGAGAGAAATTGAAACCCCCCAGGGAGGGGGGCTCCCTAATGAGTGTTTGAAATTTTTGTTAACATTAAATATTAAATATTACACCATTATCTCATGTCATGATGTAGCATGCCCCTAAAAAGGCCAAGCCCCGGTCCCCCAAATCCCCTGCTACGCCACTGAGATGAGGTGAAATGTTAAAGAAGTGCAAGAAATGGGTATGTCGCTACCTTGAAAGATAAAAGTAATCACGTGATAATCCCTACCATTCAGTTCATCAGGAAGCGCTACTTGCGAATACATTTTCTGAAGAATTTTATAAAGTAATGGACTTGGTGATTAAGATTGACAACTCCATATTAGCTAATCGTCAATTTAAACAAGTAAGTAAAAGGAGGCGTACTGGCTGGGGTTTGCCGCTTGCGGTACGTGACGTTTTGGCGCCGCCGTTTTGGCGCCGCCGTTTTGGCCCCGCCGTTTTGGCGACGGGACGTTTTGGCGCGAGCCGTTTTGGCGACGGGACGTTTTTGCGCGAGATATCATTTGACGATAATTTAATAAGCACGTAGCTTTTATAACAATGTTCATTTCACTCTACCATAATATTGTATGTTTAGTATGAATTCTAACATTGTTCAGCGAATTGTTGTTTTTTTTTAATTATAAAGGTTTTGCTTATTTCATGAATATAGGCCTATAATAAGTCAGATTCCTGAATGGTAATGACATGCTATATGTGAGTTCTGCTAATCGCACTGGATGACATTTTTGGATTTCTTTCCAAAAGATTTTTTTTTTATTTGACATTAGTGTAATATACAACTAGCTAAGTGTCACACTTTAATATAACAAAAACCATGTTAACATCTAAAGCTCTATTACGCTGAATGACGACAATAACTCCACACAAAATAAAGATCAAGACACTGAAGGTGGTCAGTACAAACTGTAACGTGAATCCACCAATGTAAACAAACACTAGGGGCGACAATAGATAGAAACAAATTCACGACACTAAGATACTCTGAAAAGATATATTTTGAGGAATTGGGTAGGGGTGTTTTGGGTCTCACATCTCGCATTGACGCAGGTATAGTTGAACAAATGAAGACAAGACCAGCACCGAGCATTGGTCGTTGGCGTCATGCGTCTGGCGATCTTCTCCTTGGGAATGGTCATTACATGTGACACCTATCCCGCCCCCTCTCTTCTGCTTACATTTCACTCCTTGTATATACTCTTTCCTCCACCCCACCCCTCTCTCACGCGTAAGACAAATTCCAGCGACTTAAGCAAATAACCATGGTGTCTATGTATACTTCACTTATAGTATTTGGAGAAACATGGTACATGTATTATATTTTTACTTATTATTATCAAGTGTTTGGTATGTATAGCTGGAGATACCATACAGTCATTAAATAAACCAATGTTAATGTAAACAAATAATTGCATCCATTTTTAGTGTATCATCGTTTCATTTTGTTTTTAATTTTGAAGTAATATCTTAAAAAACTTTTTTTGAAAATAAAAGTGTGCCTCTTAATAAACACACATACACAAGCCAAAATGTTTATTAAAGAAAATGATGTGAAAAACAAACACACATTTACATTTAGTACTTGAAAAATATGTCTTAACACAAACACTCATGCAAAACATAGATATGAATAATTCTTTTAAAATAAATAATACAATAAACGTACATAATGTATTTCGCGCCAAAACGTCCCGTCGCCAAAACGGCTCGCGCCAAAACGACCTTCGCGCCAAAACGGCGGGGGCCAAAACGGCGGCGCCAAAACGTCCTGCTTCGTGCCGCTTGGCTCCCGAACCGGGTTCTGGGGTTCGAATCCTGGTTAAGACTGAGATTTTTAATTTCGTGATCTTCTGGCACCTCTGAGTCCCCCACCCAGCTGTAGTGGGTACCTGACATTAGTTGGGGAAAAGTAAAGGCTGTCGTTGTGCTGGCCACATGATACCCTCGTTAATCGTAGGCCACAGAAACAGATGACCTTTACTGTTTACATCATCTGCCATATAGACCACATGGTCTGAAAGGGGAACTAATGGAATTGGTGATTAAGAAGATCAACTCCATAGTAGCTAATCGTCAATTGAATGAATTTCTAAATGAGATAGAAAGTAAGCACGAAGATCTCCTGCTGCATTAGAAGGTCCGTTTGTCATTGAAATGAAAGGGTTTAGAATATCTCGAGTCACTATTTAGAGATATGAAAGCATTCTTCGTGAAAAAAAGCATTAACTATGCATTCTTGACGAACGATCTTTGATTGTATTTCATATCGGATTTTACATCTCAGCTACATCAGCTTCATCGTGATTTCAAAGGAAAAGGAGACACAATGGTTTAATGTTAGAAGAAGTCATTTAATTCGAAAACAAATTGTCGCTTCGTGCCAAAGTTTCACAACAGAAACTCTAATTCTCTTTTCTACCTATTGAAATAGTGTCACTAAAATGATTCTAATATTGACAATTGCTATTTCAGAACATCACTTCTAAATATAAAGGAAGGTTTTCTCAGCAGGGCCAAAGACTTAAGAAGCCGCAAAGCAAGCTGACGTTAGTCTTTGTTTCAAAGCTATCTAATTGCCGCAGTATTTGAAACATTTCGCCTTTTAATATTGATATTAATATTGATATTAATAGATTTGAAACGAGTTGCTGTATTTTAAAAAATATAAGAATTATAGAGTTCAAAATTCAAGAGACTTATTGTGACAAGTCAAAAACTCGCTGTCAGAGTCACTCTAAATTATCACAGCATTAATTATTATTATTTATTATTTATTCAGTTTATTTCAATTATTTCCCCGTCCTAACCCCAATTTCTTCACCCGCACCACCCTTTCCTCTCCAGGCTAGACTTAGTTGACCACATTGGAGATAGCTAACGCGCGCCCTTTCATTTATCTGCCCTTGATCGGGGAAAGGTAAACACACAATCTCTTTTGTCTTACCCGCCGGATGTCTGAAGGACGGTCGCGGTTGACACCACCTTGGTTGCAAGCTAATCCTTCTCCCCCCCCCTTCTCTCACGTCTCTCTTTGATCTAAGAGATTACCCTGTTCAACACACCGCGTGATATTCCAAGGTGCGGCTCCCACCTCGAGTCAAATCCACCCACGTGTAAGATAAATCTTAGCCTAGGATATTTCCGGTGTCCGCCCACACTTTTCAAGCATATATATATAGTAAACCAACTCAAATCACCCTCTCTTTCTCATTCGAGCTGAGCTATCGAGTCTGGACTATATCACTTATTCTTTCTCCTAGAGGAATACCTGGTGGTAAGCCGAACTTAATCACAAGTTCTATCTTAATTACTTTTGTGCTATTTCCATTGGATATTATCATGTGTATTTTGCTTAGTTCATTTATATTTAATCAGTGCATTGTGTATTTCTCACTGGCGTAAGTAGAAAACGTAAACTTGTGCTATGTATTTATTTATGTATTGCATTAATCTATTAATGCTACGTTGCTCAATTGATCGTTGATGCAACCATGTATATATTTGTACATCTTACTTTATTTCTTTTATCTCGGTTGACAGCCTTGATAATCTTACTAGCGCACTGATACTGCGTCTAGAAAAGAGATATGAATTATCTTCCCTGTAATGGATTATCTCCCCTTTACTCATTTTACTCTAATGAGAGTTGCGCCGCTTGAAGGGACATTCAAGCACGCTCCATTGTTCTCGACCCACGGTCATATGCAAACAAAGCGTCTCGGTCTCTGACCACCGCCCAACTCACCCCCCCCTTTTTTCTTTCTTTACCCACCTGTGTTGTTTATTTGAGATTATTATTTCCCCTTCTATGTACATTTTTATATTATTACGTTCTCTTTTATGTACATTTTTATATTGCTACTATCTGCCATCTATTTTCCAAATCCCATTTGTCATCATCTCCCCTTTATGCTCTAAAGCAATTTTACCAATCTGACGAATGCACCTCAGTCGAGGGCATCGATAAGATGCATGAGAGACATGTCCTAACTTGTCTTTATTTATCCGCAGCCTCCCTCAGGTGTCTGCCTAATTATCGGATTATTTACCTGCCTAATTATCGGATTATTTACCTGCCTAATTATCGGATTATTTACCTGCCTATTTATCGGATTACTTACCTGCCTATTTGCCTATCACCTATTGCCTAGTTATTGGATCAACGATCTATTCACCGGCAGTTGTGCTTAGTGCTAATCAGCGCTGCACTTGCCTAGTTGCTATCAAGAATCACCTATTGCCTAGTTATTGGATCAACGATCCATTTACCTGCAGTTGTGCTTAGTGCTATTCAGCGCTACATTTGCCTACTGAGATCTACCCAACTCTACTACTTGGCGCTATCGGCATTGCCCGCCTATTCGACAGCCCACCTGTCAAGCTATTAGGTGCGACGTCCCTATAGACCAGATCTGTGTGAGACGTCATAGCTACGCCAACCCTCTGCAACTCACTGGACATATCCTGTCAACTACGCTGCCCACGGCAGATCAGCTCTGCCCGCAGCAACATTGTGCCCACGGTATCCGGCCACCCGCCATACTGTGCCCACTACAGATACTAGAACTTGGGACTGAGACTCCACAAGAGCTATATCGCCGGCGTCCCTCTATCCGCTAGAGCGCCACCTCCAGCTGCAGAACCTCAAGCCAGGACACAGCCAGCTGCGACATCAACAGGAATACCAGCTAAGTCAGAGGACAAAGTGACATACTCTCTTATTATGTGCAAGAGTGATGATTAAACATAGAATATACTAGAGATAGATGCAAACCCTCCCCCTTTTTATTATTATATGTATATTTATGTAAATAAATATCCTTTATTTTAACTTTTGTATCTATCTTTCATTGCTTTGTCTCGTTGCGTGTCTGCTCCCGATTCATATGCTGATAAGTGGGGGTGTGATTGCTTTCAAAAATAATCATCCCCTAGACATAAAACGTGCCAAACACACGTCACATTTCCCCACCTGTCACATTTTGGCGAGCCTGTCCGGGATTTAACCCATAAGTACAGCAGGCACGAACAGGCAGCAATAACTAAATTCCTATCAATATTTTCCTAAAAATATAAGTATCATCACTTCGCATTATCAAGAGTGTCACTTCTGTCATATTTTATTTATTACTATTATTGCATTTTATGTGTAACATTTCCTTGCAGGAACTTTGTGATTAACTTAGGCAGACACCGCATTCCTTCTGCACTTTTTCCTGTAACAATTGCTCTCCAGTGGCCCTTTCCGCTATTCCATTTCATACTTTTTCTAATCCGTCCTCTATTATCATGGACTCAACAGAATTAGATTCTGAAGTTGAGGAGATTATGATGCTCCTTGGATATGAAGACCCCAAGGTGGAAGACATCGTACGCCGGTTGATTGACAATGAAAGAAAATTCAAGCAAGAAATGGAAGAATTGGACAAAGCCCATGCACAGGAAACACCAGAAATCAGACAGAGCAATAGGCCGCAGAGTTTGGAGCTGAACACCACACCGGCAAGACAAGACCAGGAAGCAGAGGAGAGCAAAACCACGACTCACATCCAAAGCGGGTACACTGCCCAAACGGACACAGAAGTTGCTGCCAAGGATGAAGCTTTCATACCTGATATCCCTCCTCTCGATGATTCCACATTGTCCACCCAGCCCAACCCTCCTGCTGAGTCTAATAGTCCTGCAAACTGCGACGCCCCAATTCAGCCCATGCCCCCAAGCCAACCCCAACCTAAAAAGGCACCAGTCCAACAACCAGCCTTGCACAAAAACGGCAACTTTCCAGCACGTAAGCCTCGTCATGACCAGAACAACCAAGCCCACCGTGACTGTAACAACAGCACGCGTGGCAACAAACCTAACCGTGCCTACCGTGACTGCAACAACAGCATGCGTAGCCACCAACCCAACCGCCAAAAGCAGCAGGCCTCACAGACCATTTCAGTAATAACCGCGGTCCCCAAACCCTCTGCGTCTAATCAGCAAACACGCACTGATAGAACAGCGGGCGACCCATACGTCATATCAACACTGACTGTGGCCCCTGAACACACTGCCCTTGGCTCTAGGAAAACGGAAGTCCTACCGGCACCTCCTCACCCTGTCTCATCTTCCCCCGGGATAGAGAAGATTCTGGTTAACGGACGGTACGTCCAGTCCCTATTTGACACAGGCTGTGCGGTAAGCTCAGTTATCTGCAAAGCACTGGTTGATCCGGCTGATCTCACAGATAGAACTGTGACGATTCAGTCCCTTGACCGTGAGATTCCGCCAAAGATTCTTCCTATTGCTAGGGTCCACGTAGAATGCAAGTACGTACACGGCACCATTGACGCAGCCGTCATGGACACGCCAGTATATGACTTCATTCTAGGCTCCAAATATGTCCCTCTTGGAGTAGTCAACAAACCGTACTTCTCTCTGCCCGTCGGTAGATCGACGAAGCAGAGACGTGGCAGCAACCAGCAGGTTGGAAACCCTGGTCGCCACACTAACACGCCTAGTCCCGACTCATCAGCGAAGCTCAAACCACTCCGCCCTGGCACTGACACTGCTAGGAAGTCACGAGTTAAGTCGTATACCCGCGCTCGTGATGGTCTACTTGACCCAGGCTACTCAGCCAAAATTAAGCAACATTCCTCTGACATTGACAGTGTCAGAATGCCCCGAGGTAAGATGAACCCTTGCTCTCGTGGACTCACTCCTTTTCATGGCTCCTCAGCCACCATTCAAAATCGACCCTCCTCTGGCATTGACAGTGCCAGAATGCCCCGAGATAAGATGAACCCTTGCTCTCGTGGACTCGATCCTCTCCATGGCTCCTCAGCCATCATTCCTAATCAACCTCCCCCTGGCATTGATAGTGTCAGGAAGTCACGAGGTAAGCCGAACCCTCGCGCTCGTGAAAACACTTCTCACCATGGCTCCTCAGCCACCATGCGAAATCAACCCTCCCCTGGCATTGACCATGTCAGGAAGCCCCGACGTAAGCCAAATTATAGTACTCGTGGGGACGTTCTCAGGCAGAACTCCACATTCTTTATCAGGCCACTCTTCCCTGACATTGATCATGTCAGACGATACCGAGGTAAGCTGACTACTTACTCTCGTAAAGAAGCGCCTCACAGCGGCTTCGGAGGTAAGCCCCAACGAGCATACGTGCCTTGGGCACCCCGCCTAAGCCCCAATTACCCTCCCCAATCCGCCCCAGGAAGGAATTATTACTCACCCAATCGCCCAATCTACTCTCCCGAGCAACCCCAAATGTTTCACCCAGGTGACTACATACTCAGGGACGGGAAGTAGACCACGGACAAACTTGGACAGACTCTCCTCCTGGCATGGCTATCCCTTTATTTTTCCAGATTTTTTTTTTCTAATGCTGTGATAACAACTGATCTTAAAGTTAGAGTGACATCAGTCTGCTCGCACTTTATGGATCTTTCTGCGATAGATCCATCTTGGCGGCGGCGTATGTGACAAGTCAAAAACTCGCTGTCAGAGTCACTCTAAATTATCACAGCATTAATTATTATTATTTATTATTTATTCAGTTTATTTCAATTATTTCCCCGTCCTAACCCCAATTTCTTCACCCGCACCACCCTTTCCTCTCCAGGCTAGACTTAGTTGACCACATTGGAGATAGCTAACGCGCGCCCTTTCATTTATCTGCCCTTGATCGGGGAAAGGTAAACACACAATCTCTTTTGTCTTACCCGCCGGATGTCTGAAGGACGGTCGCGGTTGACACCACCTTGGTTGCAAGCTAATCCTTCTCCCCCCCCCTTCTCTCACGTCTCTCTTTGATCTAAGAGATTACCCTGTTCAACACACCGCGTGATATTCCAAGGTGCGGCTCCCACCTCGAGTCAAATCCACCCACGTGTAAGATAAATCTTAGCCTAGGATATTTCCGGTGTCCGCCCACACTTTTCAAGCATATATATATAGTAAACCAACTCAAATCACCCTCTCTTTCTCATTCGAGCTGAGCTATCGAGTCTGGACTATATCACTTATTCTTTCTCCTAGAGGAATACCTGGTGGTAAGCCGAACTTAATCACAAGTTCTATCTTAATTACTTTTGTGCTATTTCCATTGGATATTATCATGTGTATTTTGCTTAGTTCATTTATATTTAATCAGTGCATTGTGTATTTCTCACTGGCGTAAGTAGAAAACGTAAACTTGTGCTATGTATTTATTTATGTATTGCATTAATCTATTAATGCTACGTTGCTCAATTGATCGTTGATGCAACCATGTATATATTTGTACATCTTACTTTATTTCTTTTATCTCGGTTGACAGCCTTGATAATCTTACTAGCGCACTGATACTGCGTCTAGAAAAGAGATATGAATTATCTTCCCTGTAATGGATTATCTCCCCTTTACTCATTTTACTCTAATGAGAGTTGCGCCGCTTGAAGGGACATTCAAGCACGCTCCATTGTTCTCGACCCACGGTCATATGCAAACAAAGCGTCTCGGTCTCTGACCACCGCCCAACTCACCCCCCCCCCCCTTTTTTCTTTCTTTACCCACCTGTGTTGTTTATTTGAGATTATTATTTCCCCTTCTATGTACATTTTTATATTATTACGTTCTCTTTTATGTACATTTTTATATTGCTACTATCTGCCATCTATTTTCCAAATCCCATTTGTCATCATCTCCCCTTTATGCTCTAAAGCAATTTTACCAATCTGACGAATGCACCTCAGTCGAGGGCATCGATAAGATGCATGAGAGACATGTCCTAACTTGTCTTTATTTATCCGCAGCCTCCCTCAGGTGTCTGCCTAATTATCGGATTATTTACCTGCCTAATTATCGGATTATTTACCTGCCTAATTATCGGATTATTTACCTGCCTATTTATCGGATTACTTACCTGCCTATTTGCCTATCACCTATTGCCTAGTTATTGGATCAACGATCTATTCACCGGCAGTTGTGCTTAGTGCTAATCAGCGCTGCACTTGCCTAGTTGCTATCAAGAATCACCTATTGCCTAGTTATTGGATCAACGATCCATTTACCTGCAGTTGTGCTTAGTGCTATTCAGCGCTGCATTTGCCTACTGAGATCTACCCAACTCTACTACTTGGCGCTATCGGCATTGCCCGCCTATTCGACAGCCCACCTGTCAAGCTATTAGGTGCGACGTCCCTATAGACCAGATCTGTGTGAGACGTCATAGCTACGCCAACCCTCTGCAACTCACTGGACATATCCTGTCAACTACGCTGCCCACGGCAGATCAGCTCTGCCCGCAGCAACATTGTGCCCACGGTATCCGGCCACCCGCCATACTGTGCCCACTACAGATACTAGAACTTGGGACTGAGACTCCACAAGAGCTATATCGCCGGCGTCCCTCTATCCGCTAGAGCGCCACCTCCAGCTGCAGAACCTCAAGCCAGGACACAGCCAGCTGCGACATCAACAGGAATACCAGCTAAGTCAGAGGACAAAGTGACATACTCTCTTATTATGTGCAAGAGTGATGATTAAACATAGAATATACTAGAGATAGATGCAAACCCTCCCCCTTTTTATTATTATATGTATATTTATGTAAATAAATATCCTTTATTTTAACTTTTGTATCTATCTTTCATTGCTTTGTCTCGTTGCGTGTCTGCTCCCGATTCATATGCTGATAAGTGGGGGTGTGATTGCTTTCAAAAATAATCATCCCCTAGACATAAAACGTGCCAAACACACGTCACATTTCCCCACCTGTCACACTTATACCAAGTTAGGGCTAGGGCTATTGGATACCAATCTTAATTAAGTTTACAACACAATAGGTCTGAAAGATCTGGATATGGAAGATAATTTGATGTTTTACACATGGGATAGTATTCCCGACTCGTTTGATCACCAGAAGAAACTAGGGTTTGATGGTTGTTTTTTTGGGGGGGAGTCTACGTATGTGTACGAACAATCATTTTCAAGCATGCACTTTATTAAGAGTAAATTAAGAGATCGCCTTAGAGATGAAAAATTGAATTGTGCCTAAAAGTAAAGACAATAACAAACAAATCTGACTTTCATTTGTAGAGTATTTGTAGTAGTTGTCTTCTGAAGGATGATTTGTATATTATTTAACGTGTTTTATTTTCAAATAAATTTATCATCATAAAAGTATGATACCAAGTTGTATTTAATGTACCTTTAGCTAAACTAAGACATATTAGCAAAGGGAGGCTCAAGATTGTACATTTAATTCTAATTAATTCCATATAATGTCTCAACTAAAACATAGCTTATATATTTAAAAAAATGACTTTGTGAATCGACTTTAATGTTTTAATTTCTAAAAAAACGGCTCTTTAGGCCGATGAGTTTGGCGACCACAGGACTAGTACGAAATCTGACAGTCATAGACATATATTGTTTCTTTTTAAATGTGAAACACTAATGAAAGTATTTTAGTAGTAAAATGTTTCTTGGAATAAAACTTCTTTTCGCTACTAATCTAAATTCTAAATAATGTGATTCTTTTCTTTAAAGTGTGTTCATGTAATTACGCCTAAGTCTGTATGATCATAATGATGTGTACAACTTTATTGTGCTATTTAATTGTTGGCACAGAAGAAGTTTCGCATTGTTTTTTTCTGAAAGATGATAGAAAAGAATAGTATGTGATCTAGATAGATATGACTACGAAGAAGAAACCACTTGAATAGATCTTGATCTTTAACTCTTTAACTGATAAAACTCTTTCTTATTTCATTATGTTAAACAAGGATTCTGGGGCATCCATTTTCTTAGAAATATTTGCCACATATTGAGAGAATTGAGAGAAAGACAGCCTTTACTCGTCTTGAAAGTTAACTTTAAAATAAACTCTATGAGGTATTTAAAAAAGTATTTTAGAAAAAAGAAATGTTGTTTAAAATAAATATAGTAAAAGTGTTTTTCTCATTTTAATTCTTGCTATCAGCTGATCTAATCGACTAAATGTCTCATCCAGATTATACAAAAAGAAGATAAAATAGATTCTCCGGTGAAAGACTTTTTCCCCCAACAAGTACTATTGAAAGAAATGTCGGGCATGGAGTTCTACCATCTCGTAAGATACAACAGCTATGATGAATTTTATAAACGTGGTCCCAATAATGCTATAATTTAAATGATTTTCACAGTGGTCAATGGCACCAAATACAATGATCAGAGAATCTGAGTTCAGCCGATTTTTGTAGACATGAATCGCTACCCAGGCCAAACCAGTCTGAAGATAAAAATTGATTTTTCTTTTAAATAGAGAGCACTTCAATACAATTAATAAAAATATTTTAAACTTTCTCAAAATTGTGTCTTTTGTAACAAGGATTTTGGTTAAGTTATTGAATAATTACGTCTAGTTTGTTACTTACATTTTCACTTGAAATGCCATCAATTTTATTTTTAGAAAATCATTCACTACAACGGAATCTCTAGAAGTTACGATTGTGCCTACATAGTAGAGATATTGAAATTTTAACTTAATAACAGACCCAGTGGAGTTTATTTTGGTTTATAAATTCTGAATATTTTCTTTTATCTTATAAACTTCATCCATTCTTTAAAAAAAGATAATTAGGTCCTTCACGTATCCATGTGTTAATTTAGTTTGAGATTTAAAATCTACAAAGTCTTATTAAGGCTTATCAAGGCAAGCCGCTCAATGTAAATTAGAAACTTTAGATCTACTAATCATTTTTTTTTCTGCCCACCGGTTCTATTTTCTAATTGCAATAGGGATCAGGAGAAGAAAATGACAGATCAATCCTTTTGAATACAAAATGTAATTGGAGTTACTTAATAGTTTGTAACATGTAACAGACGTTTATTGCCTTCGGCTTACTATCGAGACATAAACATATTTATGAAGTTGAGTAATTGGGCGTAAAACTTTGGAATGGAACAAAAATATAAAAGAAATTGAGACTCTTCTTGGTAAGAGTGCAAGCAGCTAATATAAAGTTTTCATTCAATATGTTGTACTAATTGATATGTTAATTTTAATAAAAAACTATAGGAAAATGTTATACACAAATATAAATCGAAATTACAATAATTAAACACAAAAATGATAAAAAATGGAGTTCATCACCTTTTCTTAAAAAAATAAATTTTCCCAATACATTTAACTTAGGATTTACTTGTTATTGTAACCACAATTAGATAATGCGTATGTATTTTTTCCACCAATAAAAGTGAATAAAGGTGTAAAGTGGATTTAGTACTTACCCAAAATGTTGAATTACCACAGAATAACATTTTCATTTGTCTGTATGCAGAAACATATATCGCACACCTAAAAGCTTTTACAACTCTGGAAGTGTTGTCTAATATTTTTTTCTGGCACAATTCAATGAATATATATTTAAAAATGGCGTTCTTTATAATTACTTTACATATTAACACAACGATTTAGCGTTTGGGAGACCTTAGATGTAGAGATCATTTTACAAGCGCATAACTCATCGTAAAGGTTACAACACATTGAAAAGTCAATGTAGCTGCCTCCACTTGAGTCCACTCTTCTGATTCGAATGTTTGATATAGAAGAGCGAGGCAGAAAACAGAAACAATACGAGGAGATACTAATAGTGTTTTTGTCTTACGTTTATTTAAATTAGCCAGAGGTGGACGATTTCATGTTATACGTCTTTCTTGAATTCTCTTCTTTATATTGGATGGAGAAATGTCCCCACCTCCCCAATCCCCCAATGCTTGCTATAGTTTCACCCCCTACTCCCCAACCATGGCTCTTTTCAGTAGAAAATAAAATGTGCCTGTTATGCAAGATACAATTTTTATTGGTCTGACTTAATCTTCCTTTCACTTTAGTGAACAATCACTGTGTTTGATGGCACCACCCCCAATTCACCTTACTCCTCCTTCCATTACAAACCTTTAGCTCTGTCTATTTCCACGTCTATTTCCACCGTCTATTTCCATGTCTTTTTCTCTATTTTCACGTCCACTGACACTCCAGAAGTAGTAGTTTAAAAGTTTACTTTTATTGTAGGCCTTTTTTTAATTTAAATTTTTGGGCTGAGTAAATAGACTCTACGGTTTGATTTGAGGGTAAAATACAGAAGAAATAAACAACAAAGTAATAGGAAGACTTACGTTGCTCAAACTTTAAACAGCTGAGAGGCTGTTCATCGTTGCAGTACACAAGGGATTTCGTCAAGTAAGTGTTTTCGGATATTGTTTTATATATTTATATTTGTTTGTCCTAGGACTCCGTATATTTTGTCGTAAATGTTTATAAATATATTGTAATATTGAATAAAAGCTTAAGTAACAAAAAGAGCATAAGAAATGCATAGATAAATACTGGATCTCATTAATGAATTTGTTTATCGGTCATTTAAGTTGACAAATTGCAGGGATTGATTGCCTATTGTATTCTAGATACTTAGTGATACAGGTCCGATATGTCTATTTTTTCTGATATCATAAATACATTTTGCTACATTTCAAAATCGTTAATCTCGACAAAAAATATTTCTCCACATTGTTCACATCTGCATCTTTCAGTTTGGTGATTGGTCCATTGCTCTCCTAAAGATCGTCCGGATCTTTTGTCAGAAGATTCACATTTTCTTGAAAGGCCTTGATTGAGTAATTTACTATATTGTCATGACTATTAATGGGAAATTAATCTAAGAATACAATTTAACTAACTTTACTAACCCAATCTTTTAATTATTATGTCCGTTAAACAATTTTATTTGAGAATAATACAATTAGAATTGTTCCTAGAAATTTGAATTAGAGCCATTAGTAAATCTATAAAACCAGTTTTCTGTTGTATAGATCAGTATAAGAGCTATTTAAAAGTTAGCTAGGGCGATAGAAGATTGAAATAATATTTTAAAAATTAATAATCTGGTTTATATGCTGGTCAAGTTTCTCCGTGTAGTGAAAGGGCGCAAGCAGGTCAGCTCCGCGAATGTCCAAAACTAGTAAGAATTTAACATTGGGGATGTAGGGGCTTTTCCGATAGAGCATTTGGGAAGGGGGCGAAGGGTTCAGATCAATTATCGAAATGTGCATCACAGGCTAATCCAATACATTTAGGTCCTTGTTTTCTTTAAGATGCTGATTCCCTGCTCTGTGGACAGAATGTTTATCTCACTGGCTGGATGAATCCCGCGGACCTTAGCTTGGGTGTCACCAAGCTACAAGGAAAGACGAATGGTATTGTTCTCACTTATAGTTTGAGAATGTCTTTCCATTGGTCGAGCAATTTTAAGTAGTCTTTACCATTAATTGACATTTGTTACAAATGTTACCATTAGTTTATTCTCACAAGGTCAGAGGGCGGAGCTTCTAGCGTAAAATAAAAAGAAATCTTTCACAACCGAAGTTTGCCAACTTCTGATTGTCTAAGTCATAGTCTTCGAAGCCTCGAGACCGTGGTGATAATTAATTGGAAAGACAGAAAACAAAAATAAGTGTCAAATCAAAAATTTTTTAAAATATTGAAATATTTTTTTTCCCTGTTTACGTCAATTCTGAAAGCTTTTAGAATATAATGATTTAATGGAGTAGATATAATGGGACATTAGACATTTTGATTTAATGGAGTAGACATAATGAGACATTAGACATTTTGATAGTCGACTGTAGGTCCTAAATTCGTTTTTTTCCCCAACATTCTAAGTGTGGATTTGTTTATTCATTTTTTTAGCGACCACAGAAGGGGAAATGCTGTTAGTAGTCTGTCTGTCCTTAAAAACTAGAAAAAAGGTTTTGTTTTACAAATTAAATATGTTTACAAACATTTTTAAGATAATTTACCATCCACAGTAAAAAAAACAGGAAATATTAAGAAAGGAAAGCAATTATTTTGAATATTCTTACAATATTTATACATAATGTTTTGCAATGTCCTAAAATTATATATATATATTTTAAAATAAGATTTATTAATTAGTCTTAGTATTCTTGGTTACCGATATGTCCGTCAATTATACTACTGGCGGTACCTCACAGACTTGACCGAAGGGAAGGACTTCTTCCGGGGGGACATGAATGAGAGCCTGAACATTCACTAACGCCCTTGTCCGTAGGTCAACCATTAGCATTAATTATTTTAGACTCACACTGAAACATATCTTCATAACAATTAGGTCGTTGATGACTTATGAGCATTGGAACTTTTATCCCAAACTCGTCTATTGTTTATGAAGTGCGATAAGATTGTCAATGTTGATAGTTTCCACTTCACAGCTTCTGATAGTCGTGATTCAAATATTGAAACTTACCATTTTAAATGTATTTCTAACCAAAACATGACCTATAGATGGACCCTATAGGGGCCATCACTGAATTTGTGTTAAAGACTTAAAGAGTACACACTTGTTTAGATCATGTAATTATATTGGATGAATGTTGTGCCTGTTAATTCTACGAATGAAATTAGTTCAATTAAATTATTCACTATTCTAAAAAAAATGTTTCTGCGTTCTATTCAATGGATACACAATACGCATATGCTCGCGTGTGTGTGTCACTAGATCTAAATCTAGAATCTGTACAACGTGAAAGCCACACAACACCAGAGTGAGCATATGAACACTTTTAGTTTTCTTAACCTTGGCTAAAACCAAATCTGCTAACTTAAGCAATAACTTGTTGGCAAGGTAACGTGTCATCCAAAGTGCTGCGTCACTTGGAAAGTGTTCGAAAAAGAGCTTCGAAATAAGCACGCACAAACTTACCATATTTAAATAATTTTTCAACAAAAATGTCTCAACAAAGTCAGAAAAATCTTAGAACACAACCGCCATCCGCTCCATCCTAACTACGTCAAGTCGTCGCGAAGTGGGTGACTTCTGTCCATTAAGGTAAGAACAGAGAGGTACAAAACTCATTTGTTCCTTAGTCTGTTTCAGCGTTAATCGTTAATTAGGGAAAGAAAAAAGATGAAAAATCGTAAGTAAAGTCAGTCACAAAATGAATTTCTGTGTTTTGCTTCTGTTCTCTTGTTGTTGTTTTTAATTTTTAAAAAAGAGTCCTTGTAATCACAAGTTTCCAAATAAGGATCAATAAAGCGACATAAGTTTTAATCTGAAGTTTCTTGAAGAAACCTTCTTTCTTTTATTTCAGCTAACAGACAAGATATTCTAATCCCGAAACATTTGTAAAATGGACAACACATATATTGGATCACATTAACTTTTGTTGAACATTTTGAATATTTTTTATTTCAAAATACCCCTACATTGACAAATGTATTAAATCTTATCCTCGCAAAAAAAAATGCTTCAAAGAACGGCGCATATTGATTGGCTCTTTAAAGCAAATAAGAATGTCATGTGGCCAGCACAAAAAGAGAAAACAATTTACCAACAAAAAAGAAGTAACCATTGGAACTAGAGGAACACGACGTAGTCTAAAATTTAAAACCCTGTCACCACCGAGTTTCAAATTCAAAATTATTGTGTTACTAGAAATCATGGTCTATAATAAACATTCTTTTTTTTTTATTCTTTTGCATCACTTTTGACCCTCCCCCTTTTTTTCTTTCGCATTACCCCCCCCCCCAAAAAAAAAAAAAAAAAAAAAAAAAAACAACAACAACCGGTCACCATTGTTCTCAATTCTTCTTCCTATTAGAAAGTACCCACAAATGTTATTTAAAAAATGTACGCACCATTTATCTTTTCAGTGGAGTAGCAGTCATAAAGTACTCAACATAGTTTCTTGTTTTCACATCACATGATGAAGTCATCCCAAAGTAGCTCCACCCTCAAGGCTTACTGGCCTCCAGGTCAAGTTCAAGGACACATTAAGTAAACTTAACTATTTCTTTTTATTAAAAAAAAATGTCTCTGAGGGCAAAAAAGTGAATGAGAAATGTGCGTGTGCGTAAATGAACATTTTGCGTGTATATATAATTTCACGTGAATGTGGCGTTAGGAAATACAGTGTTGGCGCGATAGGTAGTCCAGCTGTCCCTATGAGGGTCATTGGGTAAGGGGAGGGTTGGGGAGTAACAAGCCACTTGACCTGAGAAGAAATATGGAGCTTGGGAGATCCTTCTGGTTCTGGCTTCATAATCCCAAATCACACTGTGCATACGAAAAGCCCTAAAAATGAAGAGTCACTGAAAGAAAACCTTTTCAAAAGATGAAATTACTCATTCCAATTCAAACTCTACTGCACTGGAATAAATGTAAATGAATAGTATTTTAATAGATGGATTTTCAAATGGCTATAAAAATAATGTAAACAAAAATGGTTTCTGACTTACCTTACAAAACGTACCACAATCTACTTGCCTAGCAATGAAGACTTTAAAAAAATATCATGACTGCTAATACCATATCTAGATCATCTAAAATAACATATGTTACTTATATTCTTCAAAAAGGTTGTAAAAAAAACTAGGTTTATATATTTGAATGTCTATCTTGACAAAACAAACCGGAGTTTCTACTTCATTTATTTGTGACGACCCTCGCTGAGACAGTACGTCAGCGTTAGTAGTGCGAGGCTCTAACAACTTCATTAACAAGCCATACTAAGAAGAAGAATGATGTTGGTTCGATCCCAATACTAGCCATTTTGTTTTTTCATTATTTTTCAATCCTATGAAAAGAAATACAATTTATTAAATTTCAGAAAGATCATTTTACTAACTATTTGATTCAAAAAATATTTACTGCTCGAGAACAGCGTTAAATGTATAATACCATGAGCTTCATATAGTAGGAATTGATTAACCTTATGCTTATTACTTCTTTGAAATTCTCAAGCATTATTATGACATTTAGTTAAATCTTAGTTCAGCCGAGATTAATCGTAATAGACCTCCAACGTCACAACCAGAGGGAAATTTAGACTAATAGATCGCTACCACGTCACAGATCATTACGACGTGACAACGAGCTATTGGTCTCTCCTGCCCACATGTTGCGACGTCACAGGTCAGAGGCCTACTACGACGATTGGTCTCGATTCTAAACAAGGGCTCTTTCTGCGGCATATGTGGCATATAAACGTTGAAACTGGGTCTGCGAAGCATTAAATGTCGTTTTTGTTTATTCTCAGTAGCATTGTTTGTCGTCCCATTCAAATCAATGGAGTGAAATATTTCACTGCGTCTGGTATTGAACCTCTAGGGTGACAACAAAGCTAACTCGTCACAATAATTATATCACTTACAGCCTAAATTTAAGTCTTACCTTTTAGTTCATTGTACAACTTAAGGCACACATATTTTTCAAAACTATATTTCATTCCCTTTAATGTGAAATTATATAGCCCACGGATGGCTGCCTGGTCGTGTAGTATGACTGAGTGTCATGATGATCCCGTGCTAGGACCGCCATCGTCCCATGCTGTCCTTCGGGACGTTTGGGCGAGGACTTAATAGTCCTCATTTCTGGAGGAACGTGCAAAATATGTGTAACAGACAAAACAAATTTGTATTCTTGTTGGTCTTTAGTTCATTGTAAAATGTGCCATCAAGTATAATAAAATCACTTCTTTGATTTAACTTTTCTAAAATAAATAGTAAGCTGAGAACTTAAAAAATATAACGTCATTGAAATTGTGACATTACAAACTTAGTTGTGAACACTTAATGCACAATTACGACATGATTAAAACTACGAAATAGTCATACATATCACAAGGTATGCGATTGTTAAATGCTAATGGCTTACAATGGCCTGATCCAAATATCGACAGGTAAGTAGCAAACAACGGATTTTACGAGATAAATTATTAAAATTGAAGTATCATCAGATATATCTAGGATCTTTACAAATATTTAGTAAGAATGTTTTATTACAGAAGAGATTATATTTTTTGTTTCGTTTATTTTTGGTAAGTATTAAGTTAATCTTTTTTAATTACATCGTCTGCTTCCAACATTTTTCTCTCTCTCTACCACCGTCCAAGTACTTGGAATGACAGTCGTTTTATCTTCACTAACGCTCGCATGACATCTGCCACAATAAGGCTCCACACAGAACTCACATCCTCTTCCCACAATCACTAAAAATGAAATTAAGCTAATGGGAACCTTGTGCCTCCTGCAGTCTGACAATATTAAAAATGTCTGGCTTTAAATTAGCCAAAATAAGGCGAAGGTTTTTTCTTTACTCCATCCAGTCTATTTCTTTGTTTACTCATTAAGTTTGTTACGCACTAAATCCAGTTTAAGCCTTTGTAGCGTCGAACTACTGATAGTACCTCATATGTCAGAACTACACCATTTTGAAATAATATTTCATCACTAATTTAAAAAAAAAGTCTTTTTGTCTCACAGATAAGTTTGTAACAATTTTAATTTTAGTTTTAATCAATTTTCAAACGCATCATAAGACTAAAAGGTTTTGTTTCTTTGTATGTTTTTTGGCAAAAAAAATCTATGCAATTTTCTAAGAGGCCATCAAAACATATTCTGCCTGGTCCTCTTTTTTATTTATATTGTTTGAATAGTACAAAGTTTTTCAATTGTTAATGAATATTCTTAAAATAATTTTGGATATTGCTTTATGTTCCTGAAGCCGACTAGGTTTCATAACCTCATTTTAAAATGTAGTCATTCAAAGTAGAACATTGGAAATTGGAATACTTTTTATATGGTAGCAATTAAAAAAACAACTTTGGGAGACATTTATATGTATATGTATAACAATGTTTTTATTGTTAAAAAAATGGTTAAATTAATCTATTTGGATATTAATTTTAGCGTTTTTGTTTTTTAAATTAACATTTACATATTAATATGTTAACATATGGTCCGACAGCTACGTTGGGTATGGTACGTATTCGTATGGGGGACGAACGTTTGCCAAAAGCAGTCTTTTTTGGTGAGCTGAAAGGTGGTCGACATAACAGGGGTGCCCAACGGAAACGCTTTTAAGACCAGCTTAGGCGTCAATTTACTTTAACTGACATAGAAGAGAGCACCTGGTTGCACGCGGGTTCAGAACGAGTCAGCTGGAGGTCACATACAAAGACCGCGGGATACATATTTGAAGAAAATCCGCTGCCAAGGACAGACGAAAAGAAAATCTAAATCGACCACCGGCGGCAAAATATGTAGGTCACAGCTGGGGCTGCGTAGCCATGGAAAATGCTGCATTCGTCATTAATCTTCAGGACAAGCCATATTATATTAACATATGTAAATAAAATAAACTATAATCTAAAAAGCGTATTACCTAGTTTGTTTATCAAATCATAAATGTTAACGCGAGCAACAACTAAATAGATACCCTCCGATTACAGCAACAGAGTAAGAATTACTACATACAAATAGGGGACTCCCGAACTCATTTTCTAATGTTGTTTCATTTCTTAAATTAGAAGCTAGCTAACATTAATTTGTCTCTATTTGATTAATTTTGAAGAATTTTTTGTTTTGTTTCAGTGCATCTCGAATTTCTTCTTTCATTTCTAAGTCCCCCTTTTATATCCAGCGCCCCTACCGCCCCCCCCCCCATTATGCCCAGCGCCCCCTTACGCCTCTTTGGCTCCCCAGCGCCCCCAATTCCTCGAAATCTTCCCGGGGTGCGCTAGCGCCCCCGTTGAAGACAAAGGGGGTGACACCCAAGTCGGAGAAATGCACTTTTCAAAAATAAAAAATTACTGCCTGGAATGTCTCAGTTTAGATTCAACATGTCCCCAAAATTTCTTAATTTAATTCTATTTGACTTGTAATCTTTCTGTTATGAGAAGAATGATGAGTTGTAGACGCCAGGAGAAAGAGTTTCGGAAGCTCAGAAATGTAGTAAAAAGCTTGGCACCCAGGACTTCACCCCTGACAACTCCAAGTGAGCTTAAGGCGCTCACCCAAACAGCTTATCTGATTATTTGAGTGGCGAACGTAACATATTTTATTGTAAAATCTTGAAATACACATAGACATAAGCCCCACTCGCGTCATTCAACGTATAGGGCTGCAAGCACTCTCCACAGAAATTAGTCTTAGGCGACTTTCACAGCCACTTTCCTTCTACAAAAGGCGTGACTCCATGATTAAACGTGGACGGCCATGTTTTTGATTTCCTCTTTTCGGCTTTCATGAGCTGACTTTGGTAAACGTGTTTCGTCTTGTCAATCGACGTTCAATCGCCACTTTCCATAGACTGGGAATGTGCTGGAAAAGATTTCTCCATAGGTAAAATTATCTCGGTACGTTACTCGTAGGATCCATTTCAACCTTCCATGTCTCGAAGCGTAGGTGGCCGATGAGACTATGTATTGAGTAGGTGGATTTTATACTCCAGGATGATTGATTTGTTTGTTCAGATAGGCCGTACCTTTTGAAAGACGGCTCCTGCTTTCCAATCAGACATGCTACACCATGATGTGCAACTTCATTGCTTGTGATAACAGTGCGTGACTAATTAGGTTAACATTTCTATTTGTTCAAGATCAGTACGACGAATGTTGATGGGGGTACTGAGTAACCTGCACCCAGTATGCATAACTTTGAGGGCGTCTTTCCGTCATATCGTGTCTACATTTAATTGTATTTAAGAAATACTATGTCGTCTGCAAAATCCAACTAAGTTTGGTTGGTATACGCCATGGGAACCCGAATGCAGCCTGTTTAATGTATTTCTATGACATCGTCGATGGCTGCAAGAAAGAGAAATGAGGATACGATAAACCCTAATGTCATATCCGTCTCGATGTGGAAGAGTTCCAGCGTCTGTTGTGACACAACAGCTTGATTTGATTAGACATTTTGCTGAATGTTGACAAATTGTTGCAAAATGTCTTATTCTCTTGCATTTTCCAGAGCTATCAAACTTCTATTTTTGTATCTACACAACTGATGAACATCCTTGGTAACTCGACGATGTCTCTCAAGACGTAAACCTGGTCAGTGCTTGAATTACCTTTTCAGAAGCGTCTGAAAAACACTATTATAATTTAAAACCTTTTCCGTAAGGATCTCTTAAAATAATCTCTAATAGAAATGTTCAACTCAATGTTTCTTAAATAATTGTACATCTATTTTACGTGTATATCCTTTATTCTCTCTCTCTCTCTCTCTCTCATGCTTTGTTTTTGAGACTGACATCTATTTCCTATCAGTAAATATGTATATATATATTTTCTACAATAATATATTTTAGTAATGCAAACATTTAGCCTACCTCTTGCTCTTCCCCGTACACTTTAAGAGCTTACTCTACAGGAACAAGTTCCGATATACCAAAAGAAGCTAGATCTATCTATAGATCCCGTCTCGACAGGTCTGGGAAACCCAAAATTCTTGACCTGTATGGCGACATTTATTAACTACGCAAGACAGCAGGGTTTCTGTCCAGGGCTTTTGCAAGAGAGAATTTGAGCCTCTCGAGCCCTCACTCTAATGGAGTTTGATGATCATGATGATCTATAGATGATAGATTCTTAATCTTGCAAAGAATTAGGTAAGAAAAAACTATAACTATTATTTTATTAATACAATAATTTAAAGTTTCTAGATTGATGTAATCAATTTGAACTCTTGGTTGCAACTCGCTTCCGATAGGGACAGCGGGGAAACTATCATTTTTTGACCCAAAATCTCTTGGGGAAAAAAACGACAACAATGATAGAACTTCAATAGGACCCCCCCCCCCCCCAATCAGACAGCAGTTTCATCTGTAACAATATGTAACAATATATGTTGGGAACTATTGGGTCTACATTACCACGTCACATACAATTGGTAGGATATGTGGCAGATTGGCATTAACCGCTTGGTTACCTGTCCGACTCAAGCGAAGTTGTGTTGGCTGAGTGCCTTAAGGTAGAAAGGAAATATTCTCTCAGATAGTCTTCCCTTCTTTTCCGCATATCCACAAGAGAGATTTGGCCAGAGCGCACCTAGCACGCTTACTAGCATTATTTGACCATCTAGTCAAGAAGGTCTTCCACGAAAGTTAGTCCTTGATAAATGTTTAACATGTCCACGACCTCTCCACAAAATAAGCCTACGAAATGTAAAGATTCACTGTGTTGATTAAAGCTAATACGATCAAGAACAGACATAAAGTTTGGGCTGTAACATTCATTATATTTATTAAGGCGCCATGTTGTTTAACTCGCCAGTTGACTTAAGGAATATTACTAACATATACTAAGAAGCATAATCCTAGTAATACATATATCAACATACTGCTTATTGGATAAGCAAATTAATTGGTATATGTCTTCGAGTCTGAAGATTAAGGAGGTTTACAGTATTTCATCTAGCGCAGATATAACCGTTGAGGTCAGTTTAAGCTCGGCTGAAGATTTCCTTTTGGTCTTAAAGGTGTCTCTTTCGGTCTTTGTAATAAATCTCCAGCTATCTCTTTCGGAAACTGCCAGGTGCTCTCTTCTATGTCAGTTAAAACAAGCTGGCGCCTAAGGTCTTAAAAGAGTTTCGGGGGCACTCTGTTGCATCGACCATCTTTCAGCTCACCGGACTTCACTGCATTTGGCAAACGGCAGAGTGCAACACGAAAATATTATTCTAGGAACTCTCCAAACCAAATGTCCACAAAAGTGAGTGAACCAGAGCGTGCTATAGAAGCATGGAAAACATGCTTAAAAACAATAATAATAATAATAATAGTTCCCCTTGTGGACTCAGAGGCGCTCTAAACATCTTGAAATTAAAGATACAAGTCTTCACTAGGATTTGAACCCGGGACCCTCCGGTCCAGAAGCCAAGCGCTTTATCACTCATCCACCGCGCCTCAATAACATAATAGCAATACATATTTAGGAATGATTTTTAAAGACAATAAAAGTTACCTTTTTTTTTGTTTATTATTGATTTTGGTTACAGGTGTCTTCAGCTATACACAGATCAAAGAAACAAAATAACTTCCAGCTTCCAAGTAAATGTTTACGACAGGCCTCATGTTGTGGTTCAAAACGTTACATTTTATTTTAACAATCTTTAACCCCGTAAAGTGCAGAGAAACTAGGACAGAGCACAATTCGGTCATTAAAATGGCGGACTGAGACATTGTTGTTGAAGTGAGAAAAAAATAAGGGGGGTGGGGGGATGGAGTGAATTATGGAGGTAATAAAAAAGTCTTGTAATTTTATAATTGAAAACATGCCATTTGATGATTTTTTAAGATGTTGTGCATTCTCTTATCTTTTCAGCTGGCATTGGCACACACACACACAACAATTGGTATGTCTTTAAAACACTCTATTAGAATAAAGAAATGACCAAAGCATCTAATAATAAGCTCCCCACCATTGATGGTCTTTAAGGGCAAACTAAATAAATATTAGCTGCCATTTAAACAGTGGCGTAGCTAGAGGGAGGAGGGGGACGAATTTGAAGATCCCCTCCGGGCTCCCACTTGAGGGGGCTCCCAAATGAGTGTCTAAAATTTTGTTTTTAAATAAATTAAATATTACGTCACTGTCATGTAAACCTGCATTTCACGTTGCTCTATATGTTCGTGACCCTGTTGTATGTATTCCACACAGAGTATTAACTCTTTCCATGCGGGGTTACGCTCAATTTCAAGGAGAAGCGCTGACTAGTGCCGCGTTACTTTCAGGAAGTAACTTGGTATATTGGCTAGTTTATTTCATCATCCTTATCATTTAAGAAGAAACCTGATAAGAGCACTGAAAACAAAGAAGACCATGAACGTGTCAGAGAAAAGTCTCACTATTCAGATGATTCATACAAAGATGCAGCAGTCGAAGAAGTGAAAATGTCTCTTGATAAAGGTAGTAGTGCTCAAACGTTGCAACCTCCAACCAAATACTGCTAAATCGGGCCACTTCAATTCCGTTATGTAAGAGATCATTCTTAAAGCTCAAGTTAATCAAAAACTATCCCAGGAGCACAATGACGCAAGAAAGGCTTAGCATGGTTTTAATGTCTGCGGAGTCACAAAAAACTAGACAGAATCGATGTTGATGCTATAGATGCTTTAGCTGCACAGAAAGCACGACGTGAAGCGATATGAATTGAGCTTTGTCACTTGTGCATTATTTCGCCAATAAACAACGGTATTATTCATTAAAAGAATCTTAATGATAATTTTTTTTAAAATTTTACTGATATACTGAACCAATTTGAATTTAGGCTTAAATGTTAATTAAGCTCATTATCTCATGCCATGATGTCGAATGTCAAAATGCAAGGGGCCCCCAAAGAGGTCGATCCCCCCGGGCCCACGAATCCCTAGTTACGCCCCTGTGTCATTACCAATCGAGATAGCTAAAAGAATTTGTTTCCAAAGGGAAATAGTCATACTGTATTTTTTTTAAATTTAGAGATGTGTGTGTGTTTTTGTGTGTTGTGATATCGGAGTAAAAAAAAGGTTTTCATAGGTGCAACATGCATAGGCCTACATCTTGTATACACACACACATATTATATGGCATTCATTGGTATACATTATTAATACTTCTGCACCCTGTGTACCAGATACACTAAAAAGGTTGCTATACATGTGCTAATATGTTTATATTGAGTAGTTACATTTCTCAAATGTTTTGTGAGAAAGTAGGATGTGACGTAATAAAAAAAGAGAGCCTTCTATGTCTACTTGTATAAACACAAAGTCTCTGTTATTACTATTGTTATTATTAATTATTATATTTATTTATCTGTGATAACAGAACAATATAGGCATTTTCCTCCATTTTATGAAAATACCAGTTACATGTAAACAACAAGATATAAAGGACTTTATTATTTTTTTGTTTGTTAATCCTCAGAACTACGATTCCCACAAAAGGATCTCCTTGTAATATTAATTTGTGAATACAATCGACTCACAGAGGCGTCAGTTACGGACAACACAAACTCCCTCGATAATCTTTTCTTGTGTAAATTAGTGTAGTTTTGTTAACTAGTGGTACAAAAAAGAAAGATACCATACTAAATGTTGATTTATCACTAGTCTATACTAAAGTACTAAGTCTATTCTGTTTTTTAAATGATTAATTGACAGGATTTCCTTTTAATCTCTACCTAGTAGACCTGACAGTTTTCTCCCACTACTCTCAGTGTCCCAACATTATTTGAGAATTAAAGAAACATCTTGTAATCTACATTGAAACACAAATTCCATCTGAACATTTCATCAACAAAGCTAACCCCCTTTCTTTTTAAGCAGGTAACAAGCTTACCTGGACATTAGGGAAGTTTATGAGGGTTGTGTCTTTGTTTTTATTTCTTTGAAACATTGGCTAGATTTGGCTGATTTACACAAAATGAACTAGTACCAGAAATGCAATGTTCTTTTTTTTTTTTTTAATGTACATGTTTTATGATTCTTGTACGTTGTATCCAGGGCTTAGGCATTCATACTTAGTATTCTTGGACCTTATCCCCTCTAATGTTAATAGAAAAGTTTATGTTAAGAGGCGTGGTTAAAAGAAGGTCAGTGCTGGGATTTCCAAAATTTTCGTGACGTCACTGGAGGGGGGTATTGTTTTCTCTAAAACATTATATGATGATAGGACTTTTATCAAGTTTTAACTTCACATCCCATTTTACTAACTAATGGCATCGTTATAAAACAAAATAGGAGCAAAAGAGTTAAAGGGGATAGGGGTAGAACTTTTAACTTAAAATGTATAAGTAGAAAGAGGACCAGTGAGTATTTGAAGAAGCTCTCTGACTGTTAAAACATAGATAACCAAATAGAATCAGTGGTTTACAGACATCTTTTTTCTCTTTTTCGTGGATGTTTGCATAAAAGTACACGATTTAAATTGTAATAGTTCATTTCAGAAATAAGTCTACTATAAAAGTTGACAGCTAAACAATCGAACCAAAGTGTTACATGTACTATTTTCTTATTTGGAGAATAGTTTCATAATGCATATTTATATCGGATTTCGTTTCTTAAAATTGTGTATATTTACTAAGTGATGGAAATATAATTAAGAAATCAAAGTAAAAAAAATCACATTATTATAACATACGCCGTAATCTTACTAGAGTTTGAAACACCCTTGAACAAATGTCCTTTTATATTTGGCTAACCAATATTACTATTGGAATCCATGTTTCATGTCAGAAAAGATGTGATAGTGATAATTGTGTTTTGCTGTAGTTCGATAGGATGCTGGACTATGGATATGATTGTTTATGCTCACTGGGACTATCCTTCTGAGTTCAGTCGTGGTGAGTTGAGTCAATAGTCTGTTACCTATTACTATTATTTAATAATATTTCGCTGTTTTTATGTTTGAAATTACTCTCGTCACTTCTGTTTCATTAAGCTATTTCAATCCATCCAGAGACATTGAACTATCTTAGGCTACAAATCACTGACGCTAGACTTCCAGCAGTGTTACAGTTGGAAATTAGATTCTAGGTCTCGTGATTTTACATCAACTTCTTCAGAACCTTAAGATGTCGGCTCATCAATAACGAGATACTTATGTGTCCTTACCCCGTGATAACTATATTTAAAATCGTATGATCACCAACCGACTGCAACACTTAATGGATTTGGTCATTCTTGGACATTTATTTACTTCCTGGAGTAGAGCATCGTTCTGAAGCAATGTGCTTAGAAAAAAGTTAAAAGCTTTAGAAAAAAGTGTTACACGTTGTTTCAATGCCTGCACGCGTTTTTTTTAAACACAGCTTATATCAACTCACTCCGTCTGTCGGTACAAATTGTGTACACGTTATTTCTCCCACTTCCCATTCTCGGATGAAGTTTAATTTTTGCACAATTATACATGTTCCCTAGCAAAACATAAATCAATACAAAAAATTAACCAATTAATTAATTAAGTTTATAGAACTGAACGGGGGAGATTGTAGCCTAATGAAAGTGCAACTCGACCCATTCAATTATAAATTGAAGTCCAAAAACACAAACATGTTGGGTTTTTTTTACTGAATGATAGCCAGTATGATGATTAGGTATCACACAAAATTTACCATTGTATTAGAATTCGAATGACAGATTTCTAATATTTGAAAAGGTTCACATCTGGCAATGTTTAGAACCAATGAAAAAAACAAATCTGAAAATAGAATGTTTCTGTACATAAATTTGTCTTTTTGTTTTGATTAATGTCATTTCTAAATATATGATTGAGTTGTTCTACAACATCTGATTTGTATTATTTTTTTATTTTTTTAAACTCACATGTTTGACGACTACTGTGCCAAATTGTCTTAGTTCGTGTTTAGAAGCAGCGTTACCTCTTATAATAAGGAAGGACCCTTGAAGGCTTGAACCAACACTTTTATAGCCGTTATGCTATTAGAGCCCTGATCTTGCCAGAGGTTGTACAGGCTAGAGTGTAAACTTAGTAACTTGCTCTTTTCGGTCACCTTACCTGATAGGTGTCACTTCAACACCGACATCGTGAAGTATTCAATCCAAAGTCTTTTTTTTTTTACAGTTCTCTGCCCCACCCCTCGTTAGCCCGGTCTGTACGTGGGCTTGTAAAGTAGTAGACTGGTTGGGTCGTGCTCTTGTTATGGTTAGTGACCTGTGGCTTTCATTTGCTCCTAGGCTGGACTAGAAAGTGGAGAGTGGAATGTTCCACACATACCCAAATGAATGTTTACCTTACATTTTTCTGTAACAGTTTTCTCTATTTAAGCTCATATTGTGTGAGCAGGTCAGGCAGGCGCGAGTTGGAGGACATATTCTTACTGCTGCTCAACATTAACTTTTATACAGTAGGCAGATGTTTGCGCTACTGGGTGGGCTCAATCTGTGACACCTCAGTCTACGACCAAGGGGCTAGAGTCACCTAAGTAACCAGACAACTAGACTAAACTAAACTAACTAAAGGAAAGCAATAACGAAACTTTTACTTTAGGATAAATAAAACAAAAAGAAACTTTATTTACATACACAAATAAATCAATAATAAAATATAACATATACACTAATACTACAACTGGCTGCCTGGTCGTGCGGTTTGCACGCTGGACTGTCGTTCGGACTTATCGATGGTCCCGGGTTCAAACCCTGCCCGCTCCCATCCCCCGTCGTCCTGCGGGAGGTTTGGACTAGGAAGTAATTATCTTCAACTCTGAAGGAACATCCGAAATAAGTAAAACATTTTACAAACAAACAAACAACTGAACTCAACAACTAACTAAGACCCTCTAAATCTACACCACTACAAACACTAACAAACTAACCAAACCAACTATCTAACTAAATCACTACAATTACTACCCCAGACCTAGATCTACACAACTCTACACTAACTGAACACACTACAATAAACTAGTCTACATCTACAATATCCTACTACTACCTAGATCTATCAGTTACCAAACAACTCTAAATACCCACTAGACCTAAGCTTAAAATATAACAAAAAAAGGTACAATGAGGCGATGGCAGACTAATGGCAGTAAGGATAGCAGGCAATCCAAGCTGGATATAAGCACAACAATTAAATAACTATTACTTCTACACGGTCACACTGACCAACGGTCAACACCGGAAAAAAAAAGAACTGACCGCACCCTTTCTATTTATAGAGCCAGGTCATGACCCACCTAAACTAACTCTAACATTAAAGAGCTGGCGGGAACCATGCAGGCACTCAGCACTAGCCTAGATAGTTTACAAATGAACAACAGCTAAGAATAGATAAAAAAATAGACCTAGGATCGCCAGCTCACAACTGTTTTACCATTTTATTGCGTAAAAATAATGACAAGCATATGTATCAGTTTATTGGTGAGAGAAAGAGAGAGTATAAGGGTGTGTGTGAGAGAGAGAAAGAGAGAGTATGTGTGTGTGTGTGTGTGAGAGAGAGAGAGAGAAGGGGTGAGAGGATAAGTAAGTTTAGAAGGTAAGAAAGTTACAGTACTTTTACGCTCTAATCTTATTCGGTGAAGGAGACTATAAAGTATGTCACAAAGGGAAAAAAGTACTTTCTTGATGACCATCGAATATCAGCATCGAAACCTTGACCAGTTGTTTTGTAGACATAGGGCCTATACACTGGTCGGCAGGGATGAATATTCAAGAGAGTTTCAAAAGAAAGGGTAAAGAATTATTGTGATTTCTGGAAAGGTATTTTTAAGATACTCTAAAAGAAAGACCCAGCTAGATATCCAGGTCATCGTTGTTGATCAGTTCTTACATTAGATCTACTATTCATCTACTAATACTACTAATAATAACTAATAGTAATATTCTATATAGTTAATTATACACGTAAATATATTGATCTAGAATTAGATCTAGAATCTAGATCTATTCTAGTCTAGGTCCATATTTTGAATTTAATAAACCATTTCATTTGATTTAATTGTCATTGTAAATTAGCTTTCAATTTAGATTTAGACATAAATTAGGCATTGTAAACCCTAAACTAGATTTAGACTAGACCCCTTTAAAAACTAAAATCTACAACAGTCATCATGAAATTGCTCTGGCTATTTATCCTAATAATTACTAAATACACACTAGCTGAACACAGAACCAGATCTACCTTAGTCAACACTAAACTTAAAAAGGAAACAACAGTCATAATCAATCATCACACTTTAGATCAAAGCAACTTAAAAAATAACCTAACATACACATCCATAACACTAAAGAAGATTACCCATCACAAATGAAAGTTCTCAATCAGACACAGCAGAAATAAATACCTATCACTGTTAATATTAATAGCAGGAGATGTTGAGTCAAATCCAGGGCCTAGATCTAAAGATAGATGCAACATCTGCAAAAAAGTATGCACCATGAAACAAAAAGCCATTCAATGTGACACCTGCGATGAATGGTACCATGCATCATGTCTCCATATGAATACACCTGTGTATTATGCCTTAGGCAACAAAGATGCATCATGGCACTGTGTACCGTGTGGGTTACCTCAGTTTACATCAGGACTGTTTGATTCCTTTGATTCGGACACTTCTAACCCATACAACATCCTAAACACCATCCCAAACCAAACTCACCAACCACTAGCCAGATCCACTCCTGTTAAATCTAAATCTACTAAAATTAATACAACAGCCTCACTAAACAAACCTACTAAAGAAGTAACACCAAAATACCTTAAAACCTTAGTAATAAATTTTCAAAGCATTAGGAACAAATCAGCAGACTTAGAAATTTTATTAGAATGTGAGAAACCAGACATAATTGCAGGCACAGAAACTTGGCTACATCCTGAAATTTATAATGCAGAAATTTTCAATAGTAATTATGAAATTTTTAGAAAAGATAGGGCTGATAATCATGGAGGAGTTCTTTTAGCAATAAAAAACACTCTTATAGCAGAAGAAATTACCTTACCTAACTCAAAAAATATAGAATCAACATTTTGTAAAATTAATACCACCTCAACATCCCTAATAATAGGCAGCATTTACAGACCACCAAATTCTAGTTTAGAATACATGCAGGAACTATGTAATCAAATTACTACACTTAAAGAGACAAATAAAAATGCAGTTTTTTGGATTATGGGTGATTTCAACCTACCTGATATAAATTGGAAAACACTAACCATAGATAAACACCAAAACCTTAAGGACATAAATGACCTTTCATAGAAACTTTACACAACCTAAGTTTAGATCAAATCATTAAAAAGCCAACTAGATTAAACAACACATTAGATCTCTTCTTAACCAACAGACCTGGATTAGTAGTTGATTATGATATTATCCCTGGTCTATCAGACCATGAGATCATAAAAATACACAGTCAGATAAAAGCAGTAGCCAATACAAAACCCAAAAGAAAAATATTACTCTGGAATAAATGTAACCTAACACAACTACACCAAGCTGCATTAAACTTTCAACAAACATTCTTATTAGAAAAAGACATTAACCAACCAGTCGATGACCTCTGGAATTTCATTAAAAACCATATTAAAAGCATTATAGAAAATCATATACCAACTAAATACACATCAAACAAAATAAATAAATGCTGGTTTAATAATAGACTAAAGAAGCTTTGTAAACAGAAGGAAAACCTATATAGAAAATTTAAAGAAACTAATGCAGAAAGAGTTTACAAAAAGTATATAAAAATTAAACACTTAACCCAAAAAGTAAGCAGACAGCTGCAGAGTGAATACATAAACAATGTAATATCTAAAGATAACAACAAAAACCTATGGTCATACATTAAGTCTAAGAAAATGGAAACAACAGGCGTAGCGCCATTAAAAGATGAACATAACATAATACATAATGATAATGAAACTAAAGCAAACATCCTAAACAAATACTTTGCATCAGCATTCTCAGCCCCAGGAGACAAAGACATATTACTGAATTTGAACCAAGTAGACAACATAGAAGATATAGTAGTACAAGAAAATGGAATTCAAAAACTATTAGCCAACACCAAACCAAATAAAGCTTCTGGACCCGATGGTATTCCAGCTAGATTACTCAAAGAACTAAGTAATGAGCTAGCCCCAGTGTTCAAAATACACTTTCAGGCTTCACTTAACCAGGGCAGAGTACCAAAGGACTGGAAAGAAGCTAATGTCACCCCCCTATTTAAAAAAGGAGAAAAATCTGACTCAGGAAACTACAGACCAGTATCACTTACCAGCATCACATGTAAAATTCTAGAACACATAATATGTAGCAACATCATAAACCACTTAGACAAACATAATGTCCTCACACCATACCAACATGGCTTTAGGAAATATAGATCATGTGAAACACAACTAATAGGACTAATTGATGATTTCTCAAAAGGTTTAGATAATAGTGAACAAATAGATGCTATCTTACTAGATTTTTCTAAGGCTTTTGACAAAGTTCACCACCATAGTTTGCTTAAAAAATTAAAATATTTCGGCATTAATGGTCCACTGCATCAGTGGATTAAGGCTTTCTGATAGGGAGAGAACAAACTGTAATAATAAATGGCTCTAAATCAACACCGATAACAGTAAACTCAGGTGTACCTCAAGGAACAGTCTTGGGTCCACTACTATTTTTAATTTACATAAATGATTTACCAAATTGCATTACTTCAGGAACAAAAGTCAGATTATTTGCAGACGATTGCATAATATATAGAACAATAAAAACAACACAAGACACAGATATTTTACAAAGAGAATTAGATGAATTACAGAAATGGGAATCAAATTGGAGCATGTCTTTCCACCCAGAAAAATGTCAGTTGTTAAGAGTAACAAAAAAACTAAAACAAATTAATTCCACTTATCTTATTCATGGCAAACCAGTAACACAGACTAAAAACGCAAAATACCTAGGTGTTATAATAAATGAAAAACTGTCATGGAATCCACATATTGATGAAACTACAAAAAAATCAAACAAAGCATTAGGATTTATTAAAAGAAATTTCTATAAATCAAATAAGAACATAAAACTAAAATGTTATTTAACCTTGGTTAGGCCAATAATAGAATATGCATCCTCTGTTTGGGACCCCTCAACTCAAGAAAACATTAAGAAACTAGAACAGACACAAAATAGAGCAGTGCGATTCATAACAAACGAATATTCACATTTGACTAGAGTAACACCTTTAGTAAAATCACTAAATTTAAAAATCCTTCAGGACAGAAGGCTCAAAAGTAAAGTAGCAATCATACATAAAACACTGAACCATAATCTTCAAATACAAAAACAAAATTTAATAAAATACTCTGAAAGACACAAAGATAAAGGCACATTCCTCGTCCCATATGCTAGGACAAATTTGTACAAATACTCCTTCTTCCCTAGAGCTATTAGAGCATGGAATGGGTTGCCTGAGCTAGCCAGGAAAACCAGTGACTTGGCAGAATTTAAGTCATTGGTTAATATGCATGACTAAATGCATGACGCGTAGGACGTAATCATCTTCTTTTTTGAAGTAACGTCTGTATTATATAAGATAAGATAAGAAGACCTTCGATCTGTCGGTCTTTTATTGTCAGTGAATTGTATTAAAACTTAAACAGTTAATTTCAATTTCATTTCTCTTGTAGTGTAACTTCGGTTTAAGATAAACATCAACCATCTTAACTTGTGAGTCACTCAGTTTATAATTTTAAAAAAAGTTTTGCGTGTGTTATTGTGCTGAGAGAAAATGTAGATATAACTTATTTTAAATACTTCCACTATTAGAGAGCAGTTTTACGATAAAGGTCAAGGAAGAATAATTAAACTTCTCTGTTGCCAACTAAAAAAATAATTGAACAATAATTTTAACATTGTCGTTAATTCGTATCAACTCTGATTTATTTCCTCTAGTTAAAAAGTTTCTCCTTCAGACCTTGTGATCTATAGGTCAGATGATGTATGCCTAAAGTTCATCTGTTTTTTTTTTGTGGCAAGCACCCAAAGATCCCGAAATTAAAAATCCCAGTCTTCACCAGGATTCGAACCCGGAACCCTTCTAGTTAGTTTCCCATTTAATTTTCAATAAGTTTTACAGTCATCGAGTGAAAGTCTAATGCTTCCTACTTATTGAAATTCATTTGTTCTACAAACGAAGAGCTTAGAAAAATTTTGCAGTGATAAAAACTGCGCAGAGATGATCAAAAAGCCTTTTAAAATGACTAGCTTATCAACACTTCCTGTAGTGTGTACACCGGATACACCAACAAAGCTAGCTACTTACATTTTGTCTGCCATAGAGGAAAACCTTTAATAATTAAACAACTCAACAATTAGACGCCAATGTACGATACATCCTGCCAATAAAAGAGTTACCGAATGTCATCAAAAGATTCACAGCGCTTTACTTAAATTTTTATACAGTTTCTAGTCAACCCTAACATTGAGGTCATAATTCATCAAACTTGGCATCTTTACTTGCATCATTATATATATTTTGCCGACTAAGTCTGTGGTGAATCCATTATCGGATATAAACAGATGGAGGCTTTAAAAAGTATGGAAGCCTTTATTGACGATGTACCTATAGAGCTCATTAATATTCTCAAAGTCTATATTTTAGAACTAGCACCTGTTAAGTTAATTAATGTTTCTTTACCCTGTATATCTACTATGAAATTGATGGGGGTTTATCAATAAACATTTTAAGTAGCAGAGTTGATGAACGTCTACTGTATAAATATTCAAAACGCTGTCAACTGTCATAATTAGTGTTTTTCTTTATTGCAACTAAAAGACATAACTACTGTTCATATTTATCAAAATAGTAATTATCTTTTCCATTATAATGTAAATGTGTTCAACCTGTATCGATGTTATTGTATAAAAGACTTACTAAACATTACGTACACAGGACCATATTATCAGCATCCAAAAATGGAAAGCAGGAGAGGTAATAGAGAAATAATGCTTTTTGCACAAGGTCCTTGATGCTGCAGAGATGGCCCATCTATGCTTGCTGACAGAACTTGCTGATCAGCTTTCTCTTAACCCCTTTTAAAGAGGCGACATACTTAAAGATAGTCCGTAAAGTAAATAGTAGAATAAAACTTGCTACTCCACACAATGTATGATACTTGTTAGATTAAAATCTTAACTAAAATAATAAGCCCAATAAGCATAAACTAATGCAATTCTATAAAAATCATTAACTTTAAACAAATATACACTACATAGTATAGTGCATACCTACTCAGCCCCAAAGATCACCTTAAATGGACGTCACCTTAACGTGGTAGACCACTTCACATGTCTAGGAAGCATTGTATCAAATGACGCATCGCTTTCAAGGGAAATTGATAACCGTCTGGCAAGGGTCTGTAGTGCTTTTAGACACCTCCAGGCGAGAGTTTAGCGAAAAAAAAACGCTCCGCCTGCCTACAAAAATCAATGTCTACCAGGCAGTGGTTCTCTCAACCCTTCTATATGGATCTGAGTCAAGGGTATTATACAGAAAGCCTCTAAGACTACTTGAACGCTTTCACCAAAGATGCTTGCGCTCCGTCATGGTCATACGGTGGTAAGACCGCACTACAAACGGCGATGTCCTTGCGAACGACGGTATGGACAGTATAGAGGGACTTCTTATGGTCCGACAGTTACGCAGGGCAGGGCACTTATTCTGTATGGGGGACAAACGTATGCAAAAAGCATTCTTTTTGGTGAGGTGAAAGGTGGTCGACATAACAGAAGTGCCCCACGATAACGCTTTAAAGACCAGCTTAGGCGCCAACTAGCTTTAACTGACATAGAAGAGAGGCTTGCGCGCTGGATTGTCGTTCAGATTTATCGACGGTCGAGGGTTCAAACCCTGCCCGCTCCCATCCCCCGTCGTCCTGCGGGAGGTTTGGACTAGGAAGTAAACTATCTTCAACTCTGAAGGAACATCCGAAACATGTAAAACATTTTACAAACAAACAAAGAAGAGAGCATCTGGTTGCAGGTGGCTTCAGAATGAGACAGCTGGAGGTCACTTACAAAGGCCGCGGGATATACATTTGGGACCAAAAGAAAATCCGCTGCCGAGGACAGACGTAGACGTGAAAAGAAAATGTAAACCGACTACCGGAGGACAATGGTTATGACTGCGCTAAATGTGGCAAAATAGGTAGGTCGCAGCTGGGGCTGCGTAGCCACGGGAAATACTGCATTCCTCATTAATCTTCGGACTCGAAGATAAGCCTTATCATTATAGATTGTTTAGCGAATGTATCAGGTAATGTAAAAAAAAAAAAAAAAAAGAAGTCATTTGTGTGTGTGCGTGTGTGTGTATAATTATTTTAATCCGTTTCATAAATATAACACCATAACAAGTCCTGGGTTTTAAATGTTGCCGTAAACAGCAACTCTATTCTAAGTTTTGACATGTTTCGGATGCTACCTAATACAAATCATTATAGTCCATTCTTTCTCTATCCCCCCCCCCTCCCATTTTCCAAACTGGTCCAG
The DNA here is from genome assembly GCF_947242115.1 of Biomphalaria glabrata. Taxonomy (NCBI): domain Eukaryota; kingdom Metazoa; phylum Mollusca; class Gastropoda; family Planorbidae; genus Biomphalaria; species Biomphalaria glabrata. The sequence goes on along the minus strand of NC_074723.1, from coordinate 15,287,761 downwards.
ACAAGTGATGGGATCATAGCGTATTGAGAAAGCTAAAAGTATGAAATAGCGCTAAACAAAAACACAAACAATTGGTACACATATTTCTTTCTCATCGCACATATTTATTGTTGTTGGTCTAGATCAGTGATGCCCAACCTGATTCAACCTGCGGGCCATTTTATTTGTTGGTCACGTCGTGGGCCACATGAACGAAAAGGTACAAATACGAAATGAAATTGACCTGAAACTATTTGACTATGGGGCTAGTACTTACATTAATTAATGGGATATTTAAAGTTATCTTCTTTTTAAGCGTCAGAAAATAGCTTCCTTTCTTTCACTGCTTAAAATATGAGCAACATTGAAGCTAGCATCACCACCGACTTATTTTTTTTGGTCACTATTTGGTGAATATTCCTATCTATATCTTGTTTTTTTTTTTTAAACAGCAACACTTTCTTTACAAATCAAAAAAGTTGGTTTATTATCATGTTCCACAAAAGTAAAAATCCGTTCACTGTTTCTGGTTGATTCTACATTGAGAATCTCATTTCATAAACTCACTAATGTTAAAGGCCATGGTACCAATCCATTAGAGAAACATTGAAAGCCCTAATGTAGGTAAAGATACATTTTTCAACCTTTTTTTTTTTTGGAGGGTGATTTTCAACACTTTACCCCGACATTTCAGCGGGCCGATGGGATCACGTCGCGGGTCTAGATTTATTACCCGGGCATGCTACCCTGCCTCATGGTGGCGCCCGGGTGGAAATGATCGTAGGAGGAAACGATTAGGCTAAAGGGTAGCAAAACAAGACTCCTGTGGGGGTGCCTAAGGGGGTGCGAGAGCATCCTCATTGCACTGTGCGAGTTGTAAAAAAGCTCCCACAACCTTGTCACAATCCAGGCGCTGTTCCTCAAGGGGCCGTTACATAAATGGCGTGTCCAGCACAGTTTAGCCTGGTATAGAAAAGGAAAATGGCGGGGGTCTTAGTGTACGTGGTCTTTTGCCGCGAGTCTGACCCACCCGCCAGACAGAACAGTGTACACTGTTCTTATTCAGGCCGGTGAGAGGGAGCTCTTGTTCACTTTTGCTGGCCTAGAGTTCCAAGAGCCGAAGGCTCAACTCTACCTGACAGTTTCAAGAAGAAGAAGAAGTCTAGATTTATTACAAATTTTATGACATGACTGATCCAGCAGACTAATTGATACAATTTACACTTCGTATGAGCTTTGTTTTCTTTAAAGTATTGTTATAACCCTATTCGCGACGCAAAAGGGTTAACTGTGTGTGATCAGCTGACATATGTGACACAGGCCAGTAATACAGTTTAGCGTGCTATATTGAAAGGCAAGGGACTGTACTAGCATGAACTTTGCACGTGAATAGCGCCCGTGTTATGGTCATCTGATCATAAGCCCGCGCAGACCAGACAGTGTGTAGAAAAGCGGCAGTTCAAGACCGGAGAGCGTTGAGACGGGACTGTTAGTCAGCCAGGAAGTCGGTCCTGGTGCAGTCCTCCAGTGAAACGGACGAGTCCAGGAAGAGACAGTAGAGTTATGAGTTTAGTACAGTGATATACGGTCTAACGTTGTAGCAGTTGATTGTGTTGCCATGGCTGTTTGATTTGACCATTATTAAAGTACCAGATTATTTGGAGCCTTGTTGTCAAGTTCTTGTTGTGTTGATTTGTTGTGTTGTGTTTAGCAGTGTTTACAGAAGGCCTGATTAGGAGATAATCGTAACAGTATTTATATTATGTTTTTCTAGTTTTGTTTCATTGTTTTGTTTGGTGGTTCCTTCAAAAGTAAAGAATGATTACTTCCTAATAGAAACCTCCTGCAGGGCAGAAGTCCCGAGCGCATACCACACAACCATGCAGTCTGGTCTGTAGAGTACAGATTTGTTGCATTCAAGTTTTTCATGATAAGTAAAAAAAAAATCCAACCTAACGTTCTTTGTTGTTTTTATAAGCGGAACAACGAAGAATTAGAATTTTCCATTCATTTTTTTAATTAATTTGTATATTTTAATGTTCAAAATGTATTTCTATATTTTTTGTGTGTAATAAACAAGTATAAGCACTTTTCCTCCAGTATACAAAGATTATTATTACAAAAATGAACTAATATTTCTGTCATTGCTAAGGCCAAGACGCGTTAGAAGGAAACAATATTCATCGTGTTCCCTTTAACAGTATCCACTAAGAAATGTTCTGATGTGTCACGTTAGGAGAACAATAGCCACGGAGGATTTCTGTCATGGTTAGTTGCTACCAGCACTTGGTTTTCTGTTGATGCCACAATGAGATCTATTGATCTTTTAGTAAACTTCCATAGTTGCTAAATCTCCAAGTATACGTATACGTAGATTTTCATATTTTCTTTTTGTTAAAATTACTATTTTTTGAAATCCAAAAAACACAGTAACACCACCAACAATTTTAGAGAGTATATTTCTCAGAAGCATTGTCTATCAACACAAAGAAATGAAAATGTCAATAGTTATTCCCACCGGCAACTCTTCTCTCTTGACGTCCCAGTAATAGAGAGTAAATTGAGTTCAGAGTCATGTCCCTCCTCTCAATGCACAAACTTGAGCTAAGAACAGATAAAATGTTATAGCGACATGGCGGAAAAGTCTTTAATAACATGCCGTCTGCGGAGTGCTGGGTTTAACCTGCACAAGGAACAGGTTTACGAGCGGTAAGAATGATTTATCAAATATCCGTTTTACTTAAGCTGCAATAGATTAGCTTGGCATTTGTACATTGCATGGTTTACATAATATATACATACATCTACATAAATACCACTTACTTTTTTATATGATACACACACACACACACACTTTATACTCACTCAACAACAGTTACTGAAAACGCATGTGTCATTTTTACAAAGCTTATATCAACGCACTATGTCTGTCTGTCTGGTAAAAAGTTTGTAAACGCCATTTCTCCCACAACAAATCTCGAATCAGGCTGAAACTTTACACAATTATTTCTTCTACCTGATAACACAACAAAATAAGACAGGTGACTAACTTGACTGCCTCAATATGACAGGTGGCTAACTTAACTAACTGATTATGACAGGTGACTAACTTGACTTACTCGATATGACAGCTGACTAATTTGACTAGCTCAATATGACACGTGACTTACTTCACTAACTCAATATAATAGGTGGCTAAATCAATATGACAGGTGACTAATTCAATATAACAGGTGACTAGCTTGACTAACTCAATACGACAGGTGACTAGCTTGACAAACTCAATATTGCAGGTGACTAGCTTGACTAAATCAATATGACAGGCAAGTAACCAGGTTTCAACGAACAGTAAAGAGTGGTGAAAACGTTAGCTGGAGAGTTGGAAAACTTGGAGGTAATTGCTAGTAAATGAACGTATAAGGCGGAAATTTGCTCAACATTCGAAGCGGACATTTGCTCAACATTCGAAGCGGACATTTGCTCAACATTCGAGGCAGACATTTGCTCAACATTCGAAGCAGACATTTGCTCAGCATTCGAAGCAGACATTTGCTTAACATTCGAAGCGGACATTTGCTCAACATTCGAAGCAGACATTTGCTCAACATTCGAAGCAGACATTTGCTCAGCATTCGAAGCAGACATTTGCTCAACATTCGAAGCAGACATTTGCTTAACATTCGAAGCGGACATTTGCTCAACATTCGAAGCGGACATTTGCTCAACATTCGGAGCAGACATTTGCTCAACATTCAAAGCGGACATTTGCTCAACATTCGAAGGAGACATTTGCTCAACATTCGAAGCAGACATTTGCTTAACATTCGAAGTGGATATTTGCTTAGCATTCGAAGCGGACATTTGCTTAACATTCGAAGCGGACATTTGCTCAACATTCTGTGAGCTTGCGCTCCCTGAGCTAGTTTTATATGTATTTTTGTTGTAAAGGTTAGATCTATTTTTATATATTTTATTTTTATAGGTTAATGTCAGATTTTATAGTTGTAGTTCCGCATATTTATTTAGGTTAGTACTGGATAGTATAAAAGAGATGTACTACATGCTGTCTTAAAAAAACAGTCGAGTATACATTTGACCAGTGGTCAGTACCATATCTGTCTGTGTGACAGCTGAAGATCTTTGTGGTCTGTCGTCTAATTATTTTATTATTCTGTACCTGGGACGGCCTGCAAGTTTGCTATTACAACTGCTTTTAGCTGCTGCTTTTAACTGCTGTTTTAAACTGCTATAGATTATAGTTGCTGAATGTAACTGCTGTTTTAACTGCTGTGTTATTGCTGCTGTAGAGTGTAGATCTAGGCTAGGAAATCTAGTGTTATTTTCATATTTTGTTTCTGTAGTGACTAGTGCAGTGTTGCCTTAGACTTAGACATTAGTGGTTAGTAATAGTCTGTTTCTGTTCTTAGTGAATACTAAGATGTTCTTGTTTTAGTTTTAGTTATGAGTTGTTTATAGTAGTAGAATATTATAGATCTAGACTAGTTTATTGTAGTGTGTTTGTGTAGATCTAGGTCTAGTGTAGTAGTTGTAGTGATTTAGTTAGATAGTTGGTTTGATCAGTTTGTGTTATTTAGTTTGATTAGTTTGTTAGTGTTTGTAGTGGCGTAGATTTAGAGGGTAGTTTATAGTGGTTAGTGTATATATTATATTTTATTATTATTTGATTCCATGTAAATAAAGTTTCATTTTGTTTATTTATACTAAACTAAAGTTTGTTATCTTGTTTTCATTTAGTTTAGGTTAGTATGTCTGGTTACTTAGGTGACTAGCCCCTTGGTCACCATACCGAGGTGCACAGATTGAGCCCACCCAGTAGCGCAAACATCTGCCTACTGTTAAATAATTTAATGTTGAGCAGAAGAGAATAGGTATCTCTCACTCAGCGCATGCCTGACCTGCGGACATTTGCTCAACATTCGAAGCAGACATTTGCTCAACATTCGAAGCGGACATTGGCTCAACATTCGAAGCGGACATTTGCTCAACATTCGAAGCAGACATTTTTTTACTTCACTAAAGCCTTTACAGTGGGACTCACAAACTGAGTTACTTATATTTCTTAACACATTTGTTGCAACCCGATTATATTTTTTCAAAAAGCTTCATCCCAAAGAGACTTCTAACTTTGGCAGAAATGTTACGCTTGTGTGTGTGTGTGTTACGTGGATTAGTTCACTATTCCTAAGGGAGGGTAATGCTAACCTTCTCCGTCCTCATTCTTGAGACAACTTGTTAGGACCAGGTGGAGACCACTATTACCTGAGATCTCGCAGGCTGACGGAAACTGTCACACATTAGGTGACACAAATTCAACAGTCAGACATAAATTATTGTAGATAACACGCACACACTAAGCAAATTATTTCATATTATTCTGACTGTTTTATATCTTTAAAAAAAATCTATCTGTGCTGCAATAAATCTTAATGAGATGCAAAGACTGTTACCATATACAGATAGACGTCTTTATCTTTAGTTTCATTACTACCAGCATATTGAATAGTGGTTGGTGTATCCATTGTACAGTAATTGCCCACGAAAGGTTGATAAAAGAAGTATCTACAAATTACCATATGATAATATGTGCAATTTTCAGCATTGTAGATTACAATTTCGAAACTTTTTCGCTAGTACCAAAATGTAATTTGTAATAACTAGTTGGCAGCAGAGATGTTTCAATGTGGTATATGTTGTCTCATTTCAAAATCTTCCTTTTTTAATTTTCTAAGATTTTCTTTAGGTTCCATTCTATCACCACCGATTTCTTTATATCCCATTCTCTTTTTCTCTCTCTTACTGTATTCATTGCTTATCGAATGTAAACAGTGTAGGTGTAAACAAGGAAACATTTTTATAAATTCTTTAACAAATAAAACAAAAAGATGTTTAATTGTATCAATTAGTTTGGATCAGTCATGTAATTAAATCAACAACAACTGAGGTTGTCAATTGTAGTCAAACTGAATTTCCATTTGATTGGATCAATAAAATTATCTTATCTTATCTTATCTTTTAAATCTGTGCGATTAGAAATATTTTTACCAATTGTTTTTTTTAGCGCTATTTCATGCTTTTAGCTTTCTCAATACGTGGTAGTGGGTGACTGTGGGTCTTATCTTATATAATACAGACTTAAATTTAAAAAAAGAATATAATTAGGTCCTACGCATTTCATGTGTCCATCTAGTCATGCATGTTAATCAACGTGTTAAACCGAGACCAGTCGTTATAGAAGGCCTGAACACTGACCTACAACGTCACAAACTGTGGGCCAACTCGAAGCCACGTCACAGGTCTCTACGATGTGGGAAAGAACTATTGGTCTAAACTGCCCACAGGCTGTGATGTTGCGTGTCATTGTTAAGGCTTTAATAGAGAATGGTCTCGCTTAAACTCTGCCAAGTCGTTGGTATCGCTGGCTGATTCAGACAACCCATTCCATTCTCTAATAGCACTAGGGAAAAATGAGCACTAGTACGAATTTGTTCTGACGTACGGAATAAGAAATATGACTCAATCTTTGTGTCTTTCTGAGTATTTCTGTAGGTTTTGTTTTTCTATTTGTAAATTATGGTTTAGTGTTATATGTACTATAACTACTTTACTTTTTATTCTTCTGTCCTGATGTGTCTCTAAGTTTAGTGATTTTACTAATGGTGTTACTCTAATCAAATAGGATTATTCGTTTGTTTTAAATCTCACTGCTCTATTTTGTTTTGTCATATCTCCTTCATTACTGCTAGTTAGTTACCCATTTGGTTTTCAACAAGTTTTCAGTTCTGGAGTGGAAGCTTCATTCCATAATGAAGTTATTGTGTGCAATAAAGGAAACAAGTTCTTATCCGACAATGAACTGACCACAGACCTATATATATATAGATTAGTATGTACGTAACTCTTTTTTTCAAGCTGTAAAAGAAGTCGTCCCGAATCTAGGTAAATCGATCTTCTCTGTCATAAGAAAGTAATGATATTTAGTTTTCAAAGTTTATAAATTATGCACTACGATTTTTGCGAATTTTAAATAGAATGGTCTATTTTTAATATTAATCACGGAACCATATATTTACGCAAATCTATGATATAAAGCCATTTCCTGTTAGTTTCCAATGAGATAATGTTTCAAAACTCCTACAACGATATTATTAAAGCCTGTTACCTCTTATGATTTTAGATTGTATATTTAAAAAGATTGATTACCTAGATCTTTCTACATCTAGATTGTGTATCTAAAAATTGCAAAATAATTATTATGAGACGAGAGGGCTCTTATTTCGATGTTGAATCACATAGCATAGTGTTAAAAAAAAACAGCCTTACTTCTAATAACTATTTGACAAAACAACGCCTCATTTCAGCTTTTTTGAAGTTTTACGACATTTTTGTGCAGTGTTAGAGATTTCCATCTCCAATGTAGGCATAAAATATATATAAATTGGTTATGGGCTATTTTGAAGACATAATGTATAAGATAAATAGCACCATGGTACCAAATCAAAAGAGCTACCAAAGAAAGGAGACAACCGTTGTGCGTTAAAAAAAAGTCTCAAAATGATATTTTTTAAAATAAAACTATAAAGAATGCAATGCGTGAATGAAAGATTAACTTAGCTAACCAATGTTGACAATGACATCTAGAACACTTTACAGCCCTTAAATCATTTCTGAATATAAAAATAGACTATTTAGAAGGTCAAAGTCATGGGAGTTCATAAAAAAAAACAGAGGCGTAGCTAGGTTTCGCGTCATTTTTTTTAGACCGTTTAAAATATTTCAATCACAAAAATCCAGCTATACCCCATAATCCACTTAATCAAATTTCAATTCTGAGTGCCTCGTTGCAGAAACCATGTCTCATTTTCTTTTCGACTGCCACACACTTGCTGATCCCCGTCTCGACAGGTCTTGAAAAACACAGATTTTTGACCTATATGGTGACATACATGCACTATGCATAACAGCAGGGTTTCTGTCCAGCACTTTTGCAAAAGAGAATTTGAACCTCTTTAAAGCCCTCACTCCAATGGAGTACTTATCTTTATTTGAAATGTTTCATGTTGATAATGCTTCTCTTGTTCATTTTCATCATAGTTACCGCCAAGCGCATATTCTTCCATTTTCGTGAAATCTTCGGAAAATAAAAAAAAATTGTTAAACAGCACCCCCCCCTTCCAAATTATGCCGACATGCTACGCTTCTGCGATGGAGGATGTCTAAACTTTGCAATAACATCTTCTATCAAATGTAACGAAATGTGAACACACTTGAAAGTTATGCTTCTAACGTGTCTATCTTCACCCTCCCCACACCGTGTAGAAACTATTGTCAACTACACTCGCGGCTTAGTGTCAGACTTTCAAATCTGCCCCAAAAACATTTGGCAGCCCCAATGTTTCAAGTCGTATCTCGGAGCTTTCCGCATGATTATTAACTTTCCTTGTACAGAAGACAAATATCGTTCATGTTATAAATGACGTTGTATATACAGGAGACAAGAAACTAGGACACCTCCCCATTAACATCCCCTTGTAAACAGCCCATGCGTAAAATACATTCCTATAAGAATGTGTTCACTCCTCTTGAATTGAAGCAATCAAAATAAATAAATAACAAGAAAAATATAAAAATCCTTTTAAAAACAAACAAAGCTTATCTAAGGGAAAGAACTCCGAACATACAACTATACCTCTCAATAATGTAGATGTTATTTTCCTTATTCGATAGCGAATAAAATAATTCGTTAACTAATCAGTTAATTGTTGAATTGATTCAGGCTTTTTATTTGCTAAAATAAATGATTGTTTAAAGTTTCAACTTGATCCGAGATTGGATGTAATATACCTATAACGTATTCTAGTGTGTAAAGGGACGAAACCGTACATATCTAGCCGTATCGGTGAATATTGAATGATTAATTTCCCTTATTGGTATCCAACAAAATAATTACCAGCAAATTATTGACTAATTATTTACCTTTTTAAATTGATTCGATTCTTATCTATGCCGATGACTAATTGTACAAAGTTTCAGGTTGAACCGAGAATGGGTGTGGGAGAAATAATGTGTACAAACTTTTTATCAAACAGACAGACAGAGTGAGTTGATATAAACTTTGTAAAAATTGTTGCAGACAAATATAAAAAAAGACATAAATAAGAATATCGGCTAGGGCACTTACGGTCGGCATTGAGGAGAAAAGTGTTACTTCTGCTCGTAAAAAGGCTCTGAATATTTTGATGGGTGGATTTTTCTTGTAATTTCTCATTCAGCCATGATTAAAAATCGACTTAATTAATAAGCATAATAAATTAATGTCCAGTGTGTCTGATTTAGGACCGGAATTACGCAAACAAAATCAATTTTTTTTTAAACATTCCTCGATGTGCGCTCTGTATTTAATTTTTTCAGGAAGATGAACTAGTTAGATATAGAATGAATACGAACTAGGTAGCTTGAGAATGAATATGAACTAGGTAGCTGGAGAATAAATATGAACTAGGTAGCTGGAGAATGAATAGGAACTAGGTAGCTGGTGAAAGAATATACTAGGTAGCTGGAGAATGAATAGGAACTAGGTAGCTGGAGAATGAATAGGAACTAGGTAGCTGGAGAACGAATAGGAACTAGGTAGCTGGAGAATGAATAGGAACTAGGTAGCTGGAGAATGAATATACTATGTAGCTGGAGAATGAATAGGAACTAGGTAGCTGGAGGATGAATAGGAACTAGATAGCTGGAGAATGAATAGGAACTTGGTAGCTTGAGAATGAATATGAACTAGGTAGCTGGAGAATGAATAGGAACAAGGTAGTTGGAGAATGAATAGGAACTAGGTAGCTGGAGAATGAATATACTAGGTAGCTGGAGAATGAATAGGAACTAGGTAGCTGGAGAATGAATAGGAACTAGGTAGCTGGAGAATGAATATACTAGGTAGCTGGAGAATGAATAGGAACTAGGTAGCTGGAGGATGAATAGGAACTAGGTAGCTGGAGAATGAATAGGAACTTGGTAGCTTGAGAATGAATATGAACTAGGTAGCTGGAGAATGAATATGAACTAGGTAGCTGGAGAATGAATAGGAACTAGGTAGCTGGAGAATGAATAGGAACTAGGTAGCTGGAGAATGAATATACTAGGTAGCTGGAGAATGAATAGGAACTAGGTAGCTGGAGAATGAATATACTAGGTAGCTGGAGAATGAATAGGAACTAGGTAGCTGGAGGATGAATAGGAACTAGGTAGCTGGAGAATGAATAGGAACTTGGTAGCTTGTGAATGAGTACGAACTAGGTAGCTGGAGAATGAATATGAACTAGTTAGCTTGAGAATGAATATGAACTAGGTAGCTGGAGAATAAATAGGAACTAGGTAGCTGGTGAAAGAATATACTAGGTAGCTGGAGAATGAATAGGAACTAGGTAGCTGGAGAATGAATAGGAACTAGGTAGCTGGAGAATGAATAGGAACTAGGTAGCTGGAGAATGAATAGGAACTAGGTAGCTGGAGAATAAATAGGAACTAGGTAGCTGGAGAATGAATATACTAGGTAGCTGGAGAATGAATAGGAACTAGGTAGCTGGAGGATGAATAGGAACTAGATAGCTGGAGAATGAATAGGAACTTGGTAGCTTGAGAATGAATATGAACTAGGTAGCTGGAGAATGAATATGAACTAGGTAGTTGGAGAATGAATAGGAACTAGGTAGCTGGAGAATTAATATACTAGGTAGCTGGAGAATGAATAGGAACTAGGTAGCTGGAGAATGAATAGGAACTAGGTAGCTGGAGAATGAATATACTAGGTAGCTGGAGAATGAATAGGAACAAGGTAGCTGGAGGATGAATAGGAACTAGGTAGCTGGAGAATGAATAGGAACTTGGTAGCTTGAGAATGAATATGAACTAGGTAGCTGGAGAATGAATAGGAACTAGGTAGCTGGAGAATGAATAGGAACTAGGTAGCTGGAGAATGAATAGGAACTAGGTAGCTGGAGAATGAATATACTAGGTAGCTGGAGAATGAATAGGAACTAGGTAGCTGGAGAATGAATATACTTGGTAGCTGGAGAATGAATAGGAACTAGGTAGCTGGAGGATGAAAAGGAACTAGTTAGCTTGAGAATGAATAGGAACTAGGTAGCTGGAGAATGAATACGAACTAGGTAGCTGGAGAATGAATAGCAACTAGGTAGCTGGAGAATGAATAGGAACTAGGTAGCTGGAGAATGAATAGGAACTAGATAGCTTGTGAATGAGTACGAACTAGGTAACTGGAGAATGAATATGAACTAGGTAGCTTGAGAATGAATATGAACTAGGTATCTGGAGAATGAATATGAACTAGATAGCTGGAGAATGAATATGAACTAGGTAGCTTGTGAATGAGTACGAACTAGGTAGCTGGAGAATGAATATGAACTAGGTAGCTGGAGAATGAATATGAACTAGGTAGCTGGAGAACGAATAGGAACTAGGTAGCTGGAGAATGAATAGGAACTAGGTAGCTGGAGAATGAATATACTATGTAGCTGGAGAATGAATAGGAACTAGGTAGCTGGAGGATGAATAGGAACTAGATAGCTGGAGAATGAATAGGAACTTGGTAGCTTGAGAATGAATATGAACTAGGTAGCTGGAGAATGAATAGGAACTAGGTAGCTGGAGAATGAATATACTAGGTAGCTGGAGAATGAATAGGAACTAGGTAGCTGGAGAATGAATAGGAACTAGGTAGCTGGAGAATGAATATACTAGGTAGCTGGAGAATGAATAGGAACTAGGTAGCTGGAGAATGAATAGGAACTAGGTAGCTGGAGAATGAATATACTAGGTAGCTGGAGAATGAATAGGAACTAGGTAGCTGGAGAATGAATATGAACTAGGTAGCTGGAGAATGAATATGAAGTAGATAGCTTGAGAATGAATAGAAACTAGGTAGCTTAAGAATGAATACGAAGTAGGTAGATTAAGAATGAGTAAGAACTACATAGCTTGAGAGTGAACAAGAACTATGTAGCTGGAGACTGAATATGAACTATGTATCTTGAGAATGAGTATGAACTAGGTAGCTTAAGAATGAATAGGAACAAGGTAGCTGGAGAATGAATACGAACTAGGTAGCTTGAGAATGAATACGAACTAGGTAGCTGGAGAATGAATAGGAACTAGGTAGCTTGAAAATGAATATGAACTAGGTAGTTTGAGAATGAATATGAACTAGGTATCTTGAGAGTGAACAAGAACTATCTAGCTGGAGACTGAATATGAACTATGTATCTTGAGAATGAGTATGAAATAGGTAGCTTAAGAATGAATAGGAACTAGGTAGCTGGAGAATGAATACGAACTAGGTAGCTTGAGAATGAATATGAACTAGGTAGCTTGAAAATGAATATGAACTAGGTAGTTTGAGAATGAATATGAACTAGGTATCTTGAGAGTGAACAAGAACTATCTAGCTGGAGACTGAATATGAACTATGTATCTTGAGAATGAGTATGAAATAGGTAGCTTAAGAATGAATAGGAACTAGGTAGCTGGAGAATGAATACGAACTAGGTAGCTTGAGAATGAATACGAACTAGGTAGCTGGGGAATGAATAGGAACTAGGTAGCTTGAAAATGAATATGAACTAGGTAGTTTGAGAATGAATATGAACTAGGTATCTTGAGAATGAGTATGAACTAGGTAGCTTAAGAATGAATATGAACTAGGTAGCTTGAGAATGAATATGAACTAGGTAGCTGGAGAATGAATATGAACTAGGTAGCTGGAGAATGAATATGAACTAGGTAGCTTGTGAATGAGTATGAACTAGGTAGCTTGAGAATGAATATGAACTAGGTAGCTTGAGAATGAATATGAAATAGGTAGCTTGAGAATGAATATGAACTAGGTAGCTTGAGAATGAATATGAACTAGGTAACTGGAGAATGAATATGAACTAGGTAGCTGGAGAATGAATATGAACTAGGTAGCTTGAGAATGGATATGAAATAGGTAGCTGGAGAATGAATAGGAACTAGGTAGCTGGAGAATGAATAGGAACTAGGTAGCTGGAGAATGAATATACTAGGTAGCTGGAGAATGAATAGGAACTAGGTAGCTGGAGAATGAATAGGAACTAGGTAGCTGGAGAATGAATATACTAGGTAGCTGGAGAATGAATAGGATCTAGGTAGCTGGAGAATGAATAGGAACTAGGTAGCTGGAGAATGAATATACTAGGTAGCTGGAGAATGAATAGGAACTAGGTAGCTGGAGGATAAATAGGAACTAGGTAGCTTGAGAATGAATAGGAACTTGGTAGCTTGTGAATGAGTACGAACTAGGTAGCTGGAAAATGAATAGGAACTAGGTAGCTGGAGAATGAATAGGAACTTGGTAGCTTGTGAATGAGTACGAACTAGGTAGTTGGAAAATGAATAGGAACTAGGTAGCTGGAGAATGAATAGGAACTAGGTAGCTGGAGGATGAATAGGAACTAGGTAGCTGGAGAATGAATAGGAACTTGGTAGCTTGTGAATGAGTACGAACTAGGTAGCTGGAAAATGAATAGGAACTAGGTAGCTGGAGAATGAATATGAACTAGGTAGCTGGAGAATGAATATGAACTAGGTAGCTGGAGAATGAATATGAACTAGATAGCTTGAGAATGAATACGAACTAGGTAGCTTGTGAATGAGTACGAACTAGGTAGCTGGAGAATGAATATGAACTAGGTAGCTGGAGAATGATTAGGAACTAGGTAGCTGGAGAATGAATATGAACTAGGAAGCTGGAGAATGAATATGAACTAGGTACCTTGAGAATAAATATGAACTAGGTAGATGGAGAATGAATAGGAACTAGGTAGCTGGAGAATGAATATGAACTAGGTAGCTAGAGAATATGATTGGTTGAGACGTTTTATGTGCCTGTCTATCTATTCTTCAGTTAATACAAACTGGTAGCGAGGCGGGCAATGTGACCATTGACTACTGAGGTGATGATTGCAAACTTGCGAATACATTGGATCCAAAAGATGTTTTTTTTTAACATCTCTGTGAGTCTAGTGGCTAGTTTGCTTATTACTACGCTGATACTAGGCGGGGTCTCCGTTTCCATGGTTCACTGGTTCGTGTCCCAGTCGGTACAGTCACTTATTTTTGATACATTTAATTCTCTAATTTCTCTCATACAAAATGCCCTCCCTAGTGCTGCCTTTAAATGTGTATGCAACATTCATTGTTTCAGCACTTCCTAACTTCCTTTCCGTTAGAAATAACAATTATTACGTTCTGGCTCAAACCACTAGCAGGACGACATGGGATGACAGCGGGCAGGGTACAAACCTAAGATGATAAGGGCCATAGTCAGGATCGCATACTACTTGATGTGTCTGTTAGTGCAAGACAGGTTTCAATATTTTCAGAATATCAGAAGTTATAAACAACTATCAACAACCAGAACCCTATACCCGTTCATACAATATAAACAACTATCAACAACCAGAACCCTATATAGGAAAAGAGTGTGCGTGCTTAAAGAGTTTCTGATACTATTGTCTTGTTAGGGGCCGCCTAATGACATGATACTACAGGATACGGAGATTTATTGATGCTATTATTATTACATTTTTAGTATTCATATCTATCCAATGAACTGATTATTCTGGAAATATGTTTTCCTTAAGGTTGGCCTAACTGATGTTACTAAGTGATCATGTACTTGATGGTTCTGCAAAGGGCAAATATCTTATTGAAGCCCTCAAGAAAGAAGCACTTTCCACTTGTCAAGTATTACATAATAAACATTGCTTATTAAACTTTGTTTTAAACTATCTTTTTCTTATATACACAATAAATGCATTCTTTCTCATTTAGAACAAAAATTAAACAATTTTCTAAAATAGTTAGTAGCTTGTTTAACAGCTTGAAATTCTGTGTATCGATCTTAAATAATTCCATTCTTGAAATAATGCCACACTCGATAATTTCAAATCCTATTGCGGATACTAGTTTCGTTTCGTTCCTCCAGCTGTAGCTGCTTGATTAACCCAAGATCTGGTGCTAGAGGAAAATGTGTCATCTAACGTGAATATGGCTCATTTTTCAACCAAGTGACATAGCAGCCTTTTGGGGGAGGGGGAGTGAGGGAGTCGGCACGAAAAATGAAAACTGAAGGCCAAAATCCCAGACAGGTGTAAGTAAACAAGGCTTGAAATAGGAAACCAAGACGGACTGGTGTTAACGATGTCCTCTATTTCTGTCACTTTGTGCAAATTATGCAGGGTTCTTTCATTAATTTTGGGCTGTACGTTACATAGGTTCGTGCGATTTTTTTTCGCCCACTTTGCGTTAAGAATGCGAAAGGTCAAGAGTATACAGAGTCACGTGATTTCAGCATGCTTCTACTGCGTAAGTCTATCCACATCAAACCAAGCGTGGGTAGCGAAGAAAAGAAAAGAGTCGAACTTTGTTCCAGTTCCGTCATATTGAAGCTCCCTCGGAAATATGTTCTCAACTAAATGCTGTACAGCGGAGCTCTATGATAACAAATACACAGTTTATTCGGTTTTAATGAACATACTTTTTTTTAGATTATTTTGTATAGACTGACCGTGAAATAGATTTGTATTTGTATCACATTTCAAATTAAATGTGCACTGCCATATGCTTTTAATGGCTGCTCTATCGTATAATTAATTGTTCACAAGAGCATATACTTTTCGTTTTTCTGTTGACTACCTTTAGGCCTAGAATAAAATGACATAAAATGACTTATCTGATCAACACCGAAATGTTTATGTATGAAGCAATTCGGCTTATAGTAGTAATGGTAAATAACTAATTTTGTATTTAGTTGTTTCCCAATTTCTTATACTTTGTTACTCTTTCTCAATACAAATGTGAGCTTTTTTTTTTTTTTAATCTCATTGGGGTAGGGATGGAATAAGTAGCCCGCACCCCTGTCCAAAAAGTCTTCCACGCCGTTCCACAAAGGGGGCCGTCATCAGAAACTCGTTGCTGGAGTGGCGGTCCCTGCACGGAACAGTGGCGGTTACATTATAGCAGGGGTCTCAAACTCATTTCAGCATGTGGGCCACAGTGGAAAGTAACAACCACTCAGCGGGCCGCACCACAAAAAGAGAATGTTTTTTCATTAAATTTTACGAACACTACTGTCACTGCAGTTAAAAGCTAAAATAAAGTTTTATAATTCTAATTACACTTGGTGTAGTTTATTACATGCACAGGCAGTTTAGTTTACTAAAATAAGTTGACGTTGTCTCTGTCACTTATTAAAAAGCAGAAACTGTAGTTACTCCAAAAACTACAACTATAATTTCTAGGCCTACTGTAGATGGCTCGTCACTAATGTTTCTGTCCACTCAGCTGAGAGCGTTTGGCAGAGACCAGACCATCGACGTGAGGCTGAAGTCGCGTGTGGTGGCAAGCCGCAAGGTTGCTCTCAGATGCTTATCAGTCAGTATTGATCGTAATGCTGTTTTGTTGATCATTCTGAAAAAAAAAATTGTTCGCAAACGTACGTACTCCCAAACATCGCTAGAATTCTAGCAGCTGCGCAGAATAAGTTTGGAAACTTCTCTCTGGGAAGAAACTGGTAGAAATCTGGAACGCCAACATCAGAGTATTTTTGCTTCAGAACAGTGTCACACTGCAGGTCCAGTAGTTCCATCTGGACTTCCTTTGGAACGTTTTTGACGTCAACTGCGAACGGAGTGGCAAAAAGGAAAAACTGTGGTTCGAGAGCAGTGAATTGCTGAAAGCGGTGTTCAAAATCTTCCAGTAGTCCGGAGAGAATGTCTACGTAGTCTTTCAGGCGCTGTGGTTCAACCGTTATGCTCTGTAGAAAAGACAAATGAGCCAGGTTTGCTTCTGCCAGCTGAGTATCCCACAAAGTCAGCTTGCATCTGAATGATTTGATGTGGTCAAGCATCACGGTAATCAGCTGCTTTGTGCCCTGCAGTTGTGAATTGAGTGCATTTAGATGTTGCGTGATGTCAGTAAGAAAAGCAAGATCCGACAAAACATTGGGTCAGTGAGCTGAGGTATGTCTTCGTCTTTCATTGCCATGAACAATGCTATTTCCCGTCTCAGTTCAAAAAATCACTGCAGCACTTTTCCACAACTCAATCATCTAACTTCCGTATGATACATCGACTCTTCGTATTCCGTTTTTAAATCAGCTAGAAATGACACAAACCATCTGTGGTTGAGACCCCATGCACGTATGAGTTCACCGTCTTCACGACAACATCCATCACGTTCTTCATTTGTAGACTTTTGCCACAAAGTGCTTCTTGGTGCAGAATTCAGTGTATGGCTGCAAAAGGTCCCACCAAGCTGAGCTTATTACGTTTCTCTACCATTACTCCAACAACACCAACCTTCTCTGAACACATTGCTGGTGCACCGTCCGTAGCCACTGAAACAAGTTTTTTTTTTCCACGGTAGCCCACACCTGTCAATACAATCTTCCAGTTCTTGAAACACGTCGCATCCAGTCGTCGTTCCTTTCATGGATAGTAAGTCCAATAGCTCTTCAACAATGTTCAAGATTTCGTCGACCCCATGAATGAATACGGCACAGTATGCGGTGTCTGTTACACCAGTAGACTCGTCCAGTGCAATGGAATATGCTACAAAGTCTTTTGCAGCGGCAATCAGTTGCTGTTGAACATTTGTCGCTGACTCGGTGATCCTGCTTGCAACTGTGTTCGCAGACAAACTTATGCCTTCGAAGAGTTTTTTTTTCTTGGGGCAGATAATTTCACACGCCTGTAGCATACACTCTTTTACAAACTGGCCTTCAGTGAATGGTCGTGATGCCATCTGGCTAACAACAAAGCTTGCCTTCACAGAATCTTCGCTTGCAGTGGGCGGACACCTCATTTACTGATGTGTGCAGTTGTAAATCATTTCACGGCTTATATGTGGTCATTTTAAATTTTACCTCGGGCCACGTGTTTGAGACCCCTGCATTATAGGGATATGAGACAAACTCCCCACAGTCAGCACTGTCCTCGGCCACTTGTAGCGAGTGGGGTCCAGAAACGGGGACGGTGCGCTGTGTACGCGGCCCTGTTTGGCCCATTCAACCAATATGGCTGTCTACCGCTGAGAGTCCTCAGACTGGACACGGGATGGGGAATCCCATGTCCAGGCCTGGTTGTTGGATAAAAGCCTTTCCAACAATCAACGAGATAATGGCGCCCACGTAGGCGCCGATTCCCTACTGGACTTAACTGAAGGCGCGGGCACCCTTTGCCATATATTAGTCTTATCCAAGTTTATGTGGGGGCCAATTTTGGGTGCCTCTCTATCTAGGCTCTCCGTCAAATACCCAATCTCGAATGAAGTTGAAATTCGCACAATTATTTCTTGTACCTGACAAAACAAGAATCAATGAAAAAAATAAAAGTAACTAATTAGTTAATTAAGTATTGGTAATTAATAATTTTGTTTGGTATAGGACAAGGAAAAAAAAATTGAACTTGACAAATGTGATGGTATAAGTTGAATTAGTCTGTTTGAGGAGGCTTGAGCCCTGGGTGAAAAAGTTTTTTTTTCATGCATTTAAAAAGCTTCACGGTAACATTTACACATATACGCCCCATCTCCCCCGCCCTTTCCCAACTGGTTCAGCCATGTGACAGGATCACTGCACATTGAGAAAGCTAAAAGCCTGAAATTTCTCTAAACGAAAATAATCGGTAAAAAATAATTTATTTATTATAGTTAGTATGTTACAAATTTAATAACATGACTAAACCGAACTAATTGATACAATTTCATTACAGTTATTATAAGCTTTGTTTCTTTATAAATATAAAAAATACTTGTTTTCTTGTTTTTTCTATAAGAAAGTAGACATGTACCCAAAGTTAACACTTTACTCAATGAATTAGACAAACTGTCTGGTTCTGATAATTATCAGAGTTATATGAACAGCAGACTACTGAGTTATAATGTTTTAGAACTTTCGTTAAATGTTTTCTGCTTGTGCATATCATTATACAAAGTAGATATTTTTGTTTTATGCTTTGTTAGATTATTGCACAGGTACTACATGAATTATCATTTTAAAAGTTGTTGAAAAAAAAAGTTTTATTTTAACATAACAAACACTGCATCTCGACTTAACAGATGCAATTTATAATGTGATTGAAAGCCAGATATGGTCAAATTTGTTTCTAGTTCATTTTTACAATACCTCTACTCAGGTCACTCCTTTATGGAGAGGGGACGCAGATCTCGAATACTGCTCTAACGATTTTCTTAGAAATTTAACAGTTAATGTATATCGCTGAGAAAAGAATTACTAGCTTGTTAGCCACATGGGGAAAAATCTAGTTTGACCATTATAAATTTTCAAAGTAAAAAAATGTATAAATGTAAATTTGGCTAGAGACTTGCAAATCTATCAAGGTCTAGAGCCAACATGGTGTAGTCAGCCGTTTTACCGTTATTATGCGATAGCAGTAAATTTAAATTTGCGTCAATTTTATTGAAGTTTATAGAAAAAAGTAAAAAAAAAGTTTCCCCTTTCAGACCTTGCGATCTACGGGGCAGATGATGTTAAGGTCATTTGTTTCTATGGCCAACGGTTAAAGAGCAGGGTGTCATGTGGCCAGCACAACGACCAACCGCATTTACTTTCCCCAACTAAGCTCAGGTACCCATTAGAGTTGGGTGTACTCAGGGGCGCCCTAAAAATACCAAAATTCAAAATCCCCAGAGATTCGAACCCAGGACTTCAGGTTCGGAAGCCGAGCTCTTAACCACTCAGCCACCGCGCCTCAATGAAGTTTATAAGCGTTGCTTATATTTTTTACGTCACTCAAAATAACGATTACATCCACATTTTAAATCTAGAAGTAGATCTAGACTAGATCAGAACTTTAGGGTTAGTGTTAGACCTACATGTCCATATAATAAACATAGAAATAAATAATCGCATAAGCTCGTCTTCCCCACTGGCCTATTAAAAAAATTCGGCTGGCGGTGTCACGGGTTCGATACCCCAATTAAATCAAATATTTTAATTTAAAAAAAAAAGATTTATATTTGAAGTCTAATGATGGAGGTATTGACATTTTAAAAATACTAGTGGATTCACGGCGTAGCATACGCCGCTATTTAGTGACAGGTGAACACTTCCGAAAAGACACAATTGTCCAAATGAGGTAGGTATGGGAAAACAACTGTAAAAGAAGGAAAAGTAGGAACTCTGGAGAGAGCAACTTACAATTTTCTTTGACAAAAAACAGGTATTGGAAGATATAGACATATCTTGTTGAACGTTCGGCCTTGTCCTTTATTAATTATCATGGCAAAGGCTAGTGTAACAGGGAATTGTCTGTGCGTTAAGAAAAAGAAAAAAGGCAAATTTGAATCTAATGGAGTCAGGGATATCCGGGGAATAAGGACAGTTTGTGAGGTAGCAGCTGCAACAGTTTTACACTTCAGTACGTTGCGGTGAATGCAACCGCTAAATAGCAGGGATATGGAGAGACGTTGATCCGGATTGTAAACTCGAGGAGGGTCATGCGGACGTTCTCGGATGTGAATAGTGATAGTAACTGGAAGTATTTGATACATCGCTCGTTACAATTTCAGCCTTGCCACTATAAACGCCGGAAGTATTCATGTAGGCAACGTATTGTCGAGCAGAGTATATGACTGTGCTTCCGTAAGAACAACAGAGAGGGCGTCGCCATATTTATCCCAACGTTCGCAAACAAAGCTTACAGCCATCTTGCGAAGTTCGAGAGCAACAGTCTCCAGAAATATGCTACTGATAGAAATAAACAGTTGCCTGATGCAGGAATTTCGACTACATTGAAAGACCTGTTGACTCCACGAAATATATGTGAAGCGGTGGCCATGGTTAGGAAACAATGGGCAATAAGAAGGGTCTAAATCAAAACAAAGCTACAGAAAAAACATGCAACTATTTTAATGACACCAGATATTGACGTGTGTAACAAATACATAAATGTAGTCAAATAGAGAATGTATAAAGAGAAAGATGACTTGTTTCCCCCCCCCCCCCTCTTTTTTTCTAGGCCGTGCTCTCTGTCGAGGCGAAAGTTACGTGGGGTAACTCTAGTCTGACTTGCAGATATAAAATAGTTATCTTTCCATGACTTTATCGTGGTGTAACGTATGGTTGACCATGAAGAGAATTATATATATATAAATAGATACATAGATATAGATAACAGATTTTCCGAGGCCTCATGATATACCAGGAGCACCTGGAAATCGCCTGAAATTATAAAATATACGAAAAGTCCTGGTTTAGATGTCTATCTGCAGTCAAGTGCTACAAGTTAACGACCGGCAACAACACTGACAACAATAATTATAGTCTATATACAGTAGTGGATCACGTGTCCAGAAATGTTCTCCTTAAAATTTCAGTTGTTAGTCTCCCTGGCATTAAAAGACAAAAGAAAGTGTGTCAATGTCCCATTTGTTATTTATAGGATTGCCGTTTCTTTAATTAAAAAAATTAAGTGAGTCATACTGTCTGAAATATAACAACTTTACTAACTCTCCTGAAAAAAAAATATCAGGGGTGTCCAACCTTTTTCCCACAGGGCAAAATAGACATTTCAAACACGTGCAACAAGGGCCGCATTGTAAAAAAACATCTTTGCATCCAATAAAACTGAACCTCTGTGGCCTTACTGTGACCAGTGGGCAGAATTGTCGAGGAGGCAGACATCACAGTGTCACGAGCCGTATTTGACCCTTGGGTCGTAGATGGGTCACCACTGCCATAAATAAAGAAAGAATATGAGTTCATTGTCTGAGCACTTCGGTTCACCTGTGTGTCGTCAGAGCAATCCTTCACCATCCTCCCAGCTACTTGGTCTTAAAGATGTGTTTATGAGTTTTATATAAAAGACAAATTTGTCAAATAAGAAAACGTTAGACTTGACCGACATTTTAAATTTAGAATGTCAAATTGAACTTTTAAAAAAAAATATCACCTCTACCGTCAAAGCAGCCAAAGTTTATAGGCTTCACTCTGACGCACTGCTCTACTTTGTTGTTTCAGACTCTTGGAGGTTGGTGCTCCAGGTGAAACACCTAGACATTCATATCTAGGTGTTCAAGAGGGCAATGACTTGTTGAAAAATTTCTCTAGGACTACAAAAAAAAAAAAAAAGAGGGCATTAACCTAACCGAGTTACTTAATGCTAAGAACGCAGATTTATGTATGTCCTTTGATCTACTCGGCATCTTAATGAATGGATGAAAATGCAAAAAAAAAAAAAAAAAAAATTGTTATTAATGAACAGACTGTGTGGGCAGATGTGATTGTGACTTGAGTCCTGAACAGACTGTGTGGGCAGATGTGGTTGTGACTTGAGTCCTGAACAGACTGTGTGGGCAGATGTGGTTGTGACTTGAGTCCTGAACAGACTGTGTGGGCAGATGTGGTTGTGACTTGAGTCCTGAACAGACTGTGTGGGCAGATGTGATTGTGACTTGAGTCCTGAACAGACTGTGTGGGCAGATGTGATTGTGACTTGAGTCCTGAACAGACTGTGTGGGCAGATGTGGTTGTGACTTGAGTCCTGAACAGACTGTGTGGGCAGATGTGGTTGTGACTTGAGTCCTGAACAGACTGTGTGGGCAGATGTGATTGTGACTTGAGTCCTGAACAGACTGTGTGGGCAGATGTGGTTGTGACTTGAGTCCTGAACAGACTGTGTGGGCAGATGTGGTTGTGACTTGAGTCCTGAACAGACTGTGTGGGCAGATGTGGTTGTGACTTGAGTCCTGAACAGACTGTGTGGGCAGATGTGATTGTGACTTGAGTCCTGAACAGACTGTGTGGGCAGATGTGATTGTGACTTGAGTCCTGAACAGACTGTGTGGGCAGATGTGATTGTGACTTGAGTCCTGAACAGACTGTGTGGGCAGATGTGGTTGTGACTTGAGTCCTGAACAGACTGTGTGGGCAGATGTGGTTGTGACTTGAGTCCTGAACAGACTGTGTGGGCAGATGTGGTTGTGACTTGAGTCCTGAACAGACTGTGTGGGCAGATGTGATTGTGACTTGAGTCCTGAACAGACTGTGTGGGCAGATGTGATTGTGACTTGAGTCCTGAACAGACTGTGTGGGCAGATGTGGTTGTGACTTGAGTCCTGAACAGACTGTGTGGGCAGATGCAAAGATCAAGATAAGCTGTATAGACTTAGGCAGAGTTCTCCCCATTAAAGTCATACTGATGTGTTCCATAGTAGCCTAATGGCGACATTCTTGTATGTTTGCAAATCTGGAACGCTAGCTGCTGAACTAGAGATGAGGATGGAAACGGTTGACGCAGGCTATTTTTCTTTCATTCACAATCCAGTTGAATACAATTTATTTGATGTTTCTCTCTATATTATGAAACAGAACCAAAGCTGACTGACAACTGAACTCACTAATCACAATACGAAAGTTCAACCTGTGAAGGCCTACCTTATACTCCTACCTTATACTCCTACCTTATACTCCTACCTTATACTTGGCATAACTAAGCGATGTACACGTTCGAAACAACCAGCGGTCGATGTTCATTCATTAGTAATTGTCGCACTTCTCTCAACTCCGCTCTCCCGCTTACAACAAACAAGTTTTACGTACAATCTCTGATTTCTCTTCGGCTTCTCAATTCTCAATATCGAAATATCTAATATACTCTATGTTGCCTTGCTGAAGATATCTCCCCCCCCTTTACAACCCCAGCATTCACAATTTTTGGCCTTTTTTTTATTACCATGACACCTCCTTTTAATTTTTTTAGCCTCCTCCAATGAATCTACTCCTCCCTACACACTTGTCTGCTCTTGAATTCTAAATATAGCACATTTGGTTGGTTTTAACTTTTGTATCCTTCAATCACATGGCAAGCAATGTACGGCAAAAAACACCGCAGACCATAAGGTTCAGGCATAAGGGGGAAAAAATGCATTTTCCGATGGTCTCAATTGAATGACCCCCCCCCCCGTACTCCACACTACATTTTTTTTGGCATTGGGTTCTCTAAACAAAAAAAAATAGCAACTTGATTTTATTAATTATAATCGTATATTTGACTCCTTTTGAATGTAGAGAAAAGACAGTGATAAAAATTATAGTAGTCTTTTTTCTTCATGCATACGGGCGAAATCATTATCCTTCCTTCCTCTCTCTACATATAAAGAGATTTTACAATCCAGATCTCTCATTTTGAGGCTATTAGGCTAAGTTTTGTTTTTTACTAAAAAGGTAGCGGAAATAAAAATTCAATGTTTGTTCAGGCAATTTAAAAACAAGTTGACTGTGTGGAAAAAAAAAAAGAAAATATATTTTTAAAATACGGAAGTCTGCTTTATTTATGCTTTATAGAAAGAATGCGGTCTTTTTTGGGTAAATACCGAAAATAAAATACAAATGCTTAACAGAAAGTTTGACGTTTTTCGCGAATGGCGGCGTTCAGAGCGAATCTGTCAAAACCGTGACTTAGCAAGCACCTAGGGGGTAGAAAGAACGTTTGGACGAAAAGAGTTTATAAAAAGAATCTAAAAATTAAACACCTAACCCAAAAAGTAAGCAGACAGCTGTAGAGTGAATACATAAACAAATCTAATATCTAAAGATAACAACAAAATCCTTTGGTCATACATTAAGTCTGAGAAAATGGAAACAACAGGCAGAGCGCCAAGGAGAAGATAACTTTACACATTATGATAATGATACTAAAGAGTTGCAGACGATTACATAATATATATAAAACAATAAAAACAACACAAGATACAGACATTTTACAAAGAGCATTAGATGAATTACAGAAATGGGAATCAAATTGGAGCATGTCTTTTCACCCAGAAAAATGTCAGTTATTAAAAGTAAAATAAAAACTAAAACAAATTAATTCCACTTATCTTATTCATGGCAAACCAGTAACACAGACTAAAAACGCAAAATACCTAGGTGTTATAATAAATGAAAAATGTCATGGAATCCCCATATTGATGAAACTGTAAAAAAAAAATCAAACAAAGCATTAGGGTTTCTTAAAAGATATTTCTTTATATCATTAGAACATAAAACTAAAATGTTACTTAACCTTGGTTAGGCCAATAATAGAATATGCATCCTCTGTTTGGGACCCCTCAACTCAAGAAAACATTAAGAAACTGGAACAGACACAAAATAGAGCAGTGAGATTCATAAAAACGAATATTCACATTTGACTTGAGTAACACATTTAGTAAAATCACTAAATTTAGAAAGCCTTCAGGATAGAAGACTTAAAAGTAAAGTAGCAATTATACATCAAACACTGAACCATAATCTTCAAATACAAATACAAAATTTAATAAACTACCCAGAAAAACACTAAGATAAAGGCACACTTCTCGTTCCATATGCTAGGACAAATTTGTAAAAATGCTCCCTCTTCACTAGCGTTATTAGAGCATGGAATGGATTGCCTGAGCTAGCCATGAAAACCAGTGACTTGGCAGAATTGAAGTCATTGGTTAATATGCATGACTAAATGCATGGCGAGTAGGACGTAATCATCTTTTTTTTGAAATAACGTCTGTATTATATAAGATAAGAAAAGATATCATGCTAATCCGTAAGTCAGTTGATACATAAATCAGTCATTAATTGGTATTTTGCACATCTGAACGAACGTCTGTATTGACGATTCTCTCCTTCACATCAGGTATGCGTTGGTTCATAGCGGCTATCTTGGTGTTCATGGCATCTAGCTGTTGTTGCACAGAGTTCAAGAGCTCTCCTAAAGTTGGTTTAATTTCAAACAGATATGTGTCCGGATCTTCTCCTTCTACCACAATGTCTTCTCGGAGGCGTGCTTGTAAGGTTTCCTTCTTTCCGCCATTTTTCAGCCCTCGTTCACGCAGTTCTCGCCTCAGTTCTATAAATTCAAGTTCGTACAGCAGTTTCAGACAAGCCATAGTAGATCCGACCCAATCCGATTCCGATCCTATCCCACTTCTGACACCAGTGTTACGAATCTCACTATCCAGGCTCTCTGCAAACTGCACCATACACCACCAACTTAAAGAACTTGACAAGTCAGGGCTCCAAAATAACGTAAAAGTTTAATGTCCATAAATAACAGCCAATACTGTACAATTGGCAGCACGTAGAACAGTACAAATAGCTCTGCGATAACAAATATCTCTCCGATAACACCGTTCCGCCGTATCAAGTCTTGCACTGGCCTCTCCGTCTCGTTCCGGGCTTGCACTGGGTTCAACAGTTCAGGACTGACTTCACACACTTGGGCTCGTTGTGTCGGACTCGATCACAGACCAAGATCAAGACGCCGTTCGTCTCAACTGTACTTGACAGTACTCCGCACTGAACCGTCGTAATGCTCCGTACAGAACCACACCGTTGAACTGTGCTTTAGTCGACCGTGTTCTGAACTCCTGTCGTGAACCCGCTCTCTGAACCGTCTTGACTGCGTCGCCTCCGCTCTTATATAGGGTCCCTACTGGCCTTCTCGAACCGGACAGAACGCCACTCGACGTTTCTAGGTGGTCAGATGACTACAACTCTCGTGACGCTACTGAGCTCTGTTCACGACGGCGATTCTTCCCGAACCCTCTTGTTGACACTCGTCTCGGCCGATCGTCGTAGCCCGTCACGGTTGACCGCTCGTCTAGCGCTGGCCTGGGGCGATTTGCGTCGGCTGACTACACTCACACCACTACCCCTCTCTGTGCCACCACCAAGTTTATAACAATACGAACAAGGGAAACTAATTCTTCAGTATTCACAAATATGGCTAAATTTGTTGGGTTTAGTGCACTTAAATATTTGTTAATGCTATTTCTCATTCACGTATTTTCCGATCAAGTTGATACTTGATATAATTTTAATTGCGCCTAACAAAACATTAATGAAAAAAAACAAGGTTACAAAAACAGTTTGTGTGGAAACACAAACTCAAAATAGCCCCCGAAGTGGTCCATCCAGGCAAGAAAAAAAGGCAGGTTTCAATATTTTCAGAAGAATATCAGAATGAAATTCCATCAAAGGCAAATGACAGAGAAGAATGAAGAAAGAAGGTTGACAGATCCTGTGTGGTGCCCCAAAGGTCTAGCAGACCAAGGGATATGTGAAAGTGAATGTGAAGTTAGATGTGAAGCTGGCCTAACTAATGTCTTATAATGAGTATCTAATTGTTTTGTTAAGGGTCAATCTCTTATTCAAAGCCTAAAGAAAAAAAAAAACATTTCCGTAAAAAAAATAAAAATCCTTTAATTTTGTGTTCAGTGGTTGTGTACTCCAGACTGCAGTTCACGTGATAATATGAAAAACTACTTATTAATTGTTGTTTTAAATTGTATCCAACTTATTTGCATAGTAAATAGATCTTTTTCTCTTTTTAAATGTGTAAATGTAGTAGTTAGTACGACAGAATTGACATAACTCAGCAATACTATTGTAAAAAATAATATTTTTGATAAAAATCTAAAACCAGTTTCACAAATGTGTTAAACAAATGGTAAATAGATATGTCCCTTACTATAAAGCCTGCCTTGTTTGTTACTATTAATAGTGAATAGTTGTAAAAATGGTGTATTTTTATGAAAAACTGCTTGCATAATTGATTTAAAAAATTAGATTTTTCGCTTTCAGAAAAGATAAAGTAGCCTTTGCATCAGAACTTTGAATGATCTAAAACAGTGATGCCCAACCTAATTAAATCTGCGGGCCATTTTAAATTCCGACACTAGTGTCGCGGGCCACATGATGGAAAATACACAAAAACTTAATGAAATTGACCTGAAACTATTTTATTTCAAAACCGAGGATCTAGTACTTACATTGAATTTATTGGAATGTTTGAATATTCTATTTACATTAAAAAAAAATAATGGCGTAAGTTCTGTTTATATTTTGTTATTCTTGTTTAAAAAAAACCAGCCACACTTTCTTTATAAAAACAAACATTTTGGCTAGCAATGGTATCATTTTCTACAAAAAAAAGTAAGGATCCGTTCACTTTTCCTAGTAGATTCTATAGTCCTAATTCATGAACGCACTAATGTTAACAGCCTTGGTAGTAATCCATTACAAAAAAAGTTACGGCCCTAACGTATATAAAGATACATTTTGAAACATTTTTTAGGGTGGGGGGAGTAAGTAGATATGAACTAAGGGACAATGATTTCACAAAATGTGAAGTTTCCAATAAAAAAAAGTTAATATAAACTTTTTTTTAGTTCAAGTAAAAATATTTGGTTGGATATGCAACCACTCTTATGCATAATTCCTAAAAAAGGAAAGGTCTCCTTGCCGAATGCCATGAGTAGTCATTTCATGCAATTCATTCACTGTGAATTAGAAAGTGAAAACTATTTACTTATTTTTAAGTTATAAAGTTCATAACAAGAAGAGATGTTCATTACTATGAACTAGTATTAACGAGTCTCCAAGTTTTAACCTAGTCGTATGTGTAAATAACAGACTTCAACTCATTAAGTCATAGTCCTGGCTGATTCAGTGCACTTTCGGCACTTGGTAAGAACACTTGTATGAATTTACTCTATTACGGTCTTATATGAACTCAGTCTGTCGGTCTATCTGGGAAAAATCTCAACTAGTAATTAGTCCCAATTTCCATTCTTGAGTCAAGTAATTTAAGTTAGTGTCTTTATTGCCTTATTAATTTGCTTTTGTAAATTATAGTTTAGTGTAAATGTGTTATTTCTGCAATACTTTTAAGTTTTCTGTCCTGGAGTGTCTCTAAGTTATGTGATTTTATTAATGATGTTAGTCTAGTACCTTTGCTTTGACACATATGAATGTATGATTAAAAAAGTCTTTTACCTCCATTTTGTTTAGGTGTATGCATACAAATAGCAACATTGAGGAATATCAAATTCTTCCCTCGAAAGTAGCATCAGTTGTGAAAGCCCTGAAAAAGAGAACATAAGCCGGAGTTGACAAATTCCTGGTAAACTTCTACAGGCTGGAAGAGGAACAATGATAAACGCAATTTTTAACATTTCCTACAAGATCCAGCAGTTAGGCCTGAACGCAATAACTCATCATCAGTCTTCCAAAGAAAGGCAATTTACAACTATGTCAAAAGTACCACACCATCAGCCTCATAGGTCATCCCCGCAGAGCCCCTGTTAAAAATTATTTAAACCTCCTAAAATCGATAGCAGACATAATTATATCAGAAGATTAAACGGGTTTTAGACAAGGTCGCAGAAAAACAGAACAAATCCTAAACCTCAGGATGCTCTGTGAGAAACACCCACCTTCAACACCAATAGAATCTTCTTCTTCTTCTGTCTTCGAAAGAAATTCTATCCAAGGCAAAAGACAGGGATAAATGGAGAAAGACGTTCAACAGATCTGTGTGGTGCCTCAACAGTCCAACAGACTAAGTATTAGGTAAAGGAGGTGAAGTTGATACACAATACATAATTAATTTTTAAATAATCTATGTTTGACTTGAGAAAGTTGTTTACGTTTGTTTACTAAAATTGTCAAGACTAAGACTAAGACTAAGACTGCTTTATTGATCCTTACGGAAGTTTGTTGTGATTACAAGGACTCTTTTCTCATATAAAGACAACACAACAGAAAAATACACATAAATACAAGACAACATAAAGAGTTCATTCAGCGACTACACACAGGTATCTTGGTGCATTTCATGTTCCCTGATCAATGAGTGGCGGTGATATAGTCTGACCGAGTGAGGTACGAACGAGTTTTTGTACCGCTCCGTTCTTGTTTTGATTGACAGCAGTCGCCCACTACGCGACGATCCGAAGTAGTTCTGATGGAGCGGATGGCCGTTGTCTTCCATGATTTTTTCGATATTCCTTAGGCACTTTTGTTCAAAAAGTTCCTTTAAATGTGGTAATGTTGTGAGTGTATTTTTTTATGCTTTTTTTTTAATGATGTTTTCTAGACGTCGCAAGTCTTGAAGCTGAACTCCCTTCCTGTAGGAGGTTGAAGCAAGGGAGAAGAAATGTCTGAAGCAAGGCATACAATAATGAATTTTCGTAGCTTTTATTAATGCCAAGAAAGTGACATCTTATTATGAAGTAACCCTTGATACACAGACTAGACACATAGAACATGAACAGACACGTATAAAACATGAGAAAAATGAAGAAAAGTGCAGAGTTGGTGGTAAATGTTAGAAACTAAAAATTAAGCAGACGCATTGAAAAATGCGCCTTCAAGCTAGTCTTATTTTATCAAGGTTAAGGACATGACATCTCGCTTCTTACCATGTAATATATTCGTTCAGTCTCCAATGGAAGGCGTAGTATAAAGGAGGAAGATATTAGGCCACAGCTTTTCTGACAATGATAGGTAAACACTAACTCTCGTGTATTTACAAAGCTTTTAGCAACTGTCGCTAAAAAGTGTGTGCACGTTATTTCTTCCACAACCAATATTGGATCAAACTGAAATTTTGCACAATAATTTCTATTACCTGACAACGCAAGAATCATTAAAAAATTAACTAATTACCAAATTAACTATTGGTAATTAATTATTTTGTTTGGTATTTCGAACAAGGGAAAGAAATTGTACTTGACTGAAGTGGTGGTATAAGCTGAATTTGTCCCCTTTATAGGTCGTCGTCTGAGACTTAGTTAACACATGAAGTAGAAACAATAGATAACTATACAATCTTCCATGTCCATACGCTCTTCGCTAGCAGAGTGGTTACCGTGTTGGCTTGAGAAGGCTTTAGCCAACGAGTTTGTATTCAGATCGTTCACTGTTTTTTTCAATAAATGCATAAAAACAACAATCATCCAGATACCATATTCTTTTTCGCCCACCGCAACTGGTCCAGACAAGTGATAGAATCATAGCGTATTGAGAAAGTTAAGAGCATGATATTGCGCTAAACAAAACCAAACGAACAAATTTATTATCGTTAGTCTAGATCTGTTACAAATTTAACTACACGAAAGATCCAAAGTAATTGATACACTTAACATATGCTTTGTTTTTTTTTAAAGTATTTTTGTTATATTGCTTGTTAAAGGCTCAGTTTATTGAAGTAGACGAGATGACTTCATTAAGCAAATCAGACACGATATTTGTCCATTGCTGTTTTTAAATTGAAGTCTTACTCTTCTTCCATCCAAACCCTTTCCCCAAAGCCGCCTTTGAAAAGTGTACTGGGAAATTACCTCATGCATAAATGTTGACAAGTCACTAGTTTTGTCAAGACATCTGGAGCTCCTGCTTTGGCTCTAATCCTACCAGAATGTGCATGTAGATAACAGACATTTGAAAAATGTCAACATCCTACATGTGTCGCTAAATGTTGAATGCGTGTAATAAATGCATACACTTTAAGAACGCGTTTAAATATCATTTAGAACAATAAATTCTGTAAGTCGAACAATAAATCTGAATTAGCTGCATTAGTGTAAGCAGTACATATTTTTAAAAGGTCATGTTGTAGGGACAGTTGAGCTTTTTATTATATCCCGAAGTTACAGTTTACAACCTTAACAAATTTGTTAGATTCGTTCAACAATATTGTTGTACATTTAAAAAGTTTCTCTCCCCCAATCAGCCATTTAACCGTCTATCTATCTATCTATCTATCTATCTATCTATCTATCTATCTATCTATCTATCTATCTATCTATATGTCTGTCTGTCCGTCCGTCCGTCCGTCGTTATAAAGTATACAGCCTTGTTGAATAGGAAAATTGAGAGTACATTTAAAAATCTTTAATTCGTCATTCCCCATGCCATTCTAAGTGTATCTACAAACATTTTCAAAAAGATGATTCGATAAAAATGACCCTACAAACTTTGGTCTGACAAACACACCGGTGTGTTGATTTGACGAAAAGATAAATCTGAAACGTAAAGTACTAACAAACTTCGTTTTACTTTGAAGTTGCTTAATAAAACTTCAGTGAGATCTGTAACTACACCCATTTCAAACTTTTTGTATTTCGTCAATCACAGGGTTCCAATCCTGGTGAAAACTGTGATTTTCAATTTCGGGATCTTTGTGATGCCTCTTAGTCCACCCAGCTCTAATGGGTACCTGATATTAGTTGGGGAAAAGTAAAGGCGGTTGGTCGTGTCGCTGGCTACATGACACCCTCGTTAACCGTAAGCCACAGAAACTGATCACTTTTATATCATCTGCCCTATAGATCTCAAGTTCTGAAAGGGGAGACTTTACATACTTTACATTCAAAGGTTGGCGGCCTGTGTGGTATGAGCATCCGAGTTTGAACCCTACCTTTTGCCACCCCCCTCCTGCGGTCATTTCAGAAGGAGCATCCAAAAGCAAACAATGTAACGTTGTGGTAAGCAAGTTGATTGGAGATTAGGTGCTGATAGTGAAATCAATGTTTACGGTTGTTGATTTTAGTTTGACATAAATTCTTACGATGAGATCAAAAGTTTCTTACTTAAATGATTGTCTTTGTTAATATTACACACATTTGGTCTATAAAACATGCATTAATAAAGCTTCTGCGTATCTAGGAAGCTTCAAGCTGAAAAATGTGTCCAGTTCGTGATAGAGCGGACGTCAATGCTGGTCGTGAGGCACTTTTATGTTGGACAGTTTTAGGTCAGAATGACATATTTGATTGACGACAACAACAATGAAGAATTAGATAATAGGATCGTCCAGGGATCGATAAGAAAACACCGTCTATTGGCGGATGAGCCCTGATACTTTATGGCATTGGAAAACAGTTGTCAGTTTACAGGGGCGATTGCCAGAAGTTCTCCTTGGGAAGGCCGCATCATTTACTTTAGATAGTAACATGTTGCCAGTTAGGAAGTATGTTATATTGAGATGGAATTGTCAATCCAATGTTACATTTAATATAAACTAAGGACAAAATTTAAATATTTGTTTAAACCTAATATGTTTTATTGAAATATACACTAGATGGTTTAAAATGTTTAAAATGATCAAAACAACACAAAAACATCTGCCGTTCGATCAATGTCAAGTAAAGGTGTCGTTAAATTGCTCTTTGGCTGAAAACGATCAACTAACAATCGCTCAAGCAAGATTTCAGAGACGTTTGAGAGAGCTGCTTTTACAAACTTTAGGTTGCTTTCCTTCCTTCACTTATCTGACTGCTTCACACGTTTAATGTTTGGTAAAATATTTCGGATGTTCCTTCAGAATTTACTTCCTGGTCCAAATCTCCTGCAAGACGACGGGGGACGGGAGCGGGAAGGGACCATCGAAACAACCAAACGACAGTCCAGAGCGCACACAGCATTTATGTTTAAAATGTATCATTTTATAAATATTTATACATTGGTAAAAATATAACTTTGAAAACTGTTTGACAGAAACAGAGTGTGCTTGTGTGTAAAAGATGAATCGTGTAAAGGTTAACTAATTCAAAATGTAAGCAAAATATTGTTTCCTTTACAGATGTAGCTTCACTCGTCCTATACCAGTAAAATTATTGAAGATTTTCATATTTGGCGTAAAACGTATAAAGATGAAGCTTTTCGGTGTATCCGGCGTACACTCTTATTTAGTGGGCAATTTTGAGGTCAATTTAGTATCCTAGACATTGTTTAGTTTATCGTGAACAATCTCCACTAGATACTATCTACTAAGTCTTGTGTGCTACTTTTCAATGAACTTTAAATTTTAATTTCCTGATGTCATTTTTCTTTTGCAGAAGAAGTACGCCTCTGGCGATACAATTTTTGTTGTCATTTTTTAGTCAATCAAATGCTGGCGCCATGTAAAAAAAAAAACAACCTCCGGAGATGTCATAATCTCAGACCGTGTTTGTTATGTGTTTGGCGTTACTCGAGTTCCGCTGTGGACTTGGTTTTGCTCATGAAAAGAAGTGGTTGTTATCTATTCAAAAAAATATATTTGTTTTTAAAAATCTAGTATCATTCATTATTTAGATATTCATACAAGGATAAATGAATGTAAACTACAGTACGTCAGACAATAGTTTTTTTTTTGTAAACTAAACAAAATACTTTAAAGAATTAATATAGATAAAGGTTAATTGATTTTGCTCTAAACAGATCGTTACCACTGTGTTAAAAGGAGTGCAACTGTCATTTCAACAGTGTGAAATAGATCAACTAAGAATGCATTTTTACAAAAATTGTCTTCCCATAACAACACACTAGTATAATCAAATTCTTCTTTTTTTTTCGTAATTACGCTATATTATATGCAAAGAATATAACAATTCGAACCGAGAAAACTGTTTCAATGTGCAAAATCTCTCAACGTTAACCATGGAAATATATGATGAGATATATTTTATATCAAATGTATTAAATATTACTACAATATGGATAAGGACAAACCTGAAAGACACTTAAGCTTCCAGGGTCTACAACGTAAACGCCTTGCCAGACAGCCCACAGCCATGACTAGGCCGCCTACCTGCCATCTCTATGTTTCATTTATCTGCCATTTCATGGGCTTTTTGTCACTGCTGATTGGGTATTCCAGTCCATACTGGACGCTGGTCATCAAGTCAACAGGGGAAACAGTGGCCATGGGTCTAGTGGTTTCCTGTCACAGCAAAGGTTGTGTAATGCTGCACGTCAGTGAGGTCAGATGTAAGTTTGTTGGTAACTGTAGACAGTGTATGCCAGCTACAACGTTGGATAAAGAGTAAATCTGTGTAGTAGAGATATGTACTTTAGTATTTATATTGCTCTATGTGCACAGGAAACAGTATGTAGATCTTGCTTGAACTTATCTCTCTTTCACTCTATTTCTTTCTTTGTCTCTCTCTCTCTCTCTTACAGCATGTAATGTAGGTACATTCTCTATATTCTTGTTTTAAAAATGTTCACAAGCCCCTGTTTTATTGGTAGTGTAATCGACATATTATTGATGTTGCAATTTTTAATAGCCTACATTTTATGTCATTTTTTTAAATACAGGAGGCATGGTGGCTGAGTGGTAAAGCGCTTGGCTACCGAATCGGGGGTCCCGTCTTTGAATCCTTATGAAGACTAGTATTTTTTAATTCAGGATCTTTAAGGCGCCTCTGTGTCCACCCAGCTCTAATGGGTACCTGAAATTAGTTGTGTAAAAGTCAAGGCAGTTGGTCGTTGTGCTGACCATATGACACCCTCGTTAACCATGGGCCACAGAAACAGATGACCTATAGATCGTAAATTCTAAAAGGGGGAACTTTACTTTTACTTTTAAAAATAGCTATTTACACTATCCATTGTACTAAAAGCCTTTAGCAATATATTCATCTGTATACTCGGAGCGAGTCACGACAATTTGGTTGTATTGCGATTAGTTACATGGATTCCTCAACAGAGATGAGAAGCTTTTAGCAAAGTAGCAAAGTTTGTAGCTAAAAAAATTGAGCAATTTTCTAGAATCTTAGTACTCAAGGCCAATGCCAGTACTCGAAGACATTTCCTTTTTGTTACCCTGAAAGTTAAATATATACAAAGTAGATGTCTATTAAACTCGGTTGAAAGAGGTCAACAACAAAGGCAGGGATACTTTTGTTTTTAGGACACCGCACACAAAAAAAATGATACACTCAAATATTTGTTTTGTTTCCACTGTCTTTGTTACCTTGTTTTTCTTTAATTTAGATCTAAACATAGAATCTAGATCTTGTCTATACAGTCTTTTATTCTAATTCTCCTCTTCTTGTGTCCACAGCTTTGTTTGTGATTGTGTTTGGTATAAGCACAGCTGCAGTACTGCTCTCAGTGTTTGTATTACAAGTTTCCGGCTTGGCTATTTGCAATCAAAGTTGTAGAGTGAGAAATATAGGCACAGGATTGTCGTACTTTTCATTTTTTATAAGTAAGTGCTATTCTTAGGTGAGCTACTTAGTATTATCGAGCAATCTAGATTGAAATCTACCGCCAGTTGTATACAATCACATTCTCTTTACAAAGCTTATATCAAATCACTCTGTTTTTCTGATTAAAAGTTTGAACATGTTTTTTTTTTCCCATTTCACTTTCTCGATCAAGTTAAAACTTTGCAAAATTATTTATTAAACCTGACAAGACATAAAATATTTTTAAAAATTAAACAATTAGTTAATTAATTGTTGGTGATTAATTATTTTGTTTGATTTCGAAATAAGGGTAATAAAAGCTAATTAATTAGAGATGTGTATCTATATATGGATTAATACCCCTTTTTTCCGTTTTGACTTGATTTTTTGTTCCACTTCCCATTCTAGAATCAAGTTGAAAATTTGCATAATTATTCATAGTTGATTACAATATACGATCCAATCCAAAAATAAACCAATTAGTTAATCATTTAGTACTAATCAATTAATTCATTTTTAAATAGCAGAAAGGGAGATAAACTCCGTAATTTTAAGGTAAATGGGACTTATCGGTTTCTTCTCTTATGCATTGCATGTTTCGGAAATAAAAGTTGTTTTTTTTTTTCTATTGACTAAGACTAAGACTAAGACTGCTTTACTGATCCTTACGGAAATTTGTTGTGATTACAAGGACTCGTTTCTCATATAAAGACAACACAACAGAAACATACACATAAATAGAACAGACACAACATAAAGAGGTCATTCAGCAACTACACACAGGCATCCTAGTGCTTTTCATGTTCCCTGATCAACGAGTGGCGGTGATATAGTCTGACCGAGTGAGGTACGAACGAGTTTTTGTATCGCTCTGTTCATGTTTTGATTGACAGCAGTCGCCCACCTCGCGACGACTTGACGTAGTTCTGATGGAGCGGGTGGGTGTTGTCTTCCAAAATTTTTTCGATATTCCTTAGACATTTTTGTTCAAAAAGTTCCTTAAAATATGGTAATGTTGTGATTGTAATTTTTTATGCCCTTTTTATGATGTTTTCTAGAGTCACAACAGTTTAGATGAAGCGTTATTCCGTATGTTAGCAGATTTTGTATAGTCGCGCCGTAAAAAGTATCTAGGATCTTGTTTAGTTTAAAGCTATAGAGTTTGTATAGAAAAATAGTCGCTGGGCTGTTTTCTTTGTCAGGGTTCCAAGGTAGTCTTCCCATGAAAGTTTGTTATTAATGATAACGCCTAGATATTTATATGCCTTTACTAGTTGTATAGATGTTATGTTTATTTGCAGTTCACGTATAGTTTGTTTTTTTTCTTTCTGAAATCTATTGTAAGTTCTTTGGCTTTTGCGACATTCAGTTCTAGAAAGTTGTCGGTGCTTATTTAAATTTCGGTTTTAATTACGTTTTCGCGTATTTGAATTTTATATATAAGATCATAAATTGATGACATATAGGCCTATTAAACTATATTTAAACAGTCTTTTGAAATTAGCATTCCTCTTACGCTGTACAATATACCATTATTACAATATGTTATATAGTGTATAGTGTAAAACTATACAGTAGTATTAAAGCAAGGAACCCGTGGACCCGGGCTCAAAAATATGATGGTAGCCCTTTCCGTTACCTTAATTTAAGTGTATTAAAAACAAACACGAGTCCTCACACAAATGTACAACTCTTTACAAACTTAGAGTACATTTTCAGAACAAAAGTATCTACTTCTACAAACCTATGTTGGCCTCCTTTAGTCGTATAACGACGATGGTTCATCTCGAACACTTTTTCATGTGACTGTGGAGCCTTTTTTTTTGAGAGACACTCCCGTCCACCTATATCACAGGTTAAGGTGGCTTTCGCTTCTAACAAACAATATATGTTATCAATTTCATACATGTAAATTCTTACAGTCATTGTATCGACGACACGGCTGTATAGTAGAGGTGTTCGATTATATTCTACATTTCTCTATGCTCAATACTTACAAACAAAATACTAGCTTCATGCCCAGAAAGAAAAAAAAAAGAGGAGTGGGGGGCGGGAGAGAAAGAGACAAGAAAGAGGGAGCGCGGGCCGTTACAACTCAACTTAATTGATTTTAGATTTCCTGGGTTAAAAAGTAAGTAAGGCTTAAAAATGCGGTCCGTTTTATTGGATTTGAAACAAAAAAAAAGAGTGGAGGTTCTGACCAAAATCAAAACTCAATCGCCCTGGGCAACGGGCGAGGTTGCTGATTGGTAAAGTGCTTGACTTCCGGACCGAGGGATCTCAGTTGGCGAAGATTTGGATTTTTAATTTCGGGATTTTTAGGACGCCCCCTGACTCCAATAAAAGCGGTAAGTCATTGTGCTGGCCACATGACATCCTTGCTGACAGTCGGCTAT
Organism: Biomphalaria glabrata; assembly: GCF_947242115.1. NCBI lineage: Eukaryota > Metazoa > Mollusca > Gastropoda > Planorbidae > Biomphalaria > Biomphalaria glabrata. The sequence goes on along the minus strand of NC_074723.1, from coordinate 15,249,527 downwards.
AGAAACAGATGTCCTAAATATCATTTGCCCTACGAATCGTAAGGTCTGAAAGGGTTCATTTACACTAGAGTCTACTTTGTATCAAATTAACGAGTGTAAATAATTACATGCATATGCAGTATAATGTGGTAGTTGTAGGATGGTCTGTTTGATAAGCATTTTTTTTTATTGAATCCCATAAATGAGCATTTTGTATTGAAGCCTTAAGTTATAGACTTTTCATGTAGCCAATCGAGATACATACACACATTCTATTGATTTGACATGCAGAGTTTAAGCCCTATCAAATGAGCTTTGTCTTAAATTGTAGCAAGAATTTTCGCGTCAGTCAAATTATGTTACCTAGAACTTCAATATGAAACATCTGTAATTTAAAAGATCAGATGTGCTACATTACACACAAATTAAATAAGATTAAATACTAAAATATATAGTAGTACAAAATAATTTTTTGTAAGACTTTTTTGTCTTCTATTTTTTATTTTAAGGTTGATTGAATAATCGCCGAAACTTTTGAAGTTAAAGGGGATATCTGTCGAAATCCGTTAAATTGCGCGGGCATTAATCATTTTAGTCATAGCCTCATCAGTTGTCATAATATAAACAAACGCTGAGACATTTAAGGTGGCTGTCTGAAGCGTACTTGCACAAATGCGGTATGCTAAGTCATATAATCCGTAGGCTCAACAACCTTGAATAGCGGATTCCTGGGAACGACTGAGATAACCAGTTGTTTTTTTTTTGTTTTTTTTTTTTTACAAAGCTTATATTAACTCACTCTCTCTGTCAGGTAAAAAGTGTGTACTCGTAATTTCTCCCACGCCCATTCTCGGATTATGTTGAAACTTCGTACAATTATTAATTGACATAGACAAGACACGAATCAATAAAAAAAAGTAACCAATTGGACAATCAATTACAGGTAATTAATTATTTTGTTTAATAGCGACAAGGAAAACTAATACTTCAGTATTCACATGCATGGCTAAACTTGTGTTTAGTCCCCTCAAATAATTGTTAAAGCTATTTCTCCCTCACACATTCTCCGATCAAGTTGATACTTTAAACAATTATTTATTTTATCTAACAAAACATGAATCAATAAACAAAAATACTCAATTAGCCAATTAATTATTGGTAATTAATTATTTTGTTTGATATCGAATAAGGGAAATAAGTTGTACATTATTGGTAGATATATTTTTAAGAAAGGAGTTCTTACCCTTGAGAAACCCTTTTTTTTCAATAGGATTTGTTATATTTTGTTTGTTTTCTTTATTTTCCCCTAACGTCAATTCGTGGATCATTTTCGTTAGTAGTTCAGATGTTTTCAGCACTTAGTAATTCAGTCGACAATGAAAGTCCATTGCATTCATCTCATGCAGTTTACATTTAAAAAGGACCACACATGGAAAAAAAAAGTTTATATCTATTTTATATTATTAAAAAAAAACATACACATAATTTTTCTTTTTTTTTTAATCACAGGTTTACTAAATGGCGCGACTCTGGCATTGTATCATTTGGACATGTCTCTTGAAAAGGATCCTGGTTACAGCGTGGTAGCTATAGGATGGTCCCAATATTGCTTGATAAGCTCGTCCTTGTTGTACCTCACAGGAGCCTTCCTGAACATTGCAGACTACGTAAAGAGAAACATGTCAGTACACGTGGAGGACTGGCTCTTCAGAGATACAGAAGCAGATTTAGTGCAGAAATCAGGCCCCCAGCGAAAAGTCCTGAACGACAGCCGTGAATATATCAGTTCCGAAACAAAGCCTGGTCTAAGCACGTTTAAAACGGCTGTTAAAAAAGTTGACGCTGCTGTTAGAATCGCATCGACTAAAGGAAACAGTAATTTCCCACGTGACGACATCGCAAGAACGAAAACGAATGAAAAAATGTTCATGATCAGCCACTCCGGGACCTCAAACGGCAGGCTGAACAACGTCATATCCGACAGAACATTTCAAAACTTCAATAGAAAGAGCTCCACTGATAAAATCGAACGTTCTTGCTTAAGCTTGAGGAATGTAGATTCCGAGGATATGTCTGTTATGATGCCTTCAATGGGCTCAAATACGATACCCATCCACCAAAATGATAGGTGTGAGAGCCTTGCAACGCCTGCAGTTCACAGTAACTACCCGAAACTTGAAGGAGGTGAACGCGTGAGCCTTAAATGTGTCTCGAATGGAAAAAGTAAACTGAAACCTGGGAAAAACGATCAAAATAATCGTCGAGGCTCAGCCGTCGAGGAAGCTCTTTTGACTGTCAGTCATTTACTGGATAACGCTGGAAATAGATCTAATACACAACCTCATCTCAGTGAAGCTTCTTTTTCTAATGACTCTGCCACTTTGGAGTTGACTCCACGTCATAATTTCAACAAAGAAAATGACTCACGTAGTCAACATACTCCTGGCCACTCTCGTTTCGCACAAGTAGTTAGAAAATACAGTCAAGCGAACAGTTGTGAGAATAAGATGGCGTCTTCTAGCCAAGAATGCAAAGAGAACGTCTGCAATTCAGAAGCGGAAGTAGAGAAATGTAAACACCATCTATGGTCTGAAGATCGCGTGAAAAGATTGCACGTCATGGCAAGTATGAAGAGTAGAGACAGACCGAAAAGAAAAATATTGGAGTGAAGTAAAGAGTTGTTTCCCTTACGTTTCCTGACGTTGAGAACAGAACACGGTTTACTTGGAAACTCTGTGATGACGTAGAACGAAAAAAGAAAGCCACAGAATGGAAGATATATTTTTATTCGTTAATTTGTGTGTGTGTTATATTTTGTTATTAATTGAATCTATCGATTCACTTTTCATTTTTACTATATTGGATTTTTTAAAAAATATTCAAATTATTGCTTACAGTATTTAAATAACGGTCATCAATGTTAACTTATTTTTACAAAGATTATATCAACTCAGCACCATCACTTGGTAAAAAGTTTGTGCACGTTATTTATCCCACATCCACTTTCGAATGAAGTTAAAACTCAACAATTATTCATTGGCGTAGACAATATATGAATCAATATTTTTTTTTTACCAATTAGTTAATTAATTACTGGTTATTAATTATTTTGTTTTATACCAACAAGGGAAACTAATCTTTCAGTAATCCCAGATATGGCTAAATATCTTGGGCTTTGTTCTCCCACACCCATTCTCGGATTAAATTGAAAAATTAAACAATTATTTATTGCACCTAACAAAACATGAATCCAATAAAAAAAATAACCAACTAGTAAATTATTTATTGGTAATTAATTATTTTGTTTGATAAAATAACTTCTACATAATTGAGAGATATAATTGTAATTGCGGAGATCTTTCTTAGGTAACCTTTGTTTTTTATTGTTTTTTTTTTTTCAAAAAAGCATTTTTTTTTAACATTTTGCTATTGTTAGCTTTTGTTCCTGTGAGTTGTAACTATGAAAATTGCAAACTAGTCATAATAAAATATGTTGATCATTTTATTTGGTACATTATAACATATATCATTTTGAAAGTGTTTTTTTTTTTGTTCGTTATAGAGCCTCTCCCACTTGATCTAATTCTGTTTAATCAGAAACAAGTCTGACTTACCATGACTCTAACATACAATACAAGAATCAAGCACACACTATTTCAAATAAATACCACATGACAAAATACGACATATATAAGTTCGGAAAATTGTATTTAACAAATGACAGACGTTCTTTCAAAACAGAAGATAATTTACGACCACATGTTAATTTAGTCGTGCATGTTAATTAGAGACTTAAGCTCTGCTAAGTCATTAGTCTTTCGTGGATAAAATCAGGTTACTTCTACCACGCTGTGATGGCACTTGAAAGGAAGGAGAACTTGTACGAATTAATCCTAGCATATGGAAGAAGAAATGTGCCTTTTGCTTTGTCTTTCTGAGTATTTAATTATGTTGTGTATTTTGCATTTGTTAATCAGTGTTTTGGGTTATTATTGCCAGTCTACTTTTGAAGTCTTCTTTCCTGAAGCGTCTCAAAATTTAGTGATTTAATCCAATGTGAATATTGGTGTCTACTCTATTTTGTGACTGCTCTAGTTTCTTTATGTTTTCTTGAGTTATGGGGTCTCAAACCGAGGACGGATATTCTGATAACCAAATTTAAGCATTTTAGTTTTATGTTTTATTTTGATTTGTTAACAATTCTTAAACCCCCAATGCTTTGATTTTTTAAAATAAGGTCGTCAATTTGGGGCCTCCGTGATAACTCTTCGCTTATTCTAACATCTGGTTATGTTGAGTGTTTGGTGTCTGCCTGAATGGTGTCATAGACAAGAAATGTCAAAAGTTTTTTTTTTATTATAGCAAGTAAGGGTGGTGAACTTTATCAAATGCTTTAGAGAAATGTAAATAAATGCCATCTGTTTGCTCATTATTATCTAGGCCAGCGGTTCTTAACCTGTGGATCGCGACCCCCTTAGGGGTCGATTGACCATTTGCCAGGGGTCGCCTAAGACGATCGAAATATGGATTGGTATTGTCTACTCTTCTATTGCTGTATGTGTGTGTGTGTGGGTGGTCACGGCAGAGGGGGGGGGGGTGTAAAAAGGGGTCGCCGAGCTTAAAAGGTTGAGAACCGCTGATCTAGGCCTTTTCAGAAGTCAATTAGACTTACAACTTCTAGTTAAGTTTCACATGACTAAAATTTCCTAGAGCCATGTTGGTAAGAGGTCAATCCATTATGTTTATCTAATAGGTTTATGGTGCTGCTATTATGTGTTCTAGTAGTTTACATGTTCTCTTAACCCTTCTAGATGGACCTGAGACATGGACACTATACAGAGAGCAATTAAGAGTTCTTGAGCGCTTTCACCAAAGATGCTTGCGCTCCATCATGGACACATGTCCTTGCGAACGCAGGTATGGGCAGTATAGAGGGACTTCTTATGGTCCGACAGTTACGCTGGGCAGGGCACGTTTCCAGTATGAGAGACGAACGTAAGTCAGGGGTTGAGCCCAGGACCAACAATAAGTCCAAATAACAGTCCGGAGCGGAAACCCCACGACCATCCAGCCATTCCTAATAATCTAGCTGAGATATCATCAGGTCCAGATGCTTTGTCTTCATATTAGGTAATCTGTATCTAATCTAAGAAATATGGGGAAAAGGTTCTTAAAACAACAGGGCCATTTAATACTATATAGGGCCATTGAATACTATATAATCACACGATCATGAGCTGGAAATGTATGTAAGAGATTATATACAAATAAACTAGAAAAACTCTTGGTAAAGGCAGCAATAACTTGAACTTTATCAAAGAAAAACGTGTGTTTGTTTCAGTGTTGACTTCAACCTAGTTTTGAAGGTCTTCATGTTGTCCCTCATGAAAAACAAACAAAAACACCATCCTATTATTTTGACTCGCAAAATATTTTTATTTCTTTTTTTTTCTTGCTCATTTTGAGAGGAGCTGACAAATGCACAAGCAAAGAACTGTCTGAACAAGACCAAATGGAAACATCACTACCAATGGAAATATCACTAAGTTGAAATGGAAATAGATTCTAAGATTAAATAGTCATACACAAATTCAATGGCTAAAAATGAAAAAAAAAAAATCTTTTCATAAACCAAAGTATTTCTCAAACTAAAATGACAATTTGGTAAAACAATTGTAAAAAATCTGGCTTTAATTACGATTCCTATGAGCTTTACCTTCCCACAGACGAAATGCGAATGATTGTTTCTCTTCTCTGATTGTACACCTCTGTGTGTACCAACACACGAGAGAGAGAAACATTGAGGAAGGCAAGAGGCTAAAGTATCCATTGTAGCTTTAATGGTGGTCAGACACAATAGAAAATAAGTTACATTCCAATAATTTAAACACAAAATAGGAGAGTAGGGGATAATTGCCACAGTGCCAAATTGTAATGGATCACTGTCACTCAAGGATTAACTAACAACAATATTAAAATAAAATGCCAAGAACCTTTTTTTTTAAGCTGATGATCAGAAACAGCTGATAAATGTTTTTGTTAAACCATTTTTAAAAATCTCCATTATTAAAAAAAAAAGAAAATACTTTCAATTTTTATTTCAATAATCTACTTCATCAAAAAATTGACTCAGTTATGAATCATTAAAAAAATTCTTTATACAATTTCAAAGTTTACTCTAACAAAATGTGTTTGCTTCTTTTTCAAATCTAGTTGTAAGACAAAAGTAGCAATATTTCAAACAAAACTAGTGTACATTAACAGAAATAAACAATTTGACTGAAGCTAACAGAAATGTTGCCAACAAAATGGGATCATGACTACAGGAGAATGACTTTGTGTGACTGAAGGGGTGAGATGGAATATTGCACACACATAAAACAATGTCACACATAGACAACATGTCACAAAATTGTCACAAGACTTGATGTATGAGATGAGTGAATGAAGCCTAACTCTGTGTGTGACAATCTGTTGGGGGAATGAAACATTACTGACTTTCTTGTTCCCCTTGATTGACAAATTCTACATCTGCCCTGCAATGGGCAGAGGGTTACACTTGTAATAGTCACAGCAGAGTTAGAATGAGAAGGGTCATACATATATAATATGTCCAGTTTGTGTCAGTAAAATCTCTAGATCCATGAAACTTATCAGCCTGAGGTCAGGTCTGGTTCACCTGACCTCAACCCCTTTATTCTAGAAACTTTTATTACAATGTTACATCAAATATAAATAGAGCTTTACATAAATATATCAAGTTACCATCAACAAAAGATCTTTAATAATGTATCTAAACAAAAATATTTTTTTTTAAAGTCTAATATATGCCTCAATTTGAAAAATCAAAATGAATTCAACAATTTTGTATCTATTAAAAAAAACACACAATATTTTACTATGTTATGAATAATAAATTTAAGAAAATTTTTTTTTCATTCAATAAAACAACAAGACATCAGGAACTGTATGAGCAGTAGGACAGACATGAGAAACATTAGTATAGAGATAAACAAGTCTGGAAATTAAACAGGAACCAAATGAAAAAGTGGTTTCATTTTGAATGAACCCACTCCTCTAAAACTAGACAATGCTAAAAGTGACTGGGCCAACTGTTTCAGTAGATACCATTTTGAATGAAAGAGAGAAAAACCTGAAAGCTAAACACGCCACACAGACACACACAGGACACAAGCAGCTAATGCAGCGTGTCTCTCTACATGCTTTTTACAGCGTGAACATCAATGTTTAGACACAGACCTCACCTCAAGGTCTTCCTCAATGTGCTTTGTATGCAAAATACAAAAATCAATTCATTTTTTTCAGTCTTCTTGATCAATTAACAAAATCTAATTTTATAAGCTATTTACTTACATTTGAAGACTTTTTGAATTTTGGTATCTGAATGTCAACATCAAATATACTGCTGTTTCTTTAATGCCTAAAAAAGTCTAAAAGCACTTGAAGAGTGACACAAACTTTTGACCTCTGTTACATAATGTGAGAGCATGTTCATGGCATCAATGTACATTAGGATTAACACAAATTTCATCACAGGGAAGCTGACATTATATATCTACATGAAATCACAGCCAATGAGGGTACAATGATGCATGTCAAAGAAAAGGTACAAGTGTCGCTAAATTATCAGAAACTGTGGCCAAAAACAAAGCCCCTTGTTGTTTTTCATAACCCAGTTTGAAGTTATTCAATAAAAAAAAACTTACTTATTTAATGATTGACCACGTTCTTCATACTTAAGATAAAACTTGAAGGATGAAATAATCTTCACAGTTTCTGATCTTCTTCTAATGATAGTTATATTTACATTCAGAGGTCATATATTTATACAGGTATATATATAAATGTAGATCTACAAATAATGTACAAAACTATGCAACACCAAAGAGTAAATGAAATATACAAACTTACAGAGATGCAAAATATACAAGATCACAGCCAAAGAAAGCTAATTGGAAAATAATTGCAGGCAAGTGGCCTCCAATTCAGCCAAATGACTAAAGTGAAACAAGAGGTTCCACAGAATCCAAAGAAGCTACACAAGTACTAACACCAAAAAGCAACCTATATATGTTTAAAAGTACATGAGGAATGTGATTCACTTTTTGGGAGTAAATGTTTGACTGGAACATTACTAAAACAAGAAAAGATGACTAATTAGAGAGTTAATAACAGTGGGTCTAGAGTTCATCAGCTGCATTTTAATTTAAAAATAAATTAAAAAAAAATGCTTCTTGTCTTAAAAACAAAAATATCTCAAAGATTTGGTAGGTAAGAGATAAAAACATGTTGACAAGACCTCACATAGACAGGTCTTTGTCTCCAGTTTGTTAAAAGTTTTTACAATTCTCTTCCAATGAAGATACTCACCCACTTAATGTAACAATTACAATTTACAGAATAAAAATATAAAATAATGAAAAGCCTAATTTACAGCTACAGATATATTCTTGAGCCTTATTTACAGAAATACACAGAAATATTTGAAGAGAAAAAAAAAAATATTTGTTTCATTTGCAACTATTTTTTTTCTTTCTTTTTTTAGATGACATTTGTAAAGAGGCTAACTTTTTCAGTAATTCATCTTATATTATTCAAACTTTTAACTTTTTAAAGAATGATTTACTTTGTTTATTGCCTCATAGATAAAAAAAAATATAAATAAATCAAAACAAAGAAACCAATAATAGAACATGCAAAATGCATATACAATTCCTTTAGGTCTACTTAATAGGATATAGGACTAATAAACAGCAATACAGTTGCCTAGCAATACCACAGAAAGTTACATATAGTCTTCAATGGATTGGTAGACTAAATCATTGGTTGGAATTCACTATCTTCATTGAAATATTTTGATAAATACATTAGAGGTAGGGAAAATATTTAAAAATACAAAAAAAAAAAGTATATAGGACTATAGGTCAAGCTTTTCAGTGATTTCCACTTAGATTATTCAAATAACTCCTGTCTGACAAAGAAGATAGGTCAAAATAAATATTTTATAAACCTGAAAAAGCTTTTAAATATGTGCCACATCTCAGTGTATGAACTGTTTGCTGAGAGGAAGTTATAGGATGTTTAAAAAAAAACAAATGTTTCAGAAAAGAGACTAAAATTTCTGAAAAGAACTCAGGCAATAAAAAAATGTGTAAATCTCAAAGCAACACCAAGATATATGAGAAGCTGAAACATTAAATACACAAAACTGTATTGCACATTCATTATAACAAGAATAATAACAATATCATAATGGATAAGGATGTAAACTTAAAAAAGTAATGGGACCATCCATTTGTATGGCTATACATATTAGTTATTATTTCCTTTAAATGAGCATTGAGTCTAGATAAACAAGTAAGATTGTTGTCTGTCAGTTTCAGCATATCAATATTTAGTTCAACAAAATGAATAGTATTTTTTCAGACTACTGCAAGTGTTTTAACCAGGCTTGTTTTAATTATTATAACTACTTAAACGTTTGATAAATATTTTTAACCTGGAAAACAAAACAACACTATATGACAACTGGGATTTTAATCAATAGCAAAAGCTCCAAGTTTTGTTGCTAAAAAACTACTCAATTTATAATGATGGTTAGTGCACATGAGTGACACAATGATGAGGTTACAACAGAATTCCTTGGAAGCCTCTTTCTGAACACGAGGAAATGAGAGAATAAATCAAGTTGATTAGAAGCCCAAAGAAAGAAAAAAAAAATGAAAGTCTATAGAGATAACATATTTTTCTGGTTAGAGGATATTTTGTTCAGGTTGTGATAGATTGTTTGTGACATAGAAATATATTTAGGTGACAACTACAAGCTACAGGTATCCACAGGGTGGGTCACATAATGACTGGATCAGAACTCCATCACTCAGTTGTAATCATTATCACCTCAGTCGTTAAATCTTCATTGGCTGCTTTCTGCGAGAGAGCTTGGACCTAGAGATAACAAAAGTGGTGCAATCAACAGCTGTGTTTAGAAAGCAATTATAAATAGTGAATCATTAGAGCATAGATATAAATATTTTTATAAATATAAAAACAGGATAGCTTCAAATATTAGAAATGGTGACCAAGTCGTAAAGCACTTGGATTTCAAACCCAAGGATCACAAGTATTAGAGAAGGTCTTGTATACATTTATTTTTATAACAGAAGTGTAGTATTAAGTTTAATGGTAATTAAAACTGACCTAATCTGACCAGCAAGTAAAGGATTGATGGCATAGAGCCAGTCATGAAAATCTTTATCATCCAATGTTTGTAACAGGAAGCATCTGTGCTTGGTCATGACTGAGAAAGCATTCTGAGTCTGAAATGATTGTTGGAAAAATTGTTAAGTTCATCCTACTAGTGCAGTCAAAAATCAAAACTGTGCAGTTGAAATTCTAGAAAAAAAATAATAAATAAACAAACAAAAAAAAAAAGAATGTTGACAATGGAAGGAATGCTGCAGTTTTTCTCACCTTCAACAGTGCCTGCTGGTCTTCAGAGTACTCAATGTTGGCTGTGGCTAAATTAATTATACCACGAACAACTGGGTCCTTCTCATTGTTAAAAATGTAGACGTAAGGTCTGCGAACAACCTACATTTTGAAAAGTCATAGCTCATCATTACATGGTATCATATAAGGTAGCCTTGTACAATATTTGTTAGGACTTCAAGAATTTACAATTGTAATTTAAATGGTAATACCGTATTAGAATATTTAATATCTATAGTAATTCTTCCCTTTTTATCTCTTTTATGTTATCTGTCAACAAATAGGAAAACTAACCAAAGAACTTTTTTCATATTTGTAAAATGCTTCTAAAATCTCTGGCATAAAACCCAAAGGTAGAGAAAAAAAAAACAATTTAAGGAATAATTCGTTTTTTTCTCCTTTTTTCAATAATTAGGATCCAAATCACATACCACCCATTTTTTGATCCAACCATTAGTGTTGTCTTCCAGGAAGTTAAGGTAGCCTCTTCTTGACACCACTGGACTTGGCCTCACCTCCTCAATGTCAGGAACAAACATGGGAGTGTCCAGATTGATAGTCTTGATGGGCAGTGACAACTTGCGGTCAGCGGATTCCCCAGAAGGAGATGGCGAGGAGGTCAATAGGCTGTCACATGATTTACTGGACTGAATTGGAACAGCTCTGAAAAATAATCAATGAAAAGTCATTTGTTTAAATTTGTTGCTATCATGTTGAAGGAAAGGTTACATTGATATTTTTACAGTAAAATCAACAGGCTCTCCAAAACCAAAATGTTCACTGTCTGAATGTGAATGCAGCTAAATCCTATTACTAAATGAAAATGACTATCTGGCGCTCTAAGGCATTATCTCTACACAACAAGATACGGATCTATAATACAAACGTTAAGTCTGTCCTATACGGTTCAGAAACTTGGAGTCACTAAAACAAATATGGAAAAGCTCCAGACTTTTGTTAACAGATGACTACGCCGGATATTAGGAATTAGTGCCAGAAAAGATAACTACAATCGATTTGTGGGAGAGAACTAGACAAAAGCCCATAGCCCAAGACATCACAAAATGAAAATGGAGCTGGATAGGACACACCCTACGAAAACCAGCTACCAATGTTGCAAGGCAGGCACTTGACTGGAACCCACAAGGAAAGAGGAAAGTGGGCATACCCAAGCAAACCTGGAAGAGGTCAGTCGTCAGTGAAGCTGAGGGAGCAGATGAAGAAAGCTGCTCAAAACCGAGTTCGGTGGAGAGGTGTGGTTGCGGCCCTATGCTCCCCTGGGAGTGCACAGGATTAAGTCAAGTAAGTCAAATGAAAATGATAAACTTTATGCATGAGCTTTGGGAATTTTAGGACACACCTGAGTCCACCCAACTCTAATAAGTTGGTGAAACTAAAGCAGTTGGACATTGTGCTGGCCACATAAACATTGGTCATGGAAATAGTTGACCTTAACATCATCTGCCCCTAAAGATCACAATGTCTGAAAGGGGTGATTTATTAATATATATATATTTTTAGCAAAGCAACTTTTCTAGAGACTATAATTCTAACAAGATACATGATATATTTTAAGATTGCTGAGCCATAAAATTTGCTAACTTATACAGGACACTAGGCCAATGAATAATGAATGACTACATCAGGTTGGTCCTCCATTACTTATTTATTCATACAATTTATACACTTAGAATTCAGTTAACACAAGTTAATGTATCCTGAGTTTGCAATGTAAATCAAGAGCTTACTTGACAATATCAGAGACCATGGAACTGGACAAACTTGTGCCAAGGGAGTCTGAGCTGGTCTCACTTTCCTCTGAGGTCACTGTAGTTGTCGAGCTTAACATAGAGTCCAACTAAAATACAAGGGGAAACAATGGAGACTTATGATCGGTGGAGTGGTAACTTTAGACAATAAAGGGAAGTAACCTAAACCAACTAGCTTTAAGGAAATATAAAAACATATTTGGAATGTTCACCAATACATCCATTTTTTTTTTACTATTGACATGATGATTCTGAAAGATATCGCAACAATGTGAGGAAGCTATCAGTTGCATGCATGGTGAGATTGAATACATTTTTGTTTTATTTATGTGTGAAATTGTTACTTTTCTTTGTTTATGTATTCCCAGGGTATGAGTGTGAACAGTACAAGTATGGATTGAGTGTCCGGAACTGTCCCTATAACAAGTGAACCTTTGTGAGTAGTTAGAAATAGTTGGTTTCTTAGAGTAAAAGAGGACAAGTGTTTTTTAATTTACTTTGTCTGTCTGTCTGGTCATTGTCAATGACAAAAAAAATGAATGAATCAAACAAGAAAAACATAAGAAATACTTCAAAAAAAAAAACATAGCTTATACAAGGTGTAATTGTAGCAATTAGTTTGGATCAATCATAAAATTAAATTTGTAATAGATCTAGACCAACAACAATAAATCTGTACGATTGATAATATTTTTACCAATTTTTTGTTTAGCGCTGTTTCATGCTTTTAGATCACTTATCTGGACCAGTTGGGAATAGGAGAGGGGGGAAAGGAAAGGATATCTGGTCGGATTTTACCATAATTTATAAGCCTTTACAAAAAAATAAGGGGGGGGGGGAGAAACTACCTGAATTTGAACTTGTGGCTCATACCTTCTTGGGATGACATGCTAATGAGGTACTTAAGACCAAAGAAGATTGTATAGTTATATATTGTTTGCTTCAATTTAGAGTGGCGACATATAAAAGGGACTATTTCAGCTTATACCACCACTTCAGTCAAGTAATTTTTTTTCCCCTTGTTCGAGATACCAAACAAAATAATTAATTACCAATTGTTACTAAATTAATTGGGTAATTTTTTGAATTGATTCTTGTGTTATCAGATAAAACAAATAGTTGTGTAAAATTTCAGCTTGATCTGAGTTTGAGAGTAGGAGAAATAATGTGTGCAAACTTTTGACCAGACAAACAGAGTGAGTTGATATTGGCTTTGTAAGAAAATTAACCAATTAGTTAATTAATTATTAGTAATTAATTAGCTTTTTTTTAATATGGAAAATGTACTAAGCTAACGAGAGATATAGAAAAAATGAGAGATATGGCAGCGATAGAATGGTGCTCTCCCCCTAAAATGTGTATGGGTTTGTTTGTTTGATTTGAGGCATATCGGCACAATTTAGGCCATGTCGTGCCTGCAGTCCCTTAAGGACCAATGTGTATGGGACTCTTGTCAATATGAAAGATAGACCAGAAAGCGACTTAAGCAATAGTGTACAGTTATGATTGATTCAAAATAATTGATGCAATTTCAATCAATATAAGCAAGGTTTTCAGAAACCTATTTCTATATTTAACTTGTTTTATATATTTAACATTTTCACTCTTGTGATAGTTGACACTTTTGGATATCATTATAAGTACATTAGTGTTTATAGTTGATCTGCTGTGATCAAAGTACTGGTGTTTCTGGGTACCAATATTGAGCAGTGTAAAGGTACTGACACTAACAACTAGGGGTGCACCGGATAGTCCCTCCGGCTCCAGCCGAATATCCGGCATTTTTTACTATCCGGTGCTATTCGGCTCCGGTCGGATATCACTACGGGATAGTAAACCGGATAGTAAAAAATACACCTATTTAATATGCATAAAGTGGACCTCGTTCCATTAATGTCTGTTGTAGAATGTATTAATGTTTATATTAAAACAAAATAATGTGCTTAAAAATAGAGCCATTATGAATATGCACCAAACATCGTTTATTATAAAGACAAGGCGTGTTAATAACTTAATATAAATAGAAATGAAACTTTACATCATAAATGCGCTTTACATACAGAGCAGCAATGGCTGACACTTTTTTCAATTTGTCTTGACCTTTGAGTAGGTTAGTTAACATGTTAAAATGCTACATTCCATGACTACGTCATGCTGGCCAGACGTCTGTCTAGCTGTGCGGGTATATCGAAGCGTGACCTCCGTGTATGTCGAAGGTGCCGGTATATCTCCAGAGGTAGAGATGAACAACTCCCACCCCTTTTATTTGTTTAGTCCATCACATTGAGTTTTTTTTATAGGCAGGTGACCACAAGTTAAATACGATGGACGTAGGTTTAATGTCAGCGTATTGACACTCTTTAGGGGTCACACCTTTCGAGGGAACTGAGTTTGTTTATTTAGTAGTAAATCTTTATTATGGGGGCTGGACTACATGAGCCACACCTCTAAGGTAACTAGGTATATTTCCAGATTGACAACTCCCTCCCCCTTTTATTTGTTTAGTCCATCACATTGAGTTCATTGATTGACAGGTGACCCCAAGTCAGATACTATGGACGTAAGCACTCTCTAGAGGTCACACGAGGGAACTATGTTTACTTAGTAGTTAATCTTAATTGGGGGGGGGGGGGGACTGGACTTCAAGCCAAACATCTACACGGGTATCCGGACAAAGAGTTTGCTTATTTGGAGAAAAATCTTAATCACGTGGTTGAGCTAGAGGGCCACACTTTTTCAAGTGTGCCGAGTTACTTGAATTACCTTTAGCTACGACTTTTACACACCTGACATCCATAGGCTTACTATGGTTCCCTTTTGTAACAGTTACTGAAACCACGAATAAAACAATTAATAAGTATTAATTAAGAAATATGTTTCTAACATACGTTCTTTGCATTTAATGTTTCTAACGTACGTTCTTTGCACAATAAAATAAAACAAAGATGTGCATGTTTGCGTGTGTGTATTTTTGCCTTGTATTAAAATCTTTACAAAGAAAGCTAATTTCATTGTTTAATTCTTTTGACTTAATAAATAACGGAAAACCTTACAGTAAATTTTAAAATCGCATAAAATAAATTGAATAAAGTACCGCAGTTAGATCTAGCAAACAAAGAAACAATATGCTGGAGCGTAAAAAACAACAACCCTTGACCTCTAACTAGTGGACGGGTATAATTTATCTATATGCTTGACTGACCATGCCAATGTGTTATCTTTTTTGACTGACACCCAACTCTATTGCGTGCGTATGCTCAAGGAAAAAACAATGCTTGATGGTTAACACAAATAACTAAACACACTACTCTAGTACTACATGTTTAGGCTCACTAGGTATATCTGACCAGGTTGTTGCTCTAAAATGCATGAACACATACATCCGACCACTATACAAGGCAGATTGCACTTAACTTATGAGAGATTTACATTAGTAATTAGTTAAATATATACTAACATTATTTACATTGACCTTCCTACACACATCCTTTACAGTTGGTGGCATCGTACATACACACAGATACACTCATGCTGTACAGATTTTTAGAAATACTGTTAAGTTTGAATAAATCAATCAGTAACAGAGTTTAAAACAATAAGGTATATCAAAGGAAAAAAAATAAAACCAACCAATATAGGTATGTTATTTAACAGTTTCGTAAAATGTTCAGCAACACAAGCTATTAACAAGACACTTAGGTATCCGGCTCTGGCCGAATATCAAATTTTACTATCCGGTCATATCCGGCCCCGGCCGGATATCAAAAAGTACTATCCGGTGCACCCCTACTAACAACATAATTCTCATAAAATATTCTTTCTTTGAAACCATGAGACAGTTCATGTTGGCAATCTGTGGCGTGGATGGAAGAAATGTGATAGTTTATGAATCCTACATCTTCATAACATTGTTCAGTAGCTCTAAGACTAACCTTTACAGGTGGAGGTTTCAGTGGAAGTCGGCCTTGCAGCATTAGGCGGACACACCTGGCAGCTAGCTCCTTTTCCGGGTCTCCATCTGTCTTGAGGTCAAAACTTTCCCCACGGCAGAGAATCTGGACATTCTTCTCCTTGATGTCCACATCTTTAGGGTTCTCATCAGACTTGATCTCAGTGTGCTCATAGCCTTGGATTTTTTGGTTCTATAGACAACATTAAAGCATCTTTTAAAAACTATGCACATGAAAATTTAGAAAGTTCACTTTTAATAAAAATAATTAGTGTAGAACATCAATTAAAGTGATCAAGAAAACAAAATAGTTGCATGAAGTGACAATGAAAAAGAAAAGTTATTTCAAAATGGCATTTAATTTAATTTGTCATTTCAAAAACTATTTGGACCATTTCAATCTTTGTTTTAGATACATTTACTCCAAGTGAAAAAAGATTAAAAGATTTAAAAAATATAACAATAAGCAGATAATTTTATCAAACGTTCAATATTTGAAAGAGATTTAATACTACAAAAACTTAAGTGTTTTAAAAAGGTTTCCAAAACTCACTATAACAATAACTTACCTTGGCCTGCCTGTTAACAATTTCTTTGTCTAGCTTACTGAGTTCATGGGACTTGTTCTGTTCTGCCAGCTTCTCTCTCAGTAAAATAACATGTCTGGTTTTTTCAACCTGAAAAAAACAAAGTTTCTAGTAATTTAATAAAAAAAAAAAAATGTAGATAAAAAAATAAATAAAAAAATTAAAAAATTAATTAGTTCTTGTACTAAAAGTTTAACTCTTTATCTACGTAATTATTTTTCCACATTCTGATACAATTATTCTGTTCATTTTTCAAATTTGTACATTCTACCCTATTATGATTAAATTTCAATAGCATTTTTGTTTGTTATCAGAAAACGTTACTTTTAGTATAAAATTATAGGAGTAAGCATGCGGTTTTTATTTAACACAAGTTATACTTTCTATAACTTAGAATTAATTTAATTTTTGGGGTCAAATAATAATAATAATAATCTTTATTGTCCATAAGGAAATTTATCTTACAAATAGTGCATTATACCAAACAAAACATTATGATGATATCGTTAATTAGGAGATAAAGTGTTAAAGCAGTTAGTGAATTTTGGATATCTTAAATGTAGTTTTTTTTCTTTAATACCAAGCTGTGATTGAAAAAAAAAAAATTTAAGTAGACTTGAATTCAACTTGAAAATGTTTAAAAAAATTGGCTTAGTTTAAATAGATTAACTTATTCATATGAATTTTTTTTTTTTAATTATTTTGTTTTTGTCTTCAAGACAATGATAAACCCTTTCCCTCCCTCCCCTAAACAGAAATGTGTCTCATTATTGAACAACTCCTCTGTTTAAAAGCAACTAGGTCACTTTTTTTTGTTAGCACAGCAATGCAGTCATTTCTATTTAAACAAAGTAATGAGAAAAGTTGCTTACTTTACATGTTTATTTACATTTCTGTATCAATATTAGGAAATGTTTAGCTACATCATTATAAAAGTAATCCAACAGTTTCATCTAGTACTTAAAGTGTCCACATACCAACTGTAGTCTAGCCAGTTTCTCCAGCTCCCACTGGTGGTCACCAAGCAATGAGTCACCCCTTGGTCTCCAACCATTCAAGTTCTCCTCCCCACGCACATAGGTCAGTGATGTGTCTAGGACACGCCTCTGTCTACGCTCCACTCCTATGTTGGAAAAAAATGACAGCCAATGATCAACTTATTTCAAAATATTGATTGTCATTGATGAACTCTTATGAAATGTCCAACAAGGTAATGTAAACTATCAGATATCTTTTTTATAGTTGCTTAAATTAAAATAAATATAAAGAAAAAATCTCTAAGAATTAAAAAAAAATTAAATAAATTAGATTTGAACTATAAAAACTAAAAAAAAACTCAAGTTCATTTTATATATAAAGTTAGAGGTATCAGCTCCCTGCAGATCAAGTCTATGAGGTCAGTGAATTAAAGTTACATGTTACATTTTTGGTCTGAACAATTACCAGATACTTTCATTCACTTTCCCAACAATATGTCAGTCACCAATTACTGTTTAAGTCAACTAATCTAAGTATGAGTCCAGAAAAATACCCAGCTAGCAATAGAATTTAAATTTTGGACACTTTGAGATGTATGTACACCAAGTACTTTCAGTCACCAAGTACTTTCAAAGAAACAAACTTGTTTTCATTTATTTAATTTTATTCTTCTTTGTTAAAAAATTAAAGATCCTAGATTTTTTTTTTAAGCAACTTGAATTAATCCCCCCAACACAGAGAAACAGACCTGGACTACCTGAGTCAGAGTACTGTCGTAGCAGCAGCTCATAGATTCCTGAAACCTTGCCGCAGTCTGGGTAGCGAGCGACTCCAAACAGACTCTTTAGGGCTCTGAAACGGGGACTGGAGAAGTTGAGGGGAAGAGTACCCCTACTTTAATGGATACATGCAACACTGAGTCACCAGGCTACTCAAGCAATGAATGAAGGTTAGGGAAACATGGTATAAATCAAAACTAAGACTAAAATGACACAAAAACAACAGATACACAGGTGGGTATGAAAAGTGTAACCATCCCATATTCTTTGTTTGAATGTCTAGCTCAATCTCTTTGAAAAAAATCATCTTATTGCTTGGTCACATTTGGCAAGTAAAATGGGTGGTAATAAACATATCCTAGTGTTAATCATTTATGGCAACTTGACAGCAAAATCATGTAAATCATAGGTTTAACAGGCTAGTTCATGTTTCCTCCATTTTAAAATAAACTTTTGAAGACAAATAAAAACAAAAAAAAATCTTTTTAAAATTTGCTCATTTAAGAGAACTATGAGAATGAAAATTATCAGATTGCCTTCTTGGACTCCTCTTGTAAATATAAAGAAACCTCTACATAACTCAAATATTCTAAAAAATCTATTAAATGAAATAAATAATGTTACACCAAAGAGTAATCTGAAATTTATTCTCAAGCCCTGGTTAAACTACAAAGTTATAAAATGAGATTGATATATGTGTGAGGTTACATCAAACACTGTGAGTCACTTTCATGGAGTCTTATATTAATAAGTTTGACAAAGGGTTTCAAATTTGAAAAAAAAAGCAACAATATTTTCTTTCCTTTGTTCTTTACAATACTGATTTGTAGAGATGGTCTTAGTAAATTGCGCAGAACTTAATTCTTTTTTTTTTTCAGTGAAGTATATAAATATACAACTTGATTTATTGAATTAAATCACTTCATATGTCATATTAGTTAAATCTAGACTCAAGAATGTGATTGAACAATTGAACCATTTAAAATACATTTTATAGTTGAGGCTTTTTATGAAAGCAATCACTGAATTAATTTGAAATTTATAAATATGATTGACATTAAACACTTTTATAATAAAATCAGGTCTTAAAAAATAAACTAAATAGAAGGGCAGCAACTTCAAACTAAAAACACTACCACAAATAACACATCTGAAGATACATCATTTTTTTTTTAATAAACATATTAAGTTACACTAAAAATCAAGTAATATTTTGTACGCATTATAAGTTATTTAAAATATTTATAAAAATAATAAATTAAAAAATATTTCTTTAAAACTGATTTATTAGCAAAATGTATGTAAATAAAATATCATTTATAAAATCTGAAATGTATCATAGGACATTTAGGATATCAAAAAGTGCAAAGGTAAAACTTTTTTACCTTGGCGCTGAGATCTTTGTGTCTCGAGAGTGTACTACCATGCACAGATCTTTAGTTATACATGCTGGCTGGGCGCAATTCTCAACCTGTTGATTGATTCAGTAATGACAACAAAGATTGACAGGATTTACATTCAGTTTTGAAAAATTACACCAAGTAAACTATCTTACCTATTAAATTACTAAGTTAATTAGTCAATACAGAAAGTATTGTACACATTATAACAACAGTGCCTGACAAAACCAGTAACTTGGTTTAGAAATTCTTGGTATAGATTCAGATATGTTAAGTCTTATTCAGATTTAAACAATTTCTCCTTGGTGCACTTGCTTATACCAATAAAAAGTTTGTACATAAGTAAGTATTTGTTTTGTAATTAATGTTGCAATCAGTTTGGTATAAGAACTTATTTCACAATATTTTTCTTTGATATTACAAGGTCCACAGCGCAGGATGTATGTGGCCAGCAATGACTTTTGAACCCTACTCCTACCCCAACCCATAATCCACTGTATGGACTCACTGTACAGGCTCAAGTAAATCAGAGTACAAATTTTGCCCTTAACTAAGATCCAAGCCTCAGTTCACACGTAAACACACAGTAATACTTGATCTCTAAGCCGCCTCCCAAATATCTTTTTTTTTTCCTAAAGTAGTGTAAGAAAATACATAAGATTCCATTAAATAGTCAAGCAGTCAGCAATAAAGTCACCTCAAGATAAGCTGACAAGGTCATGTAGACCTTCTCTCCATAAGCTGTAACTCTATTCAGCATAGGAGAATTGTGAAGAGAGCTGTCCCAGGCTGCTTCAAACTGGAAAAACACTCTAGCAGAGAAAAACAAAAAAATTAATGAAGAATGAGTATATGTAGAATTAGTGAATAACTTTGGATCATGTGCCTACAAATACATAAAGTTTTAAGAGGTTGTTTTATATCCTACACTTATTCATTCTACATTGGCATTCTATATTTATATATTTTGTAGAAAGTCATGGTTCACTGTTAGCAACAAAATGTAGATTTCATTAATAGTTACACAAGTCCATAGTTAAAATCTATACAAATGAACTATACATTGAGTTCTACGTAAATAGACCATGGGAAGACAATGGCTTGGTCTGAATCAGGCAAAATATGCAAACTCGGTTTGCACAGTCAATAGAACTACTGCATTCATCTTTAATCTTTGGAATTGAAGACAACGCCTTATAAATTATTCTATACATTTGTAATTGTGGTAAATGTATTAATCAGATATGTGAAGGACCTGATGCAGCCTTCCTTCTAAATTTAAATGGCAGCAAAGTATTGACCTTCAGATTTTGTAGCAACCATTAGATTAATAACTGAAAGCTACAACATTTATTTGGTTAACAGTAGTTATCTCAAAATCTAAAGTACATTTTTTTTATGTTAAACAATGTAATATCACAAAACAATATTAAAAGTGAATTGTAGAAACAGATATTTCAAAATGAATATTGAATGAATCCAAAGCCATTTGTAGATTTTAGTAAAAAACTATGAATACATTTTTTAAATAAAATTGCTAATAAAATAAAAATATTTGTAATATATTTGTACAGTCTTCATATAGTTCAGAGACAGGAAGAAGAAATAAACAATACTTTCTATTATTAAAGTGATGTTTAAGTGGTAGAGTTACCTGTCATCATTCTGATACTGTAGGAAATGAGCAGGAAATAGACCAAGGGACAGAACTGTTGTCTCTATATCATAGTCATAAAACTCCTGAGTATTCCTGATGCGACCTACATGAAATATGAAATATCAAGGATGAGACTCTTTACACAACAAACGTTTTGATACAAGGGCATTAGCATAGGAGATTGTGCAACACATTCAGTGCAGGTCAGGGTTTGAACAAAAATAAACTAACCTACAACAAGTTCCCTGACATCTTTCCAAGCAAAATGAGTTCTCTTCTCATGAACAATGGTAATGCGCAGTCTACGCTGGATACCTTGGTGCAACATGAATATACCTTTAGTAGGAAGATCTTCTGAATGGTCTACCACTACAGGAACATATCTGGTTGGATTTTACAAATATTATCTCGAATTACATTTACTTTTTATAATCTATTTTTGAATGGTATCTTATGAAATAACTAAATAAATTAATAGATTTTTTTTTACACCTTTAGTAAGAAACCATGGCTCAGAGATCTTTTATCTTCTTTAGCTATCTTAAAGAAGACTTTGCCCATAATTCAATTACTAGTTTATTGTAATGCAGTAGAGGGTGTGACTTTTATTCAAGATTTATATCAAGTAGCTCCATCTGACGACTGTGCTGAGAACAAAGCTAGTTTGTCATTGTGGTTACAACATAAAATCTTCATCCTAACTCAAATCTCTCCCAGGATGATGGGGAATGGCAGCAGAAAGGGGTTGATCCTGGGATCATAGAGACCATTGAACGACAGTCCAGAAGGCGCATACCACATGACCAGGCAGCCATTCATTAGCTACATAAAAAAGTTAACTTTCATCAAAATAAGCCCTTTAAGATGCTGAACAAAAAAAGACCTTAACTCTGGAAAAGAATCTCACACTACAAAGTAACTAACTAGACATAATACAGAGTATACTTACTCTCCATTAGGAGCTAGCTCACAGATTTCAAACCAGACCAAGAGATCACACTGAGAGTGTACAGGACTTGAGCTGAAAACAGAGAAATTAAGCTGTCAACTACACAATGCTGCCAACTCTTACAGTTAATGATGCCTTTAAAGATTGCTAAGATTAGTTGTAATTATTAACCAAAGGGCATGAAAACACTTTTAAATGTTTAAAAAATTGAATTACAAAACTCAATATTTTTTTTAATCAATTAGGGGTCATGATTTTAAAAAAAGGAGAGTGGATATCATGTAGACTAACTCTATATTTACCAAGAACATTTTAAAGCATAATACTTACATTTAAACATACATTCTTAACCTTAGATTTATTTTCTATGCATTAACTTTGAAAATTCTAAAGAATCTGAGATTAAAAGGGACTTAATTTTGAAGAAAGAACTTCACTAAACATATTAATTAACAATGTCTTAAATAAAGTCAATAAGATAAGGTTAATAAAATGGCATGCTATGTCAGTAAATTTATCCATCACCGAATCTGTAATTAGTTTGTTAATCTTCAGTTGAGCAATTACATTGAAGTGTGTAATTATTTAGGTTAAAATAAAAATGCATATGGAATAACATGACTTTAAAAAAAAATTTTCATGAAGCAAAATTTGTAAAAAAGTGAAGTTGTTTTTTTTTTTTTTTTGTAAAACTTTTTCAAAGCCTATTAAATGAAGGTATTTCCTATTGTCAGTGACATCTTGGTGACTAATCAATGAAAATTAAACCTGCAGTCTCAAAAAATTTCTGATGATATTCTATAAGCTCTCATTATAGATTTGTTTGTAATGTAATTATTGAATCCCTACAAGTATATTTCCTTTGGATAAATGGTTCAGCATGGTACAAATGCTGTTCTTGAATCTGATGCCCTGAAGAGGAGATGGCACCAAAGAGAATACAGAATGAACAAAAACCTGTCACAAATGGTTTAATGTGAATTTGGTTTATACAAAGTCTGAACTCAATAGTTGTTCATTTATTATGTTTTGTGGTTGAATTAAGCTGTTTTAAATCATCAGAAAACAATCAAGTAGGCTCAACAATATGATCAACTTATAAAGGATTTATAAATAAGCCACACAAAAACAAAAGCAGTTTAGCAAAATACAAAGAAATGCTTAGAAAAGATTTTGTCCATGCTAAATTTTTGACACAAGCAAACCAAACATGTGAATTGTTGAATGTCTTCTCTTAGTTCCAATGTCTTTGAGAAAAGAAAAGCAGGAGAAAGAATGAATGAGATCAGAGGAGGGGGGAAGAGAAGCAGGGGGAAGAGAAAAGTAAAGAGGAAGAAAGAAAAGATTTGCGATAGAATATTTTAAATTTATCTCCTTCATGTACAAGAACTAAGTTAATTAGCTGTAAAAAATGTTTCTATTATAAAAGAAAAAAATAGTGCAACATGTTAGTCAATCTAATATATGTTATAGCTAAGAAAACCAGAAAAGGAGCTACATTGTTAGCTAGCCAAACTAGAGAAAGAAAGCAAGAGAGTAGATTCTACATGTAGATAGATAAATTCAATGCTGAATGCTCATGCTTTTTGAAATCCACCACCTGAAAGAATGCTTACCCATCATTCAAGGTATTTTTCACTTTCAATATTAAGGACCTAAACATAAATATGTACAAACGGGTTACCAACATAATTATACACAAAGTAACAAAAGCAAATGAATAATATCAAATGACAATGTTGAACTGGGGTAAAGGTTATATCAATATGAAGGGTTGGAATCAAAGGTGGGCAACATAAACACATTGAGCACAACTAAGTTGGACAACATGCTTCTAGTAGTCAAGAGGTCAAAAGGTGAACTATTATTTTAAAATGATGCTAGCTTTTATAGAGTTTATGCGTTTAATCTGCCTTTGAAAAATAATACAGTGTATATTATTAAGATGTAACTATATTATTGTTAAATGGGTTCTTTAATTCATTATATAAAGATATTTAAAAAAAGCATACTGACAATTACTTTAATTTCTTTTTAAAAAAAAAGAATATACAATTTTTCGAAATGAAGATTTTACATAGTTTGTAACTAATTTAAATTGAAGATTTTTGTAAAGGTTATGTTTAAAATGTTTCGTTTCTTTTGTCCTACCTGTCCTGAGCTTTCCTCTTTTTTTTTCTCTCAAAATCATCATTTTTGTCTTTTTCATCCTCCTCTGACTTACTGTAAAGTTTACAGGCAAACATAGAACATCCAAAAAAAAAAATAAACAGAGAAAACAAAAAAAAAAAAAAAAAAAAAAACAAAGTTCAGAACAAAATTCACCAATTTTGTTCAATTACATACATGCAAAGATATCTAGGCTAAATCACACTCTGAGGACACAATTACACAACTTTGAAAAAAGAGACATCTAGTGTCAAAGTGAGCACTAAGAAGGTCATGTCCAAGTTGTTGCTGCCAATAAATATGCATTGTGCTAGATAGGCTACACACTAGTCTTAAACAAGATGCCATACAAAGGCAATGTTCAACAGTCATCATTAGTCTATTATTAAATGCAAGGAAAAGTTTAGTGAAACGACTAGAAAAAAATATTATAAAATATGAAAACTTAAAATAATGTCAAACAAGTTTTATGAACTGTTTAAAAATAATTTACAACTCTAAATTTTAGAAATGAATCAGAAAAAAAAAATACTAATAAAAGACAACAATCAAGACAAAAAAAAGTTACATTAATTTTTTTTCAATCAATGTTTTTAAGTATATATATGTATGTATATATATATATAATTTTTAGATTTTAAAATAAATTTTCTATAAAAAAATAAGTAATTTTCTTAAACAAGCTTTTTTTTTTAAAAATTAAATTTGTTTTTTTTTTAAACTAATTTTCTGATAATTCTTCATTCATGTTTGACCTTTAGTTTCCTGGATACTGTAAATATTTGTATAATACCTACTAAAAGTCTGGGTAAGTGCGACTTTAAAGTTGAATCATGAAAAAACTTTTAAATGAATATTATAAGATGAATACAAATATATATATAGTGAAAAACAAAAGAACAATATATTCAGCACAACAACATTCTAAAAATACAGCAATAACTAGAAGTAAACACAAAATAGTACTAACTTACCTAGATGGTGCAATGATGCCATACTTTGGTGAAGGGACTGGCTTGGACACTGGCATAGTGGGGAAACTTCGACTTGGTGGTGGCCTCACACTATGGAATTAGTATAATTTATACATTTTTAAAAGAATATTAGCCCTCCTAAGTAACATTATAAACCATTAACATTTAAGCAAGTTATTCATTAACTTATGTTAAAGCTTAATTAAAACTAAATTTAACACGAGGGATGTTAGAACTTAAAACTAAATTTAGCGTGCCTTATGCCAGATGAACCAAAAAAACTAAACCGTCATCATAACTTACTAAGGGCAATCTTTAGACTGTTCATGTAAGGGATGTTGCTGATAGTGACCCAGCACCTCAAAGACCAAAGGTTGTGTTTTAATGTAGTCAATGAAGGATTTGGTCACAGTCACAGTGAACTAGAAATGAGGAGGAAAATTGAAAATTAATTCAAAATGGACCATCAAAAAAATCATACACAAAAAATAAAAGCATACAACACGTTAGCTTAAAAAATAGTCAAAAAATGTGTGTGAGTAAAGAAAATGTGATGGAATAAAACTTACATTCTGAACATGATAAAATCCTAGTGGAGGACCTTTCCCAGTGTTCTTTAATGGCTCAGTTGAAAATGCTTCATCATGACGATGCAAAAAGCTGATGATGAAAGAATTATTTACCAGTCAAAAAGAATTTTCTTATTGGGAGGTAGATTTGGAATATCTTAATAAATGTAGTAATTCAAAAATCAAATTAATGCTGCAGTTTAAAAAATAAAATAAAAACCCATATGAAATGTGTACACAGATTTGATTCTACTATAACTATGAACTCTTTCTTTTCTCCTAGAAATCTTTATGAGGCCTTCCTATTACAATCAATTTAATTGTTGAACTTAAGTGTTGCAGACTGCAGCAAGAGCAAGAGGCTAAACTTAGTTTTGAAATTTATTTCATCAGTTTTGAATACTTATAACATTTTTTCTCAAATTTAGAGGGAAAAAAAAAGGGGTTGTAGTATCGTCCGCTCACTCTAGAATTCAGCCATGTAGATTGATCAAGACTAGGATGTTCTAATAAAGTTTTATCTCATAGGTATTTTTTACTAGAGGTAGCAATTATTGTAAGAGAAACAGCCTAGTAGAAAGAGGACTATTGTCAGTTTTTTAAATTAATATTAAACTTCTTTTGCATGCGGCTTCAGAACAAAATAGCTGGAGGTCACTTACAAAGGCCGCGGATATACATTTGAGACCAAAAGAAAATCCGCTGCCAAGGACAGACATAGACTGTGATAATAAAATCTTAATTGTCCAATGACGGACAATGGTTATGCTTGCCCTGGATGTGGCAAAATATGTAGGTCACAACTGGGGATGTGTAGCTACGGGAAATACTGCATTCCTCATTAATCTTTGGAGTCAAAGACAGGCCTTACATTATTATTTTTGCTTAATAAATATAAGTATTTTGTGCCAATATTTAAAATGTTAAAGTTAAGTGATTATTCTAGTTAGATTTATGACCAGATCTGCCAGAGCTACAATTATTAAGTAATGGTTCTCAGTAACATCTACTTTACATTCTTTACATTTGTTTCCAGCATGACTTACTTGAACTGGCAGAATATGTCTGCATACTCTGGTGAGATGTTGGAGGCCTGGAGAATGGTCACTCGGAACTGGAACTGGCTACCAATGGTCAGATGTTCTGGCAAGTCTGAAGCATTCATTTCTGGGCAGTAATCAAACTTACCGTACTGGCCTTTAGTTTTATTGTCACTTTCTATAAGATGATTTTCTAGTAAAGAAGTAAAGAAGAGTGCATCAAGAAAACTATTTAACATTTGTAAAATAAATAAAGAAAACAATTAATTTAAAAAGCTGTTTTCAAAGAAGTTTTTTTGTTGTAATTTTATTTTTGTCTCAACCTAACTAGCAAAATGTACTTTTTCTTGTATAGATGATCTTAATGAAGAAAAAATAAACTTAAAAAAGGAAATTGGATTAAAATTATAGATATGTCGTAAAATGTAGCTCTTCGATGTCTTAAAACTTTTCAACAATGCCCCCTGATCAGTGTTTTTAGTGTTATTTCAACAACTGAATTTAAAAAGAATACTAAAAAGTGAAAAGCCCAAACTATCAAAGTACCTGAAATGAGCATGGAGTTATCCATAGTTTGTCCTTCACCTTCCACAATACGAAGTTCCTCCAGTGAGGACACCATTGTGTCCACTGGTTTCTCCATCCCTGGAGGTAGAGGGAAGCTCGTGGCTTGGATCTGTTTCTGTTGGAAGATTGTAGTGGAAGAATGTAAAAGAAACAAGCAAGGTCAACTATGGACTGACTACAACAATTGTCAAGAAAGGAATTCATCTGCCAAACACATACACCCTCAATTTCTCTCAGAGACTCCAGCGCTCACTTTCTCTCAGATACTCAGCGCTCACTTTCTCTCAGATACTCCAGCTCTTACTTTCTCTCCCTCTCTTTTTTTTTTTGGTCTTCCTTTCTATATTTTTTTAGTCATATTTATGTTAAAGGTTTTCATAAGTGAAAAATGGCAATATTAGATATTTAAGGCCATTTGTCGTACACTAATTAAAAAAAAATAACCAAAAAAAAACTATAAATCAATATATAAAAAAAAACGTGGCTTACCTTGTTGAAATATTCCTCATCACTGAATGTAATTTTGGCATTGCCTGACTGCTTCACACCAGCACTGTATTCTTGAGGGTCATCTTTGTCTGTGGATACAGCATTCATTTAATTGTGGTAGTTTGTACATTTTAAACAATGGGCATAATGATGAAATTTATTTTTTTTTAACCACAATGTGACCCAGGTCATTAGAGTATCTTTTAACTTTAAAAATTGCCTTACATGGAAAGTTGCAAAAATTTTTTAAGCAAGTTATGGATTAAAAATTCAAGTTTTTGTTTACCAGTGATGGCTTGAACAGCTACTCGGAGGTAACCTTTGACATCGCCTTTATCATTCACTACTGCTACTCTGTGCACAAGCGGAACTGGATAGAATAGGTTGCTCAGATAAACAAATGCTCTGAAAAGAAAGCAAAATTAAAGTTAAAAAAAAAAAAGAGATTTATGAAATGTAACAAAATAGTGAAGTTAATATTTGTTTTAATCCAAACTCATCATTAAAGAAATTGTGAGTTCTATAACTAAAAAAAGTCACCTAAAATATATTTTTAATAAGACCTTCTTGAGTGAACATATACCTCATAGGAGCTATTCTTACCCACTTTATAAAGTATAAAGCTATCTCTAAGACATTAGCAATGTGAATGGTACATAGAAATGTTTTCTTAGTTGCAATGACAGAATGAAAAAAAATACATTAGTGTCTTATCTCACATGAAATAATTTTTGTGTGAGCTAACAAATAAAATTGAATATAAAAACTTACCTTCCTACCAATCTAAACCAAGGGAAGCGATCATAAAATGGATCCCCACCAGTCATACTGTCAATGTTTGGTTCAGGTGAAGTAGGTGACAGTTCAGCCTCATTGTGGTACATCTCTCTCATCAGCTCCAATCGTTGCCTTAAAAAAAAATTAAACATTCTCACAATTTATTTTCATCTGCTATAAACTTTTTTTAGATGAGTTTATCATTTTAACTCTATCTTGTTTATGTTTGTTATGTTACAATAGCGCCTTGAGCTTACATTATGTTTGTTAACAGTGATTTTTAAATCATAACTATTATTATTATTACTGTACACATTAAATTAAAATATTTATTTTTTAAAAATAGAAATGCAATATATGAGATCCTAAGTTTATTTATGTATAAAAAAATGCTAAATGAAATTATTCATACATTTTCTATAAAAGAGAAGCTTTATCAGGACTATCTATAATGCTAAAACAAATATTTTAACCAAAAAAAATATTTTTAAATACTGATAAAATAAATACTTTATTAATTTAATTTTTCAAAATAATGTGAACATTAGCTAATATTTCTTATTCTTTTAATATACTAGTATTGCATGATAATTTGTATAACTTTCAGAACTAGCTATATTTCTTATAATTCTTTTAATACATTAAATGAAAATGTGTATAACTTTCAGAAGAACAGTCTATAAATTAAGTTAAAGGCTTTACCAATAAAAGAACTTAAAACAACAAACACTTAACATATACAACAGCTATTAGAGTAGTATTTCCTGTGAACATTTAGAAAACAAAGTCATTCAACAGAAAAAAAAAATACTTAAAGCTCCATAAATTTAATAATACATGACATATATATCCAAAAAAAAAAACCATCAACAATGACTGAATTTTTTCACCCTTTTAGTCTAGCGAGTTCATAAAATAAATTTAAGCTCGTAATTAAAAAAAAATTAATAACAAATTAATTGAAAAAAAATATTAGTGAATATTATTGAAAGCTATTTAAAGTTATAATAAATTCAGTGTTTTTTGTGTTTTTTTTTTACTTTGAACACAATTTTTTTAAAGGCATCATAACTAATCATGGTCATATGTTGATGGATTGGACATAACAGTTTTGATTCAAATATTTGTATTAAAATTTCAATAATTAAAACTTCACAATAAATAATACATCAGATTTTAGAGTCAAAATGATTTCATATTAAGTCATTAACTATTTAGTGTGTTCATTTTGTGTAAAATTATTTAGCATACAACTAGTTTCTAGTGATGAGGCCTTTTAAAGTCAGCATGATATATTTAGTTGAATTGTTCTACTGTGTTTGGACAAAATATAAACTGATGGGGTAAATGCAAAACAAAATATTAAAAAAAAAAAAAAATACAAAAAAAAAAAGATGAAATCTATGACATGGCATATATAACACTGCATCTATCGCAGATATCGGTTATGTGGTTTAGAAAATTATATGAGTGTTGAGCTGAGAAACACAGCCTCTTTAGTTTACACTACTGATCCTATTGTAACGTGAGAAAATTGCTCAAGATTATGTGCTATCCCCTGCAATGTACAGGTCTTTGTATCAACAGACTGAACATTATAGTTCAAGTTTCTCAATTGTTTATTAGGTAGCATTGTTATTTTTTGGGTGCCATTTTATTTTAATCCGCTATTCTTCACTTTCAATGACGACTCACAAACATGTTATCTACTTTTACCAAACTGCGCATTTCACTGTCCACTCTCCTTTTCCCTCCAAATAAGTCTTACATAAGCATACAGTCCAGTATTTGACAAATTTCTTGGGTCCACCAAGAACCATTCAGTAGAAAAACACAGATTGTCACTACTTCTGTTATAGTTTAATATTTAAATATGTGCTATAGTTAATTTGTACAGTTGGAAAACACAGCTCTGAGTATTTCTAGGTTGTGAATAGTTTCTTCTGTTTAAAATCAAAGTGTCAGTTATGTGAAGGTTTTGTCTAAGTATAAATTATTTTAATGTTACATTTTTTACATTTTTTTTTGTTGAAAAATTAAACATTTTATTATTATATCCTAAGTTGTTTTCAATATTAGCACTATTAAATATTCTTAAATATTAGTTTATCAAAACAATTAAATTCTAAAATATTTCTATGTCAATTTTTCTGTGCCTCACTATATAGCAAACAATTAGATATGTAAGATACAAAGTCAACATGTTTGATATTTCTAATTGTGTAAAGATCAAGACATAGAAAATTAGAATATGTGTATCTTTCTAAATTTTCCAAATTTTTAAATGACAAATATCTTATAATTTAGACAATAAATGCACACACTAAAAAAAAAATTCTTTTAAATCTTAGTGTTACATATTTCTGTATTTCTTGATACAATTTCAATATAAGCTGCATGCTAACTAGAAAAAAGCAACATTGTAAAAGCCATGCAATTAGTGAATGAATCATTTTAAAAAAATATTTCTTGAAAGCTAGAATATTAAAAAATAAATAAATTGTTTAAAGCCTTAGGTCTACCATAGGTGCCCTGGAGAAAGTGAAGTGTTTTAGTGCAACAGCAAACATAAAAGTAAAATTTAACTAGAATGTTGGAAGACTTTGCATGTTGCCTGAAAAGAAACTCTTCACTGTGTAGAAAACAGATAACAAAGGGAGAATGACAAAGATCAATCGTGCATGTATGAATTCCATGTTCAAGAGACAAAATGTAACTATTTTGTAGGAAATGAACCCTGTCTCCTTTAGCTAACAATCTATTACATTCTTTACTTTAAATAATTAGCAGGCATGACAACATCAAATCTCACAGCCAAAATAAGGAAGCAAACTAAACACAAAAATGTAACAATGAAAAAAAAAAGCAAAAAGAAACTGAAGTTCAATTTAAAAAAATACAGAGACACAAATATTTCACAGCAATGACTTCACAGAGGAATTACAAAAAAGGAACATGAATAATATGCAAATTTCCCTGACCTTGAAGGAATGAGGGTGCGGAAATTAAAAACATTTTGTTGCCCACAGGCCGAGAGGCAGTGGAAAATATCCTGCTTAGCCTCTGGGGTGTCTGGGGACAGGTCTTCATTGTATATTTCCCGCATCAGCGTCAGACGGTGCCTACAAATCCCCGGACATAAATGAGGACAGGATTGGAGAGGCACAAATAAATATTGTAATTTATTTTTATTGTGTAAATTTCAATGCCGTTATTTAAAGAAAAATTATAGCCAAATGTACCCAAAAATATTACAATTTTGTAGGAAAGAAAAAAAAAATTAAAAAATAAAGTTACAATTCATAAATTTGAAAACAATAAAAAATGGACAGATATATCAGATAATTATAATATAAAAAAGGAGGGGGTGGGTTCCAGTAGGCAGCAGTATAGGAGAAACAAAAACAAAACCTGCTTGTGAGTTAAAGCCGAAAAAAATTTTTTTCCTAAATAAATCTTAATTTAATCTATCTCATATAGAGGTATATCTATTAAAAGCTATTTTATTTTTTTTCAATTATTAAACTTGCCTTAGTTTAGAAAAAAAAAACACAACAATTTAACTTGACACATAACAACAAACACACATCTTGCTTGTGTCACTTTAAGTAATAACATGACATCTTAAGAGTTAGTTCTTGGCGTGAACAATCATCTCTTATAGCACAACACCATTATTTGTAAAAATTATTTTTTTTAAACAATACCTAAAATAGAAATTAAGTAGGACAACTGGCAGCTTTCAAAACTTGTATTAGAAAAAAAAAATATAGCTAGCACTAAATTAAATTTGAAAAAAAAAAGATCATTATACACGTGTTAGAAATAACATTAAAAGTTTTATATAAAAAAAAAGGCCTTTTTAAGTAAAAATAAGAATAAGAAGAGCAAAGAAGGCCATATTAAAATTTGTTTGAGAATGTAAACAAACAAGGGAATATAAAAAAAATAAAAAAATTTTGACACATTTTTTTTTATTGTTGCTGAAAATGAAAGTTGACTTAACTAAAGGAAAAAAAAATACATCAAAATGCCAAGCAAAGGTTAAAGTCAGACTGACCTCTCCCTGAGTGGAGCCAATGGTTTAAAAAAAAAGTGGTGGGGGAAGACCATAAAAAATCTCTTGAAATTTGTTTTATAAAAAAAAAAACAAAACAAAAAAAAAAACATGTGCGAGATACTAAAACATAAGACTCAAAAATTTTTTTTTTTGTTTAATTTGTGAAGTTTGTTCATCTTAAGGCACACTCATGCTTCCATGAACCAAATGAGCACATATTTAGCAGTGAGTTTAAATAAAACAAAACAGAACAATCAATAATCAACCACCAAACCATTCATTCATTCTTACTAACAAAAAATAAAGTTATTTTTTAAAGGGAGAGAGCCTGTGCAATGTAGCAGCAGGTTTCCTCCCTTCTCCCTTAAAAAAAAACAAACTAATGCAGATATTGAAACTCAAGCAAGTGTGTTGAAACAAACTAAAAATAATCCATCATAAAGTACAATTAATGTCAAATTAATGACTTGTCAGGAAGGAACAGGCTCTAAGTGATTTAAAACAAATAGTCCTAAATACTAGAAAATATAACAAATAAAATTTCTATTTCACATGGGTATAAAATAGTTATTTTTAACAGCAAAAATGGCTACCCTGCTGTCATTCCTAAAAAGTCTAGGGAACTTTGTTTTCTTCAAGACAAAAAAAATGAAAAAAAAAACATAAAACTGACAAGACAACTGAAAAGCATGATGTTTTTAAATTTTCAAAATACTGTGGCATTAAAAAAAAATTAAAATTAAGCTGTTGACAAACTCTTTCCTTTAGAAAGAGAAACAACCATAAGAAATAATATTTCTTCATTGATTGAAAATGAACCTACGTAAGTGTTCTCTGATCAGCTTTACTATTTGATGGTGAAGTTGTGGATGGACAAAGACAAGCTTTCATTGACAACAAACATAAAAAATGAAAGGAATAAAAAAAAGGGGGGATGTGTCAGGTGTGGCAACATGGTTACACTTCTTACCGTAGCTTCTCCAGGCTCCAGTAGTGGGTGGCTCCATTCTTTGTGTCCTGAACCTCCACTGCAACAATGGTCTTGGGGAAAGGGCGTGAGTCATCTCGTTCTTCAGCAGGCAATAGATCAGCAGGAAGGGGGGAGTACAGGGTGTCAGTCAGTAGAACAAACTGGAATTGGACCTGTGGAGGTAATTCAGCAAAAGTCACATAAGCTAAAATTCTTCAAAACTGTGTGTATTAAAATGATCTCTACATATTGCTGTTGGTCTACAGTAGATCAAGAAGTGGAACAAGAAGCAAGACTGCAAGATGGACATGAGGGGAAATAGCCCAGGACAGAATTCAATGGTGAACTACTGCTGCAGCCCTATGCTCCACTAGGAGTCAATAGGATTCATTCAAATCTTATTCTTGAGGGTGATATACTTGTAGAGATAATGTCTATTTTTAATCTGCAGTCATGGGAACAGACTTAGCAAAAATTGTACGTAATTTTCCACACCCACATTTATGAACCTGCATGTTGTGGTAACCAAAATAAAAAATTGATAAATTCTTTTTATATAATGTAAAAATTTATTATATTTAGTATTTTCTTTAATAATGTTACCTATATACACTAGAAGTATTGAAATTTAAAAATCTAGATCTAGATCAAGACATTTTATCTATCTAGTCTGAGTCAAATGACTAGATCTAGATACAAAAGTGT
This sequence comes from Biomphalaria glabrata, assembly GCF_947242115.1. Classification (NCBI taxonomy): domain Eukaryota; kingdom Metazoa; phylum Mollusca; class Gastropoda; family Planorbidae; genus Biomphalaria; species Biomphalaria glabrata. The sequence goes on along the minus strand of NC_074723.1, from coordinate 15,214,651 downwards.
AGCTCTAGATCTAGAATTTAGAGAAAACAAGGTGGTTTTTAATTATATCACTAGAACTTTGTAAATAGATACTGGATATGGGCATGTTCAAACAAATTAAGTCTTAGCTCGCACTAAAATGGAAAAATAATAAAAATTGGATTTTTTTTCATTAACTCTTCAAGACCGTAATGACGCTGACAGCGACCAGTCTCCCGGCTGTGCTAACGTAATGACGCTTCCAGCGTCCGATCATTATTTCCCTGTTTACTTCTTTTTCTTTTCTAATCCACGTTCTTAATCCCTTAAATGGTTTAAGGAAACGCTAAAGCGGCCATTTTGAAAGTTTTTTTCTTCTGATACTTTGTTGATCTAAGCTGTTTTTATTGTTCTAAATATTTTTTTTTGTAAGTGACTTGTGAATTTTATTTTTTTTTGCGTCAGACATCATGGCTGACAGGCCTTCTTGCCGTTTTACTGCTGATCAGGCTCTAAATATCTTTTTAGATACGAATGATAGTGATTTTGATTTGATTTTTTGATTTGAGGCACATCGGCACAATTTAGGCCATGCCGTGCCTGCAGTCCCTTAAGGACTACGAATGATAGTGACATGAGTGACTTAGACTTAGAGTTAGATAGAGATTCTAGAGCTAGAAAGTTACAATGAAAGCGATTTTCAGACTCAAGTGAGTCTGATAGTGAATTATTCATCCCTAGATCTAGTAAAAGTAGTAAACGAAAGGGGGCAATAATTGGATAGAGTTTAATATTTCATACAATAATAATGATTGAGGACTGTTGGAATATTCTTTTTTTACTTTAGAAAGTCAGTTTTTAAAGATCAAATTAAAAAAAAAAAATTTTTCATCTCTGAAATTACCTAATTTTTTTTTCCAGTGACTATCTATAACATTGAAAGATAAATTATCTTGTAGTAAATTCAATTTCCAACAAAATTTTATATAACAGGTCAATGTTTTAAGAAACAGAAAAAACAGTATGACGTTTATAAAAAGGCTTCTGTGATAAAAATTGTGGGGAAAAAAAATAATTCCGGTAGAATGAGAAAAAAATTACGGTTTTTAAGAGTTAAAAAAAAAAATTAAAATTTCACATGTTTTTTTTTTTGTTTGAAAAAATGGATTGAACAGAAAATACCCATCAGTGAATCTGGGATTAAAAGACATTTCAATTCTGAGTCAGTTGAAAGAAGTACCTAACAGCTGATGAGCAAAGCAATAATAATTATTGCTCAAGCAATGTGGCTCTTATATGCACTGGCCAAAGAAACTAAGAACCTTTCGTCACTATCTCCATAAACATTAAGGACTTGTAAGAAACCTTAACATTTTCTGAACTTCACTCATGGCTTAGGTCCAGCAATTTCTATTAATATAGTCAAAGTAACCCCAATATTATTCAGTCTCATAGAAGGTAATTTATATTGAAATAACTATGTTAAAAATAATAATAAGTTATGACTACGGAAAGAATAATGATGAAATCTTTCAGGTACCTTTTTATTTAATTCCACACTTATAGCATTGGCTTCTTTCAGGAAAATTGCATTCCCCCATAAGTCATCCTGGTGAGGTACATTATTAGAGCATTCAAATAGTGAAAGGAAATTATGACTGATCAAATAAATATCATACAGCTAGATCTATTAGCTAGACAAATAATAATAACCAGTATCACAATTATCTAAATAAAAAATGATTTGGACATCAAAGTGACATGAATATAGAATGAACTAACTACTTACTCGAAGTGATGTGAACTGATGATATTTCCATTTCCTAAAAGCCCAAGCAGCCAAATCTTTCTCTCTGTCACTCCAATGTACTTCTGTTAATTGAAATAGTTTATTGTACACAACTAATTGAAACTCTACAAATCCATAAAAAAAACACTTGATTCTATCTGAGAATAAAATGTAGGGGACCTAATCCTAACTTTGAGGTGGATTCATTTCAAGCCTAACCTTCTTCCTCCTCTTCCTCTTCAAAAATGTTGGTAGTAGCCACACTGGAGATCATCGAGTGCCTCTCCACCTGTTCTTGTAGAGACTGGATGCGATTCTCATAGTCCTAAAATCAGTTTTTATTTCATTCTCATGAGTCATGTTTAAAAGAACAAATTAAGTTACATTACTCTTCTTTTTGAGTGGAAATTTTTCATTTTTGTTTTTTGTTCTTTTATTATACATTGTTTTGTGTATTTTAATGAAACATTTTTTTTTAGTGATAATGAATGACTTCATTGCAGTAGGTACAATTGTAATCTTGTGCTTTTTACTGGAGTTTTTAAACTAGTGCAGCACTGAGCTTAAATAATACGAAAATATTAATTGGGGTCACACTTGATAGCACCTTATTATAGAAATAGAGAATGAGGCCTTTAGAAAAAGGTGAAAACGGTTTAAGACTTTCTTTCATTGTTTATTACTAAAATTAAAATTCAGGTAGTGGCAAATTGAATAAAAATAGACTTTCTTTCATTGTTTATTACTAAAATTAAAATTCAGGTAGTAGCAAATTGAATAAAAATAGTGAAATTTAATATTAATTTTACAAAAAATATTATAAGCGTGTATTCTAAAATACATATATATATATATATATTTTGACAAAAAAAGAAGTATATATAATAAATACAATATTGCATATGTACATGTGCATATAAAAAATGTCAATTACCTGTCTTTGTTGCTCAAACAGTAGGTCTGCCTCTTCCTTCTCCTTTCTATACTGTTCCTCTAGCAACATGAGACGACTCTCCATTTCCTTACGCAGATCTATTCCCTGTTTCTCCAGCAGCTCTAGCTGAGCGAATGTCCAGTCCACTGGCTCAGCTGCAGATAAGTTACATTACAGAAATGACTGTTTTTCAAACTCAACTCACTACTAATATATTGTCACATCATAGCAGAAATGATATCTAAAGCATTGGTCAATCATTACTTTGATTATAATACTTACTGATTGGGTTATCTGTAGATTCTATCATGGACTCACTCATCAATGCTCGACTGGCTCGTGCTAAAGAAAAAAATTAATAAGAATGTTTTTAATAAAACGTTATCTTCTTATACCTTTTTTTTATGTCACTATAGACTTTCATTTCCCTTTGATCAACCTATTTTTAAATGTAATTATACCATCAAAAATAGTTTGTTTTAAGTGTTAAATGATAGGCACAAAATGATTGTTTAAACACTAGAATGACAAGCCAAAAAATTCTCATCTACCTGGTCAGAACTTTACATAGAATATAAAATTTTAACATTTCTAATTGGGTACCTAAAATTAACAAGTAACACAGTTGCTCAAAGTGCTAAAATTTTTTTTTTTTTCTACATCAACCTACAATACCTATCATCTTCAAGAGAAATATTAGATCCAATGCAGTTACCTTGCTGAGGATGGTTGAATCTAAAGACATGGTGTTTCCCAAGAATGACACGGGCACCAGTCTTCATCTTGACAGGCTCCGTCACCTGCCTGCCATTGACATAACAGAGTGCACCTTCACATGGTATTAGAGTCACATTACCTGTAAGAAACAAAAAGATTAATCTCACAAATAAAATATACACACAATATTTTCTTTAATACTATAAATAAACCATTTCACAATTTGTAAGCCAGAATTCTCTAAACTAAAATGTTCTTGTCAAAGAGAAAAAAAAAAGTGAAGAAGAAACTAGAAACTGACCATCAATATTTTCAAAGAGACAATGTTCTTCCAATATATTGGATCCACTCAGCTGCACATCATTAGGTTTCTCTGCATCATGGAGCCCAACTCTTTGAATAGTTTACAACAAAGACATGAATTACATACATTACACTGTATAGTTGTACACATATTTCATTAATTATGAGAAGATAGAAGTCAATACACTGGTCAAATTTAACATAAAAAAGAACTGAAAGCAAATTAGGCTACAAAAGGTTTAACATAGAGTATGTATTTTCTAATAATTTTCTGTGCCAGAAAACATTTGGTAATTTAAATTGTTTTCATCAGCATTCTTAACAACCATGACTAGGACACTTTGGCTGAGTTGGGTTACTCAAAACAATTGGACAAGGATTTATTTATAAAATGTCCTGGTTCAAAACTGTTGTTGACGTTAAAAAAAAAAGTTATTCCATTGTTGAATAGATTTTAGTTAGACTATTGGAGGTTCAGTATAAGTGAATAAGGGCAGAATAAGCACCAGGGTATTAGCATAATTTTGTTTCAGTGAGTTACATTTAGGGTTTATGGTAAGAATTGTTGTTTATTATAATATTTAGAGTCAATATTTAAGTACCAATATTATTATTTATCAACTTATGTTTTTAATGATGCATGCATACAGTATGCTATCAACTTCTAGAGATTACCACAAAAACATTATAAGGACATCCATTACCTAGTAGTCCCTTCCTTTATGTAATAAAGCAAACATTCTGACATGAGTGGATCTTCATTCAGGTTGACCAAATGTGGAGACTAATGAAATATAAAAGAAATATTCAGTATGTAAACAAAATAAAATAAAATATAGATAAACAAAAAGTCAAATAAAAAAAAATTAAAAAGACCAAACATTTAGTCTTTAGTTGTATCTGTTACCTTCTTTGGAGAGAAAACACCTATTGTTCCACCATCTTCTTTTAAGGCTACACCCATCTCAGCCAGAAGTGCTTCTCTGTAGGGAAATATAAAGGTCAATTCTTTTTAACAAATACTCTAGGTTTAATGTTAAAGCTACTCATAGTTTTATCTGATCAAATTTTATTTAGGGATGAAGCTACGTCAAAATCTTATGTAATTAATTCAGTTTTGAAAATTATTTGACAACCTGATAATATTTAATGAATTGTAAAAAATATTGGCTTACAAGCCACTACACAAAAACAAAAGTAAGGCCTAGAACTATGAACATGTTTGAGGATTTCTTTCTAAGCTGTTCAAATATAAAAGTTTATATAATTCCTGTGTACTATGAAGGTCAAGTAATACCAATATGAAGCTAGGCAGAAAGTAAAGAGGAAAATAACTTTTATTGGAAAGAAAAAGCTTTCTAAGCTTGACAATAAAAGTTGTTAAGAGTTACAGAATGAAATAAATAATGTTACCAGCAATTTTCAGGCTCTGGATATGGAGAATATAACATGTTTTTCCCTCACCTTTCTTTTCTTATAGATTCTGTCTTGTGGAGTTTCTCCTCCCATGACAAGTTCAGTTCAGCAATGAGTTTCTCTGTCTCCTTCAGTCTCTCTAGGGCATCATCCCCACCCTCCAGTGTCACAGACTCTTTCCTTGACCTTGATCTGCCACGCTGTTCTAAGTACTCCTGCATACTTTGACCTGTAAAAGAATGTAAAACTTTGATAAGCTGGATTGAAAGACACATAGCAGAACTAAGTCTTCAAAAATAGATTGCTTAAGAACTTTAAAAAAGACAATGTTTGTGCTAAAGGAGTCAATGATATTTCAGGTAAACTAAAAGACCATATAAAAGTTACGTAAATATCTATACAATCTTTGGATTTAAAACTGAAAACAAGACAATACCGAACACAAAATTTGTTTTCACACTATCAATACATACAATATTGTTTAGTCTAGCAATGATTTTTTTCAAATGTTGACCATCAACAGTGTTACCTACCTTCTCCCAGTTCAATGCCTTCACTTGTAAGTATGTCTTTCAGCCTTGCCACCTCCTCTTTAAGCTCCCTGATAAGTTTAGCATTGGGATCTTCATTGACCACAGCCTTGCACATGATCTGTTTAGCTCTATCAGCATATCTAGTCAAACAAATGATGTGTTGGACATTGTAAAAGTTATACTAGTAAATTTTCTATTAATATTACAGCTGGTTGTGAGGTGTGAGCTAACTATTGTCAATAGTCAGGGTAAAGGGCAGAAGCTAGTCTAGACTGATACTGCATCAGATATTAAATAACTACAGTACCACCAGGATGGAAAGTAATTGATAGATGCAAAAAGTGAATTGTCTCACACAACTTTTTGTTAATTAATAATACTGTTGCTAGTATGTAGTTCAACTTCACACAAGTCCTCATGTGTTAAACTGCACAGGAGATTTTTATTCATTTTAAATGCAATGTAGGTTGCACTGTATTAAATGTAATAGGTTAGTATTGAATGTAACAAAAAAGGGGGAAATTTTATGACAAACATGACCACCAAGATAAAAATTTCACTAGCTCAACACAAAACAAAAAAAGAGTCTTAAATCAAAAATAATTGTTGACTTCTAAGCCTTTCAACAGCATTTCAACAATTAGAATCTTATTACAACGGTTCACCTATTAGGACATATTCTGTCTTATAATTCACCTAGACAAACCCCCACATTTTGTGTACTAAATACCCCATTGTGCTTCATTTATCTCAGCCTCATACAAAATCAATAAAGCACTGAATGACTCATGCACAAGAGAAAAATCAATAGGAACCAGGATGACTAAATGAATTAAGGATTCAGAAAAAACAAAAGTCTATTGAATATATTTTTTAACTGCCAGTATTAAGGTTTAATGAAAAAAAAAGTTACAAAATGCTTGGAATAATAAAGGTACAGCCTAATTATTGCATCAGATTTAGTGAGAGGAACTGGAATATGTAATGATAGCCTTAGTTAAGCTCCAAATGCAATACAGCAATCTGGTGAAGAAGGTTATCACCCATTAGCTAGGTAGCTGTCCAACAATTACAAAAAATCTGACTCACCTCAGTGTGCTAAGTGTTTCATCATAATTGATGTCTGCAGGACTCAGTGCTGCCACCATAGCCGTTTTTGAGTTTCCACCTAAGCATAGTAAGATGTACTTAAAATTAAATTGTGCACAAAGAGAGTTAAAAACTTAAGTATTTGTAAAAAAAAGTTTTTTTTATAACTCTAGGACCAATCAATTTGGTAAGACGTATTTACTAACCATAAATTAATTGTTCTATTGTAAACACAGTCAAGGTAAATTTGATGCTTTTCTTAATTAGCATAACTATTATAGAGACACCACAGAATGAGCCTGTGACTATTGTACTGACAATAAAGATGGCACAGTAAATTTGAGAATTTAACTTTTTAAAAAGATTGCTATTTTGTTTCCTTACCTACTAACACAAATGGAGAAACCACTAGTTAAAAAAGTTATGAACAGATCATGTTATATTTGTACTAAATAAAATACTTCCTCCAGATGTGGTCAGTGCACTTCAGGTAAAGAAACACTGATTAAGGCAACAGGACAGTTGGTATAACCACTGTCTACAACTTACCCAAGTTTTCTCTCAGTAACCAAGTCAGCACAGAATCTCTGTAGGGAATAAAGTCTGCTTTCTTTTTCTTATTTTTGGCCTAAAATAAAGGACCAGTAAATTCAGTACAATTCAAAACAGAATGCTTACAAATGCATGCTTTACTCAATACCACCAGTGCCCTACAAGAAATCCTATAAAGTCATTGTAAATATAAAATTTATGATTCAAATCATGCCATTAACTAATTGATGTGAATGCAATATATAAAATATAAAAACTGTGAACATCCCAGCTGAGAAATAGAAACTGTAAAGACTTAGAAAGGAACAAGAGCTCATACTTAAATAATAGCAGAGAAACTACTTCATAATTTATTTCAAAACTTTACAAATTATCTAAGCAGACTTGATCAATAGCAGTATAAAAAGTTCCAGCTGTGAATGTTTTAAAAACTAAAAGTTTACTAAGGATTTTACATTCCATACAGTCAAAACTAAATTCCAAATTTAATGACTAAACTATACACTGCAATTAAGATTATTTGAAACAATGAGCTTAATCCTTGTTTCGCATGACAGCAATTCATTAGAAACATGCAACTATTTTATTTCTTTTTGTATGATTTCTACTTTTAGTTGCTTAGGATGAAGAATATTTACAACAAAAGACCAATATATAACTAGAACAGAACAATACATTCAACAATTAGGTTTTCTTAACGTAATTTTACAAAAGAGTGAAAAGAAAAATAGGTAAATAACAAGTACATTTATAACTAAGAAAACATACAACTAATTGAGAGTAAAGTATTTGGAATACACTTACAACATTTAAAGAAAAATAAAAAACATAAAATGTAAATTGTGACACTTTGTAGATACAGAGACAATTTAGTAAGTTTCCAAGATTTCTAATCAAATTAGTTAGCATTGAATGTTACTTCACAGAACAAGGTTTAAGTTGATGACACATGGGACTACTCTAAGCTTCTTCTTCACCTTCAGTGGCTGTGCAAGGTACTACATTTTGAATCTCTTTTTAAGAAGACAAAGAATATGTGGTCAAACACAAGAAGGTTGTGAGCTAGAGCAGCCAGAGATATTCAGCTGGAATTCTCATTCAATTATCTATATGCTTTCTTTCATGCTCTCTTTGATTTCTTTCCATAAATTGTCTACACTGTAATTTGCCATGATTTAATAACATATTGATATGTTCTGATCTTTCATTCTTACTTTACTCAGTTAAACTCTTGAAAGAGCGGAAAGTGTTTACTAAGAGAGTAGAATCTCCAGAAAATATGTGAAATATTCAAATGAACTTCAATATATATTTTTTTTGCTCCATTTTCTCAAAAATATTAAAACTTAAAGAGAATTCATTGAAATGAAAAGTGAATTTATATAATCAAAAAACATTTACACAAAATATCAGATGACCCTCGATAGCTACATGAATACATTTTTTGCAAACATTTATTGAAAATGAAATACACAAACAATACAAACAGCATTTAATAAAAAAAATAAAGCTAAGCAAGACATTCATTCCATGTTTTTATGTATCTTACTTTTGGATCCATTGAGCTCTGTAAGCATGAAAATATTGACCGTATAATGAAACTATTGTGTCAAAGAAATTATGATCCCTTTGATTAACATAATGAACTTAGTATCTTTATCATAAGATGCTTTAATATAGTTTCTATAGATTATTGTATAGATCATGCTCCCTTAAAATCAATAAAAGAAGAATATATATTAAATGGACTACCACCCCTTAAATTAAGCAAAAGGCCATGAAGGGATATGATGGTTATTGACATAGGATATAGGATAAGACAGATGAGTGCTGCATAGCTAACCACTGTCATAGAAAGTAAAAAGAAACATAGGAGGCTACTGTAAGGACAAGAAGGAAGGCTCAAAACTGCTCCTAACATATGAGCAAAGTCAGAGAGGTGAATAATGACACTGCCACTCAAGTGTTAGTCATCTGCAGAGATTAACTAATACCAAAGAGAAAATTGCAAAATAAATTTTCAGAAGTAATGAAATATTATTAAGCCACTGTGCTCGGACAAACAACTGCATTGAATTGATCGACTAATACAACAGAATTTAAAAGCAAAAATGAATCTATAAAAGGATGATGAATTATTTACTTGAAAATAAAATATTAGTATGGCACTGTGCTCTAATGATCATCAGATCTAATTATTAAAATCAAATTATATGAACACTAAAAGGTGCTTAAATAATTAGACAGTATGAAACAAGAAGACGATAAGTTATAATATAAAAAAAAAATAAGGACATAGTAAATTTTTCCATTTACAAGGCAGGATGTTTATCAATATATGCTTTCAATGATTGAACCTCTTTATATTGAGCTTGTTTAAACAAATCTTTTAGTTATTTAAAAAAGTAGTTTGAGTTCTCACTGGGAACCAAAAGATGTGTTACACTGAGAACCGGATGATGTATTACACTGGAAACCAGGAGATAGGTTTTACTGAGAACCAGAAAATGTGTCAAATGAGAACCAGAAAATTTATCACATTAACTAGGAGAGGTGTCACACAGAACCAGGAGATGTGTCATGCCAGTGTGTTTTACAATTAGAACGATGACATCTGTTACAGAACCAAGAGATGTATTACACTGGACACTTTGAATAAAATGAACAGGCACTATTAGCCTTACTTCAAAAAGAATGTTTAAGTATATCCAACAATGAAATGTACTACTAATACTACATTCTTATGAATTGGCAGAAATTCGAAAATTACTTTTTACTGCTGCAGATAAATTTACATCATAAGGTCTAATAACTTAGTGCAATGAAGCCAAATACTAAATAGTGGAAAAAAAAAAAAGTTATTTGACAAAGTTGAGAATATTTGTAAGCGATCAAATAACAAAAGAGAGCTTACTATTTCAGCCAAAGCAGAGATGACTTTACCCAAAGTGGTTAAAGATTTATTGATGTTAGCACCTTCTTTGAGCCTGGTGCCTTTGGCCCCTGTGGAGTCTGCTCTCTCACTTCCAGCCAGATCCACAAGACTTATTTTACTCACCTGCAAGTTAGATTAAGTAGTTCTCATAAAAATAGGTACAAAATATTTAATTTCAAAGCTTACTGTGTTTTAAACAATATCTACAATATGGCTACAGCGGGAGGAGTTATGTACGAAAAGGAGCCCTTGGAAAAACAAGGAACTCCTTGAATAAAGTGCAGCTTTTTCATGAGAAAAAAATAAATCATTTCTATAAACTAACATTGCAAAAATTTTCATTGCAAAAAAAAAAAAAACAAAAAAAAAACATGACAGCAAACTCACTTTTTCCCCAACAATCTTAGTATCAGGGTCATAGCGCCGCTGACTGAATATAATGGTGAACACAGCGTGGGAGCGGCTACTTGTCTCATTCATGTTGGTGGCTGCCACTGTCCTAGCCTTGTTGCCTTCATCAATGAGATTATTGATGTCTTCAAAGGACTGCACTGCCAGCTTTGACAGGTCCTCCACATAAGGTCCAAGCAGTGGGTGTTCTCTGACTCTAAGAGCATTCTTGTTGCTTGGATTTAGCAGATCACGAACTCGCTCACAGTAAATTTCAAAGTAGCTTACCTACAAGAATATAAGGTTGAGAATTACCTTGGAATTATTTAATAAGAAAAGCTCATACAATACATTCAATGGTAGAGTTGGAGACACATGATGTACCGTAGTAAAAATCAGAAATTTTAATTTGGTAATAAGAATTTTGCCTCTGAATACATTGAGTTTCCCACATGTATCATACAAAAGGAAGGAAATAAAGGGAGCTTGTCAGTATGCCTCCCACTAATTACCAAAAATACAAGTGAAGAATTAGTTAACATACAATATGATCACAATGTCACTGTACAAATGTTTTTAAATTAATTTTTACTCATAATGTTAAATAAGCAAAAACAATTTTCAATGGTAGCCTACTTATAGCTATAACAGTATGTGTAAAAAAATGTGTAAAAAAAGGTTCTAAAATTATTTTCATACACTTTAAAAAGATCTCATTGAAAGGGAAATATATTTCACTAAAGAAAATCTAGATTGTTACCAGAGAACCCAAGAGACTGAGAATACAACTTTGCTATACAAGCACATTAAATGACCTTTAAGTTAGAAAATGTAAGTTAATTGACATTAAAACCTGAGCTTATTGATCAGACATACCTAGAAACAACACAGATAGACTTGGTAAGATATCTGCGATTATTATTGTGGATTATTAAAAGTGCAGAGATTGTGTAGCTGACTGTATTTATATGTCGTATGCTATTTCTTATAAAGTTTTATTAAATCAATGGGCAAAATATGAGATGAATAGAGCTCATAGCACTAAGTGTAGCAGTTCCTTTATATTTTGTTTACTTAAAGACTTTTTATGAAAAATAAACAACAATTTCATCATGACTCTTTTCTCCGTTACTAGCATATAATCTGTCTGTTTTAAATAGCTCAGAGCTAATGTTTCAGACCAAGAAAATAAACTACTGGCTAGAATTGCACAGTCCATGGTAGGACTTGCAAAGTTCAAGACTTTGGAAAAACAAAGACCTAGCTCTCAGCGTAAAAATCAGACTGATGCTTTACATGATCATGGCAACATTCCTGTAAGCATGAGATTTTACAGAAGGATTCTAGACATCACAAACAAAGACCATATTAAGACCTTGGAAATCTGAAATAGGATCACAATGGCGATTGGATCCCATGATGAACTTCTGACTACTGTAAAAAGTAAAACGCAAGTTAGGACTATACAATCATATAATGAGATCCCAAAGGGCTCGTTCTTTCCTGCAGGGAATGGTACCAGAGAAAAGAGGGGCAGATGAAGGAAGCAATGAGAGGATAACATTAAGGAATGGATCAGACAGAGAGGAATGAAGAGAGACAGTCAACAGATCAAGTGTGATGCCCCAATGTTCCAACAGTCTAAAGAACATTTGAAGGTGAGTGTTAACAGCATCAAACTAATGTAACAACTACAATAAGAAAGAAATAGTAACATGAAGATAAATGGGGAGTGTAATTATAAGCCTGTTTGTAACATAGAAAACTAACACTTTTAGAGGGGAAAAACAATTGCCTCAATATGCTATTCACCCACACCTGGATTACGTTATAAGGTATAAAGACTGGGAACTTGAAATATATTTCTTTCATTATTATGTTTTATCTACCTGGCTAAATATCCATAGTTCATAAAAACAAGTCATTGTGGGAGGTTTTAAATTTAATGATTGGGGCTCTATGTAGGGGTAGAGTAAGGGTTAGGTGTTAAATTTCCCAGTAGGGGCTCTATGTAGAGTAAGGGTTAGGTTAAGGATAAATGTTTGGGTATATTAGATTGATATTTTGTTTTTTGTTTTTTAATTATATTGTGTCAAGCTAGTTTTTAAATAAGAATGTCAATATTATTCATCATTTCCTTGACATCAGTTTTTCTAACAATGTAGAAGCACACCTTTTTCTAAACAATACATACATTTTCTTGATTCATATAGGATTTTTTATTTCTAGCATTATTTTGAAAATTTGACATCAAATTTACAAACAAGTTTCAAAAGTCTTAGACTATTATAGAAGCTAACACATTTAGTGTTGATGGCGTTTCAAACCACAAAATATGCAGTATGCAAATTTCTACCCCTTCAAGTGAAACAAAATATTTCTAAAAATCTTGAAGTAAATGTTAATAGAACTTATACACTTGATAGACTTTCTTGCCCATCATAACAATTACAAAAATTATGTTTGCCTTATCTGGTCACACCTAGAATAACCCTTGATAACTAATGTTGACATTACCACAGGCTTAACAAAAACAGCTTTTGGTCTGTTCAATGTCATCAACTTTAATGGTGGGAAAAAAAAGGGAGCCATACTGTTTGTTTTCTCTTATTTAACTGCAATTTTCCTAAATAAATGCCCAGTGAGAGAGTAGAGTGTATGTGTAGGAGAGAGAGAGAGAGAGAGAGAGAGAGAGAGAGAGAGAGAGAGAGGTCAGTCCATTGTTTAAACAAGAAAGCTGAGTGATTTAGCTGCCCAGGGGTGGTGTTTAAACTTAGCTTTCTCCAGATATTTCATTAACTCTAGCCAATGCTGAAATCTTCACTGGCAGTGATGGTGAAAAGAACAGCTAGTCAATGTTGTTGTTTTTTTAAGCACAAAGGTTCTAAAACTTTTCTCAGTTGGTATAACCCTGTTTGAAGTTTTATGAACAGTGACTCCAAGATAAACACATTTTTATAAAGATTTGAGGTTCATTGCTCCTCTGGGAACATAAAACATCAACAAGTTCTCCTTATGCATCTCTGATCAGGGCAAACCAATTTATTTCATGCCAGTTTTTTTTTTTTTTTTTCTGCTGTCAGTGAAGCAAATATGAGAAATAAGTTGAGGAGGAGACTTCTTTAAGTTGCAAATGTAATGAGCATTTGAAACCTTGTGGCATTTTTGTAACCACACAAAGTATGTGAACTCAAAGGGTTTATAAAATAATATGGAACAATAATACTGAACAAGTTGGATGACTCCGCTGTGCATACAAAGATGCTTTTCTAATACAATAACTAATATCAGTCTTTGAAAATACAACTGAAATTACTTCCGATTTACACAGTCAGTGTTTAACCTTATATTGACGTGTTCCTAAAGAAAAAAAAAATACAACTGATGTTTAAAATGGATTTAAAAATTCAAAATTTTTCTACACAATCCTTTTTTTCCTTTTTCTACAAACCCAACCATAAAGTAATTAATCAGTTGCACGAACATTAGTGTAGGCTACGAGAGTCAACTATTACATCAGATCTATGTGTAGGCCAGCCATCACAACAGATCTCTATAAGACTATATTATTACATCAGAACTATCTCTGGTTAGAAAATTACACATATTGTGTCTTCCCACCAAGTTTGTGACTCTCAAACGTTGTAAAACCTATGTACAACAAGATACTTTTCAATTTACATTTCATTATTATCTTCATTACGTCTCACAGGTCTCGTTTCCTTTCTGTCTTTATTTGGCAAACACTGACTTCTGTTGACAAGGCTTTCTGTTGACGTCTGCTACATAACCGATGACCAAAACGTCCAGATTTTTCAACAAAACTTTTTTTTTTAAAACCCATACTTTTGCGGACACTCTGAAGCACGCAACCTGGTCGAGAGGAAAGATCGATACCACGTTTCCTAAAATAGCCTCATCGCCCATCGGCCATTCTGCATTAACGGAACGGTGACGTGAATGCTAACCAAGAATTTTTTTTTCTTTTTTTTGATGTAAGAAGCGGCGTGGCGATGGCAGACGATAAAGAAAAGTGTCGTCTGCTAAAGAACTAGAATGAACCAACCTTCCCACTACGGGGGCGGGAACGACAGCTATTGTCCATACAACAAGGAGCTGTATCCAGGGAAACCGATACCGAAGAAAGTGAGAAATATCGATCTGTTGTACAGGCCTCGGCATACCGTCAAATAGGCTGCCAGTAGGCGCCAAATATTAAGAATACCAAAGTATCGGCTCTAATGAGCTCCATTATCTCATAGTATTAATAAAGGTCAAGTCTATGGACTACCAAGAGAGTTCGGAACTGAACAACAGGTTAACAGACGCATAAGAGAATCGTTACATGAATGTAAACAATGAAAAACACCTTAGAGAATTATTTTTTTTACTGGGACTAGGATAGCAAAGTCATGTCGATTGTAATGAGGCTACTTATTTATTTCAGACAAAATTTAACCAAAGAAAAATAAACAATTAATAACCAAGAAAAAAAAAATCAAAATTTGACTAGACCAATTACCTGGCCTGTAGCCAGACATAGATGAGTCTATTAATGTAAAAAAACAAAAACAAATACACAAAAGTTATAAATAAGACTAATAATTCGACGGATATAAAAACATTGATTTTTAGCTCAATCAACTTCATCACTCGCTTTCCATTTCTGAATACAGTAAACAAAGCTAATAAACTAATATTGCTAATGAGATACGACTAACTTACTTAAAAAAAATAATACAAAAATCAAATGTCATTGAACATACCATGGCCTATCAATCATTTTAATGATGACAATAATAGCTATTAATCAGATTCGTGGAAAACATAAATACAATCTAACCAAAAAAAAAAATGAGAGGAAAGCAAGCGCCCTGTACACAGTAGCAAAGGGGTGGAGGAGAGAGACGTTTTCTTGAAGTTCTTTGAACTCTATCGAATGTTGAGTTTCCCTTTAGATTACACACATAGTTGGCCTACGTTTTTATCTCTTCCCTTCACTTATATATAAAAAACATTTTTTCCCTGAAAGGCTCTAGACGCCTAAAAAGATGAGAGAGAGAGAGAGAGAGAGAAAGAGAGAGAGAGAGAGAGAGATCGCGTGCCAGGAAATCGTCGAGATTGTCGCTAATGGACATTTATTACGATCTGACCCGTAAGCTCCTTTATATATAAGGCTTTTTTTTTCCCCGATAACTAAGAATAAGCTAAGTCAATACATCTAATACACATACTAAATCTATGTCGAGTTCTCAGCTCGGTTCTATCAGGTTTCTTAGGGACAAAGCTTGGACATAACAGAAAAGGATAAAAATAAAGGTTCAATGTTGACGATTTAATGTCGACGATTTGTTATATCCCCTCCCTCCTAATACAATTGTACAGTAGTCCTTTTACTGCTTCGGGATTCAACTTAACGCACATTTATTGGCTGATTTGAAAAACCAAAAAAAAAAATCTATTTATCGATGATTTTTACATATATAGTTTATGCCTTCAATGACTATAAATATACCCTACATATTTCATATTTGTACATATTTGATATTTCGAAATCGCCAGGAAAGAGAACAAGAAGTAGTGATTGAGAAAAGATGTAAGACTTGTAAAGCACTACATTTATCTCAACTGCATCACTTTGAGAGTCATTACTTCTGTACTCTTAAATAACATCATCTTTCAGTTATTCAAGTTATTGAATCTTCCCTGATGACTATCCCTATACAATTCTGCAGTGCTGCGTACTCGAGACGACCGTAGGGGGGTCCGCAGAAAGATGAACATTATATACTATTAAATAACTTCTCCGCTAAAAGCAAGTTTATCCGATGGGATAATTTTATTAATAATCAACTCGCCACGCACTGCTGCTTAATATGTTTATTACGTTCTATTCTATGACAACCTATACCACTTGGATATTTTAAAATATATAGATCTATACAGAACATTACAAAAACAACAACATATTCACGAATTTCAAGTATCGTATGTGGTGGGAAGTCACTTCTGATCACTGTAAAGGACCTGAAAGTCGTCTGCCATGCATGAATGGAAACGACTAAAGCATTAAGCTGCAAACAGTGAAGTGAGAACACTAAACCAGTGACAGGAGATCATTTCACTTCTCTCACGACAATGTTGAAAGTATTACTTTCTGTTAAGTTTCTAGGTGCCACACTATCGGCTCGAACTGCTAGGCGCTTCAGGTGTTGTCGTTTCTATTAATGGCACTGATTGACTTTGCTCCTAAAATGGGACAGATCTACCATCACACTTAAAGCTAGATCTAGGGTTTATTTTAAATAAATACCCATCCCTGTTCTAATCCATCCTCCTGACTTTTAGAAACTTACTCTTTAGATCTTTTGTTTTTAATTCTCCAGATTATAGCAGCCACGGAATTTAAAGACCAGTTCTCGGTGGAAACTATGTTGGTCATGTCTGCTGTACTTTACCAGAGACTATTGATTCTGGTTCAATCAATGTCTTGCCACATGTTGTTGACTAGAAGCCCTCATGGCGCCAACAGTATGTGATGTTATTTATGTTGACACTGTGTAGTTCCTAACTACAGCTCGCTCTACACAAGGCTCATTGCACTGGCCACTACATTGTCCAATTGTTGCAATGAACAAATAAAGATATAGTTGTTGTATTATTTATTTCGAGACTGTTGAACTTGCTTCGCGACAAATGCATTAAAAAAACGCTAACGCAGTTGTGTCATCACTAGGTAGTTCTCACTAGATCTGAGTGTTGTTGCTACAGAAAGGGGATATTATGCACTGCTCAATCTGAACAACAAGATCACGAAAAAGTGCTTCGTTTTTAATAGCGAAAATAATTAGGCTCTGACCGAAGCTTTAAATGTAGTCAAAGTAAGAATGGGTTCGGGTGATTGTGACATTAAGGTAGTCAAACTTAGTATTTTTTGTAAGTGATCTTAACATTAGTAAAAATGAGCATTATTTGTGGTGATTGTGACATTAAGGTAGTTCAACTTAGTGTTGTTTGGTGTGATTATAGCATTTTGAATGTCAATAATGATTACTTTAAGCTGTTTCATTGTACTCTACAGACATCTTTTATTCTCACGACAATCCTATTAGACAATGTTGTTGGATATCTCAACCAACTCTTAGGTTATGCATGCGCAGTTGAAACTACTGAGAACAAACTACAAAACCATATGTCCATACCCAGTTCTTTTATCACTCCATTAGTCCTCAATGAACGGGCATTGGGGACTTAATTGTGTCACTAACAAGTACAAACATTGATTTAGTTCTATAGGTCTTACAAAAACCAAATTAGCAGACATCTGTATTCCGGCTCCAGTGTCAACGGATCTGGTAGAGACAAAAAGCTCTCTGATACGCCTTCCTTCGTTCATTGATCGACTGGCCATCGATTTTGTGCTTTTTTTGTCTTTCTAGTCTACACATTCTCTCCCTTGTTAACGATGGGGGGGGGGGGGGGGGGGGGGGTTACCGGATGTTGCAAGTTTGGCAGTGCAAATGACCACATAACGATCCTATTGTTGGTATTACAATAGAATTGATATGTTCCTAAAAATAGTGCGCAATTTAAAAAAAGAAAACATGACAAGTAAAGACCAAAATTCCCTTTTCGGAATAGGCCACTCTTTAAAAAAGAGTAAAAAGAATACTTTACATTATAATGTTATAGAACCTTTGCGTGACAAAAGAATTCTAAGTCTTATAAATGTGTATAAGTCACGATGTTACTCTTAGTTACCAATACTAGATTAATCCTGTTTTATGTTGCATCTACCCCCCAGTGTTGTCATATCAAGTGCTAACTTTACTGCCTTATGCCAACACATGTCATCATAATCATACATCCAGTGAGTCTAATGGTGATGTCTATCTATGACGGATAGTTGTAAAAAGCTAGCTAATTTTACAAGGCGTATATCAACTCACTCTGTCTGGTAAAGAGTTTGTACACGTTATTTCTCCCACACTCAATTGTTGGGATCAAGTTGAAATTCTAGCACATTTATTTCTTGTACCTGACAAAACAAGATGTGGTGGTATAAGTTGAATCAGTCCCCTTTATACTTACTTATAACCCAAAAACCTATTTTCATAAGCACTTCAGTAGCACAGTGGTTAGCGTGTTGATTCGAGGAGGCTTGAGCCCTCGAGTTCGAATTCAAGTAGAACAATTTTTTATAACATTGTTTTAAAATAGCGATCACGATAACCTTAAAACCTTCTTGCTCTTCCCCCCCCCCCCCCCATATTTCCCAACTGGTCCAGACAAGTGATAGAAGCATAGCGCATTGAGAAAGCTAAAAGCATGAGATTGCGCTTAACAAAAACAATTGATAAAAATATTTCCAATCGCACAGATTTATTGTTGTTAGTCTAGATACTCTAGATCTATTACACATTTAATGACACGGCTGATCTAGACTACGTTTAATATAAGCTTTGTTTTTTTTTTTAAATGTTTTGTATTTTCTTGTTGGTATTTCTGATGTGCAGAATGTTGGAGGGTAGATTAGCTCCGCATCCACAAATGGTCACTGTGTGTGAAAACAAAAGACAAAATTGTCCAAAGATAATCAACGTACATTTTGTGCCAAGTTAAATTCTGCACTTCTTTCAGAACTAGAATTAACAGGTAAATCTGAAACCACCGAGAGAGAAAAAAAAGTATATAGAAATTGTAGACCTACTTGCAAGTTTTACCAAAATTCAAAACAATGGATCAATAAAATAGTTATTACCATTGCATCCCCCCAAAAAATATATATTCCTAAAGACTTGCCTAGGCCCTAAATGACAGCTGCACATATAACAGATAATTATTTAAAAGGAATATGGCTATCAATTTCAATTTTTTAAAATACAAAATAAAAAAAAAATAAAAAAAAATAGTAATGTACAAACAGATCTTGAGATCAATAGTACACAACAAGTATTGATAATGATCAATACTCACGAAATCATTAATTTCGAGTTGAACACTCGAACTCTAAAAGTGACATTACGTGCGGATAAAATCGATAATCGCTTTCACAGACTGCAACAGTTTCGCCCAAGGGATCGATCCTGTCAAAGACATGCGTAACGTCATAAGATGAATTGGTCGATTCCCATCTAGCGGCCAGAGTAATTGAAGACATTGGGAGAAAGTTCGAAGGTCAACGAGATTAGGATGTGTGGGTGACGGTCAGCAGTCAGCCGCAAGTGGTGAACTCGTGCTCTTTAGCTGACATGAGATTTGTTGACGGCATGGATGGGGAGTGGGGAGAGAGGGGACACAAAACAGAGTCAAATTAATCCAAGAGACCAGGGCCGGATTTAGGTAGGTGGAGGCCCAGGGGCAGATTATGAGGAGAAAGCTTTGATAAAAGTCCACTTATTACTAAAACAAAAATACTAATATTTAAAAGCATCCCATATTATAAAAGAAAGCACTTGTACGTTAAATTAAATTATCTTTCGTTTAAAAGAATAAAATTATTCAATATCCATATTTTATTTTATTTTTAAATGTAAACTTTTATCCGAAGTATATTACGAGAATACGAGCACACTATAAGAGAACACTTGTTGACCATGGCAGTGTTGCCAACTGTACGATTGAAAGTATTTTTTGGTTAAAAAAAAAGCGCAAAAATAGATTTAGATATACAAAAAAAAAATTTCTGACCCGTTGAAATATAGATTTTTTCTCCCTTGTGTAGGTCCCTTTCTTGTGGAGTCCCGTTGGGCTGTAGTCCCGCCTGCCCTCCCTTAAATCTGGTCCTGCAAGAGACTCAGCATTAGTGCGTATCACTTGGACAGGGATTCGGGTTGAAGGTTTGTCCTCATTCCTCAGAAGTACAACCTGAATTGATTCTACACCTTAAACCACTACACAACAGTCTTTGACCGAAATGTCCATAACAATTACATTCGTTAACACAAGCGCACGATGCCAACATAGACATTCAGGCGTCTTATTTAGCTTCACCGGATGTTAGCAACGCAACAAATAATTGGTTGACAAAAATATGCAATCAGAGACGAAGAGTTTGAAAGAAGATCAACAAAGAGTACAGAAAAGTTACACAAAACTTGCCAGGTGGACGTTCTAAGCTATACAACAAATAAACCACCCCAATTAAAAAAAAAAAAATTGGCCTTTATTGCAAACGTATATTTAGAATGAGATGAACATATTCTGGAATTTCACCTCAATGTATGAATACGATTTTTTTTTTAAAGTGGGAGGCGAAGATCCCGAAATACAAACACGAGTAAGAACTAAAGAAATGGCAAATGGTTAAACTAATCTTTTTTTTTTCCATTAAGTTCAATTATGCAACACTGTCAGAAGAGAGGTCGTGGTAGTGGACTTTTGTTTGAGGGGGATTCATGAATGTATCATTAGACAATGTGAATAAACGTGACTGTTTTTTTTTTTTTTTTTTTTAAATAGCAGTGCATAGCGTTGATAGGTTGTGGGTAGCCTACGATCTGTTATTAAGTTTACATCTCTATAGACAACTCCACTTTGGATACATGGCTCCACGCCTAGCAAGCCACCACGGGATACACAGGGACGGCGCCAACATTAAAAGGATGGCTTCCATTCACAAGAGTTGCGCAATGTGAGATTCTGTCCTGCTGTGACGTCAGACGATCGATGGTTGCTTCAGTGTCATTTTCCTGCATTGATCAGGCGGGGAAATAAATAGAAAGGAAGAAAAGACGAAATCCAGAAAGAGGGGCAAATAGAGAGGGAACTATAGAAAGAGGGATAGAGAGAGAGAGAGAGAGAGAGTAAGTGAAGACAGACCAAGAATGAGATACGGAAATGACAGAAAAAAGTACAAGAGAGAAACAGAGAGAAAGACAAATGAAAAAAGAAAAACAATGAGGAGAGAGAGAGAGAGAGAGAAAAAAGGGGGAAAGATGGAAAAACAAGCAAGACATTGAGCAGCAGAAATATACATGCACTAGAGGATACTGGGATAGCTTGATAGAGAGGAAGATATTAGGATAGATTGATAGATACACAATATAAAACTTGTTGCTTAACAGTGGGTATCTATTTTTTTAACCATGTAAGTTTTTCAAAAATGTTCATTAGGAGAAAAGCGGTATGGAGCCAATATTGCTAATACTATTGTTAACCTATTGAAAGAACACTTCTTGTTTTTGTCCACCTTCAGATTTTTCAAGAAGACTGTTACGTCTTGTCAGTTCATGGCCGCTTGAAAAAACAGTAGAGCAAGAATAGTAACAAAACTGTCCACGCAAGGGAGACAAGACGATAGGTTAGGTTTCATAATAACATGAATCAGGAGAATTATTTTTGTCTTACATTTAGATATGCACATATAGAAATACACTCACATGTTTATGCCCTCTTATTCAAAGGCATTGTTAATGTTACATTACTGTATGGCTTTTGTGTACTGATTAATGTTACATTATTGTATGGTTTTTGTGTACAGATATTCATGTATCATTCTAGTAATGGCTTTGCCTAACACTGCAAAATATATAAAAGTTGACATGTTATTACAGACAATAGCATCACCACAATTACTGGTATTACGACTAGATAATGAAGGAAAATAATCAGTCAACAAATCTGTAATCATTTCTTAACAATTTATCGCCATACAATTTGACCACTTAATGCCGAGTATAGTACGAAGACTTTAAGTAGATCAAAGATATATATATATAAAGTTTTTACAGCGCGAACCTGCGGGTCGTAGTGTCATGTATAAAATGATGTCGAATTTCAAGAGAAACATCGATCCCCCTTTAAAAATTCCGTTTAAGGATTCCTTGAGATTAATCTCAGTGGAAAGTGTTTAATGGCTGCGGGTTATCGATTGGACCACCGGGGTAAAATGTGTCCGTCAAATATGCAACCTCTCGCGAGATGCCGCCCAGAGTGAGAGTTACTGACATGTTACTGTCTTTATAGTCTAACAATTACGGTCGATGTGGAAACGCGTCTTCTTCTATCAGTGCGTTTTTTCGTTTCGCCCAGTGCAATGTCAAATAAGGTTGTGAAATGTTTTGCTTCCGAAGGTCATCTGACTTGTCCAGAGTCCCGAGAGACTGCTTTTTATTTACTCATTGACGTCACCGCTGATCTATTTATGAACGCCAGGCACGCGGCGAAACGTTGGTCCGGAGACAACATTTTCTTTCTCTACACGTGCCACGCTAACCCACAAGCAAGTGTCCACTGTAAGTCCCATGGGAAGTGGACAAACAAAGAAGACATCTAGATTACAGTTTTACAATATCTGGTTTCTGTAAATCACACGTTTTCTTTTTATTTTTATGAGTTGGCAAATAAAGCCTAGAACTAGGATTCCAATATTGGACAATTTTTTTTTTAAAAACAATTAGCGTTCTCCAGACGTAATAGATAATGTTTTTTTTTAAATAAATTCTTTGTATGGAACAAATTCAAACTCTTATCAAGCTTCGTATTTTGTATGATTATACTTTGAGTAACCAACGTTATCCTAACTACGCAAAGAGCATGCGAAGAAAAAGAAACTATGATATTAAGACCAAAAATGTATATTATTTTGTTTCCTTTAGCTGCCGAATGGTCGAGTCGAGTGGTTTTCGTTTTAAAAGTTGATAACTTTAATCAACTTTCCTAGAGCCTTTCAGCAGCATCAGACATTTAAAACCAATCGACAGCCTATTTAAGAATATTACGTATATTTAATGATCAACTGACCAGCCGAGGAGGGTACCGCAAATTTTCCCCCGAGTTCAAAATTACATCATTTTAACTGTTGGTGTTTCATTAATTTTTTTTTTTATTTGTATGGCAGAGCGTCAAAACACATACACAAACACATTAAAAAAAGAGCGACGTCTCTGCTAACTGAAAAAACGTGAAGGTCTAGATCTAAATGTAGCAGAAGGGTTTAGAAATAGTGACTTTCTTTTAAAGGTAAAAGACAAAGAGGAATGGAGAAAGACGGTTGACAAATCTTGTGTGGTGCCCCAACAGACTAAAGGATAGATGAAGGATTAAAAAAAAAAAAAAAAGAATCAGTCATTCGATAGGTCCAAATAATATAAAGGCAACGAATTCTCTTTTTCCTATGACAAAAAAAATGAAGAGTTAAAGAAGTATTGTCGAGTCCTCTTGGTAGGTAGTCAAGCGTTTTTCGAAACTCAGCCACACATTCCAATTAAGACATGAGTGGATGCCCTTAAAGTTCAGTGGAAAGTGCCTCAAGGGGGGATACAATGGGCTTTTAAAGTAAACAAACTAGAACAAAAGAGCCTCGTGTTTCTGCGAGAGGTGTCCGGGAATTAGAGACTGGGGTGGGAGAAGTCAGAAAGCTATCATTTAATTTAAACACATCTCCATCCTTTTGGCGGCTACGGTGCACTTTGAATGCACAAGTTTAGACCTCTCTATACCCGAAAACATCTCCTTTATACTTGAAACCCTGACTATGTTCTAGAACGAGACAAGAGCCGTAATCAAATATTTCATGACTAATTTAAAACAAAATAAAGATGGACTTATAGTAAAATCTAATTTCATGCTAGTGTGGCCATTAAATGTCCTACGTCCAGTTAAAAAAAAAAAAAGCTTTTTACTTAGTCTTTTTTTTAATGACTCTTGTTTAGCGCATGTTTCCTGCTTCTGCTCAGTGCGATCTGGTCTAATCTGGTTTGTGAACGAGTGAGGGGAGGGTGTCTCTGGGAGAAGATTTTCGATGCAGCCTTTGAATTGAATTCGAGTCCTCTTGGTAGGTAGTCAAGCGTTTTTCGAAACTCAGCCACACAGCCACGTGGAATTCAATGTAGAATCTTGTGTGGGACATAATCGACATTCCATGTCAATATATCAGTTTTTATAGCATTTAACTGATGCTTGATACACAGCCTTGTAAGGCGTAACACAAAGGTATTTTAAAAATGAAGTCAAACTAATTGAATGTCACTTATTTTTATAAATAATCAAGTGGATGTGATAACAACAACAACAGCAACAAAGAGTCCAAAATCATAGCGATTATAAAAGACATTACACAACAATCAAAGAATTAAAAAGTGTTTTTTTTTTTTATGAATAAATAGAAAGTGGGGATTGTTCACCAGTAGAACAAACATATGATGACAGATTATCATTTGAATCAAATGAAAAATGTTTATATCTTACTACATTCGTAACACCAGCACTTCAGCTAATGAACTTATTTATGAGGAAGTTAAATGGAAGTAGATACAACTTTATCGACAGAGTAAATTGTTATAGTCGAATCTAATATCAATAAGTGGATAACAACATATGTGTGCGTGTATACAGATAACATATATGAACGTGTCAATATACTTACTATAATTAAACTATACTTACTATAATTAAACTATTTTTTTTCAATCTGTCGCTGCCCCAATATATCCTAACTTATCACTGTTTGCTATATGTCCATTTGTCACTACCCCCTATAATTCAAACTGCCGCTCATATTTGGCTCTAGACAATAGAAGACATGTTTATGCTGGATGTCAAGTACTATTGCGGAGTGCATGGCGGAAAAGAAACTATAAATAGATAGCTTTTTGGTGTATCCGGTGTAAAAAAAAAAAAGGAAACGTGGATAAACTGTGTTTTTTTTTTTAAGTTATGTATTGGCACTTTTTACCCCTAAAGAATCACATTTTCTAAGAGGTTCTGTTTATACAACAAAATAAGACCAATATGGAGGACTTCTACTGTAATAGTTAAAATGTATTTTAAAACCTATGGGTAACTAACTGGTGGTAATCACGAAGATTTGATAACAAGATTAACTTTCTCGCAATAAGATATTGTTACAATTGTAGCTCAACTCTTTTTACGATACCTCCTTCATGGAGGAACATGGGTGGACGCTGATCTCGAATACTGCTCTAACGATTTTCCTATAAATCTATCAGTTGAATGTAAAAGAATGACTAGCTCGTTGGCCACAAGGGAAAAAACTCTAGTTCGACGTTTTAATTTTTCAAATTAAAAAATAAATAAATGTAAATTTGGCTACAGACTACATTTAGGTGTACATCCAAATCATCCAACATCGGTTTTGAAAGGAGTATCGCGTTCGGGAATGTCCGAATGTAAAGGATTTCTTGATTCAATTGATGTTCAGGGACATTTTGCGCATTATCTTTTAAGTCTAGATTAAATGGCCGAGAGTTATATCACTTTAGAATGGAAATTATTCAATAAAAAAAAAAACAACAGTTGTTTTATAAGATTAGATTATCTGAGCTTTGCTTATATTTTTACGTAAATCTAAAATAGATTACTTCAAGAGTTTCAGTACGTGACGTTTTGGCGTAGGGGAAGTTTTGGCGCGAGACATAATGTGACTAAAATTTAATAAGCACCTAGTTTTTATTACAATGTTTATTTAACCTTACAATAATATTGTATGTAGAGTATGAATTTGAACACCATCCAGCGAATTGTGTTTTTTTTTTTGGGGGGGGGGGGGGTTTGCTTATTTCATGAATATATAAAAAGTCAGATTCCTGAATGGTAATGATATGCTCCCTCCACCCCCTTTAACTATATTTCAGTTCTGCTAAGCGCACTGGATGACATTCTTCGCATTTCTTTCCAAAAGACATTAAGAAAAAGAACTGACATCAGTCCGCACAAGCTAAGTACACTTTTAAAAGATTTATCTTGAGAGTAGCGGGGAGTAGGGTGACACATTTCCCCTTGACACAAGTCAAGTCAAACAAATGAAGGCAAGACCAGAGCCGAGCACTGGCGATCATCTTCAGACTGGTCATTACCTGTGATACCTAACCCGCCCCCTCTCTTCTGGATACATCTTTTGACTCCCTAGGTGTGAATTCATAATCCTTAATCTTTAATTCCGTGAGCGGCCCAAGGTTTATCCCTCTCTTTCAATCTCTTCGCCCCTACATCTTTATAAGCTCGCGTAGTTTGGAACATTCACTAATTATTTGTCCAGCACACAGACAGAAAAAACCTGGTGGCAGTCTATATAAACAATGGAAAGATTCCATTCGAAGCGAGGAAAAGACAAAATGATAAGTCACATTGATTAATGGACATTGTTAAAGTTAACATAAATTTAGTTAGCAGATATAAAAATAATTTCTCAAATAACTTATTACAAATATAATGTACAAAAATTACTTATGTTTTACGCTTAAAAATGTGTTTACAAATGTATAATCAACTGTTTTTTTTCTCAATATATTATACCAATATAAATAAAGTATACATTCTCCCCCCCCCCCTTTACGAAAAAAATGTTTTAATAACTTTGACTAGTTCATGCACGCATACTGTGAAGTATGGATGGCTGCCTGGTCTTGTATAATGTTAATGCTTTAACAATAATTAAATAACAAACTTTGATACCAAAAATAATGAACAAAAATTAATCTTGTTCTGTACATGAGAAATACGTTCAACACAAACACTCATACAAAACATAGATATGTATTATTCTTTTAAAAGAAATCATAAAATTTACGTAAATAATGTGAACAAAACATTTCGCGCCAAAACGACATTCGCGCCAAAACGTCCTGCATCGAAGATTCTAGACCACGACTTTGGTGCCCAATTTGACTTAAATTTTTTGTTTTCAATATTTTATTTTATTTCAAGCTGTATATAAGGAGGCATTGTCTTTTTAAACATGTCATTTTAAATGTTTTTCTTGTTTGTATTTAGTTGACAACAGTGACGTCTCATTGAGCGTCCTTGACATTGGTTAGTTGATCGTGAATATCTCCAATAAAAACAAGCTTGAGAAAAAGTAACGTATCAATATAGATGAGCAAGAGAAAGAGAGAGAGAGAGAGAGAGAAATGAGAGAGAGCAAGAGAGAGAGAAATGAGAGAGAAAGTTTGCTCAAACTAAAAAGAAAACGGATGTCAGAAGAACTCGTGATATGAAATAACACAACGTTATGTCAGCGTGGTAATGAGTCACATCGTCCTCACCCTGCTAGGAAGATCGCATCCACCCCTCTCCACAAATAACCACCACGTAAGCGAGCCGAAGGTCAAGGACAGGACTGGAGAACAGACAATAACATCGTAGCCTCTGACCATGTCAGTCAACAAGCGTGAGCAGCAACAATTCAACATTCATCAACGAATAGCGCGTCCTCTGAACTACAAAAGTTATTAGATAATTTTATTGGTTCAAACAAATGGAACTTCAGTTTGACTACAACTGTCCACCTCAGTAGTACTACTATTAACAACAATAATAATTAAATAATATATAGACGCATATACGAACAACATTCACATACGTAACTTACGCACACATATGACCAGCGCGTTATGTGTACTTCTCAGTGACAACAATTGACCTTAAAACACCCTGACTGAAAGTGGGAATAAGGGATTTTTAAATTTTTCTAGCCTCAATGGAGAGGAGCCGACCACTTCGTACTATTTATACAATGTTTTGATGAGTCCCACTTGCTAATATGCAGGGGAAAAAATTCAATCAGTCCTACCATTAAAAGGGAATTTTTAGAGTATATTTATTTAGCCAAAGGGAATGCCAACTGTTAACGATGGATTTTTGTAACTATCACTACAACTGAGCACTGTTGCTCTTAAAGTGAGATATCAGTAATACACATTAGGGTCGTTCGAAAAATACAATAGCCTCCACTCTAGAAGCCCGGTACCATAGAACAGCACTCTACCCTCTACCATATCTCATGCATTTACAGCATTTAAAACATCAACAACAATATAATGTAATAATTATTTGTTTTAAAAATGTGAAAAAAAAAGTCGTTTTTTAAATGGAAGTTAAATTACAATAATGTATACTTCATATTTACTAAGTTTGCTCTTATTCAATGCTTAAAGATGTACTTTCTGACTTCTCTCCCCTGTTTTAAAACGCACAACAGTCACTTGGACAGATAAAAGTCACACACACACACACACACACATTCCGTGCATCTATTTAGCGTCGTCATCAAGGCAGACAACAACACCCACGCACAGAGATGGCAATAGGAAGAGTTGAGGCTACAAGGACGGGTGGGGAGGGGGGGTGAGCGATGCCAGACGTACAGCAAACGGGGGGTGCACAATCGATTCACCCGCCCTAGCACAGGGACACCAACACGATTGATAGATATAAATAGCTGATAGCCTGACTTAGAAATCATGTAGGCAGTTAAGAGGCAGATAATTAAGTCGAAACAAAAAGCGGTGAACAATTAATTTTATTTTAAAGGAGGGGGGTGATAAAGATTGATTCTGTTGTTCTCTGCTTCAAGTTGCTTAAAATCGGCAGCGACCTCTTTGAAATTTCAACAGCAATGTGTGTTTGCAGTGTTTAAATGAAAATAAAACTTAGGTGGCCCAAGGGGTTGGGGACGGTCACCTAGACCAGGGCCGGTCCTACAGATTGCAGGGCCCTATGCGAAACGGACTGCGCGGGGCCTAACCTGGGTAGGGATAGGGATAATAAGTGAAAATTAAGATTTTTTGTTAGAAATATAATTCGTCTTTGCATTTTATTCATACTTTACTAAGTGCAAAATCACGATCTAATTAACTTTACGAGCAATCTACAATAGTAGTTAGATTTCCAACATAAAGCCGATAAACATTCAGATCTGCCTTTTAGATTTACTATCGACTAGCAAAATATCGCTTTTCATTTTTTTTAAGAGATCGAGATAGATTTAGATAGATATATTTTTCAAATCCCATTGACTATTACAGTAAATTAAGTATTCGAACTTACTGTTTTGGTTAAAATATTTTTATTAATTGAAAGCTGACAATGACGTTTTTTTTATCGCGAGTAGAATTAGCGTTTTCCATATTGAATGACGCTCCAAGATTACAATTTTGTCTTTTTTTCAGAGCATGTTTTGAGTTTTCAGGATATTTTAATAATTTCAGGAGATTTTCATTACATTTCGGCCCTGACCTAGAGCTTTCAAAATGACAAATGGATGAAAATGTTCAGGAAAGAGTTAAAAGTGAAAGGTCAACAAGATGTTCTAACACTTGATTAAAAAAAAATGGATGGTGTTTGAAGCACTGGCAAAAAAAATGTGTTCGGGAGGGGTAGGGGGGGGGCGTGCAATAAGTTGTAACAGACAGTGGCGTAGCTAAGGTGGGGGGAGGAGGGAGAGAATTTGAAAATCCCTCTGGACTCCCACTTAAAGCGAGCCCCCAAATGAGTGTTTTTAATTTATTACGCAAAAGGCAGGGCCTCTAAAGAAGTCAACCTCCCAGGGCCCCCAAATGATGGCTAATTCCTAGATACGCCCCCGGTAACAGATACTAACCTTCAAGTGTTTCGAGGAGCAAAGCAAATGGGGGGGGGGACGAAAAAAAGGGAGGGGAGAAAAGTGATATAGAATTCACAGGCGAAGCGAGTGTGTTTGGGGGGGAGGTGGGTGCGATTTAAAGCAGGTCGTTCCAATTAAACAAAAAAATATACACTGACCGAAAAGGCGTTGTTGAAATAAGGGCAGTATTATGGAAATTGAAAAAAAAAAAAAAAATAGAGGTGCAGAGTACTGCCAAAGTATTATCTGAGCATTTGCAGGATGTAATAGGAAAAAAAAGGCTACAGAAACATCATAGAGCCTATGAAATATTTCGAACAAGAGCTGACAAAAGAAGAATAGTCACATCTAAATTAAGACCCACTGCTAAATAATTAATAATAACTTAACTAGCAAAATGACCCTAATAATAATATTTTTAAAAAAAGCCTCTCAGGAGTATACTACGTTTTAGGATAAACTAAGAGAAAAAAGCTTTTTTTTTTCTAAACAAAGCCACAGACACAAACTTCAGAATAAGCAGAGTTGATTTTACATTTGATATTTGGCGGAATCATTTCTTTTTAAACAAAGGTGACAAAGTTTTTAATAGAAGAAACATATTAAGTCAATTGAACAGCAAAGGAAGAGGGGAACAAGGAGTTAGAACAAAGACAATAGAAATGCATGAGAGATAACATAAGGTACTTAGATAACTAAAGTAGGACTAAACAAAACAACAGTAAACATGCCCTCTTCTCACACTTGACAATGTCTACAGTAATGTAGTCAAGTTGTTATTTTTTTAACAAGAAGATAACATGCCATTTGTAAAAAAAAAAAAAAAAAAAAAAAAAAAAAAAGTAACAGCTAAAAGAAAAAAAATACAGATTTGATATACTATAGTGAAAAAAAAAGTATTTTGAGTCACTATTGGTCATGTTCTAAAAAGAGGGAAATTAATTTCAAACAGTAAAGTTATATTTGACTAATGAGTTTCTTTGACTTGTAGAATTAAGACTGATACACAACATCAACACATAAAATTTAAACAACTGGAACAATCTGCAATACAATTTTGACATTTCTATCTAAATACACACACAAACACAAGTCCTGTACACACACACACAAGTCCTACCTCAACAGAAAATGTAGTGTCGTTGTTCTTCTGGCCTGAGATCCTTCTAAATAAATCCTCACACAACTGCAAAACAAAACATGAAAATAATTGTAGTTTTAATTTTATCCTAGCATTTAGTAATATAATCTACTTATTCATAATGGCATTCACAAATGCAGGGAACTTACCTGAGGTATAATACCCTCCTGACCTGGTTCATTTTTTCCCATCATGGTATAGCTTTTCCCAGAGCCAGTCTGGCCATAAGCAAATATACAGACATTATATCCTTCAAAAGCATGATCTAACATCTCGAGACCTATATCATCGTAAACTTTCTTCTGGTCAGCAAAGTTTGGGTCTTCAGGCTGTATTGTAAATAGACAAGATGAGATGAGATTTTGTCCAATCTAACTAGATCTCACTTCCAGTTTTGTTTTATAAATTCAAATAAGAAACGCTAAATGTCTATATTTGTGAAAACTTAATTTTAGAATTTTTTTTTTAATGGACAGTACAAAATGATACAAAATGTAAATGTTCAAAACAGCAGAGAAAAAATTAGAAAGAGTTTTTGGGACTTAAACTGTATTGTGAAAGTACATTAATGTACAGAAGTATATTAATGAAACAAAATGTAAATGTTGAAAACTGCATGAAAAATAAAAAAAAATATATAAAAAAAATTACTATGATTTTTTAAAAGTAAAATCTATAAAATAAACAAGGGGGAAAAAAAACACTTCATAAACATTATTAAGCCCATAAAACTCTGCAGAAAAAAAAAATAGCTCAATTCCCATTAGACAGAGATTTTGGGACTTTCACTGCACTGAAAAAATATTAGTCCAGAATGAAAGGAAAATGAAAAGGGAAATGACGAGCATCTGCATTTAATCTAAGTTTAACTTTAAGACTAACACTAGGTCATAGTAGCTATGCCAAGACCTTTAAAAAAAAAATAAGTGCCACTTACAGTTGTGTGAGACCAATAGGAGTAGTCAAAGTTAAAACTTTTATTCTGAGCCTCCTTTGGGCCAGCCTTTGGATTGGTTATTGCTGAAATTTAAATATATTTGTTCATTAAGAAATCACTTTAAATGGAATCTATTGTGTTCCTCTGGTATGTTTAATAGAGTGAAGAAAAACTATTATAACTTATAAGATGTCATTCTTGTCGTACAACACCCCTCATTTCATTTTTTTTTTACCCTTTAAACCGTACAATTGTGTATATATATGAAATTTCTTAAATCGCTGAGCAATATATCCTTCAAAATACAATAAGTAGTAGGTAATCAGATTAAAAACAATAATTTTTTTTTAGTAAACAAAACAATAAACAGAAATAAGCTTAATAAGTAATCTAGAAAACATGGCTCAATTTTAGTCATAACTGAATTTATCTTTTTTTTTTTTTTTTAATCACATCGGACTAAACCAATTTTATTTTTAGTTTTTGAAGATCTTCTAGAGGCATTCAACTCGAATGGAGGTTTCATATAAAGTCAAAAAAATGTTTTTGTTTTATTATCTTTTGTCATTAAACCAGCTTTTTATTGTAACAAAAAAAAAAAAAAAAAACTCATCACATATATTTCATTCATTTAAAAAAAAAACAACATTTTGAAGAAAAAGTGTCAAGTAAAACCTACTTGTTGTGTTCCCTGACATGTCAATAATACACTCAGCCTCCCTGCTCATTTCTCTGTTATTGAAGGGACGAACCCTCACAGCCACTTTCACAGACGACATATTAACTGGAACATATTATATAACAAGCTTACACTTTCACTACCTATCCAGATCTATGACTAATAAAACTGTTCAGTTTTATATTATTTTTTCCCCCACTATATTATAATTATTAAAAATGAAACCACAAGTGAGAATTGTAAAAAGAAAAAAAAAACAATCTGAGCAAAAATTGTAAGTTCATAGTTAAGGAAAGGCTGTATAAACTAACTAAACAAAACTTACTTGGCTTTCGAATTTATTGGTAAAACATTTTAACAACTCTAAGTACAACATTTAGAGACAAAACAAATCACTCACTTGATTTGTAAAGAGCACCAAAAATAGATGAGCTATAAATAAACTTCAGTTAACAGAGCAATACTGTTGGTACAAAGTCATATAACATCCATTGTGAAGCTAAGTTAAATTGAAGTCCATATTTCTTTGTTCCATTGAGAATGCATTATCTGAAGAATGAAAGAAAAAAAAATGTATCTATTCACTAACCTACTCAGTAACGGACAAGCTAGAAACATAGAAGCTATCATTTGGATCCTTAAATCTTGTCCTGTTTCAGCTTTCAAACTATTTATTACAAATATTTTTTTTTATATATAGTAAAAATGCAGAGTTGTTCTCTGTCCTTACATGTAATGTAGATAAGCAGAGTTTGTTTTCATTGTATAGAGGTATATGCATTAAGAAGAATGAGAAAAATCATACAAATATTTTTCATAAAATGGTTTGTATACTTGATCTAGAAAACATCAACAGGGTCTAATAAATGGAGAGTAAAGGAATGTGCCATGGAAGGAGGAATAAAAAGGATCAAATTCATTCAAGCTTTCCCTAGTTGACTGATACTTGGCTTGGCTGTACTTTAGTTGTAAACAAAAGTACAGAACAACAAAACTGTTAATATACATGGGCTATGTGTTGGAAATTTGAAATAAATTGATCAATCAAGAATCTTCTCCAAATGATGACAATAGCATAAGATGTGTAAGCAATCTCAAAAGTATAAATTAAATCATTACCTTTCAAAAAGACAAAAAAAAATAAATATTTATTTGATTTTTTTTTTAATTTACAACCCTTATAATGAATATTAAAAACACCAGAGCCTAAATGCTGTATACTTTAATATTATAGAACACATTGTATTCATTGAATTTTGCTGCATATAAATCATCTACACCACTGAAAGATCCTGAAATTCCAGCTCCATATCAGAAATGCCTAACTCCTCTCCTGATGTACAAAGCCTTCGCAAGAGGCATATATTGATCCTCCATTCTTAAGTAACTGAGTGACTCACACTATCAAGATAATCAATGCCATACACTATGGAGCCAATGAATTCAAAACTAAAGTAATTAAAACATTAAAAGTATTTATCTCATAGATATTGACGAATCACCTTTTATAACAAAAAATAGCTGTAATGAACTTTCTGAATATTAGGCATATGTACATTTTTTTTTAAATATTATTTTAACAATTTAAAGATTTCAACACAAATGATTAATAATAACCCACTACAACATTTCATAAAACAAAATACCACAAACCATTTTGGAACTTGTACAGCAGTAATTACCAGAACATTAAGAGGACCAAATAAAATAGAATGAATCCCAGACTAAAACAAAATAAGCCACAGGGTCCTTCTAATGGTTACAGTAATGCAAGTAACTGGAGGCCCGGGTAAAAATGATAATATTATGGAGCTGACGTCATTCATCCATCCAGCCCTGGCTTCCGATGCTAGCAGAGTATTGATCTCCTCTCCATGCCCTCCACACAGCTGTAGGGACAGGCTTGGTCACAGGGGATGGTGGGATGTGGAAATGTGGTGGTGCTGCTATCACCATTGCTCCTGCCTGTCTTGAGCAAATCAAGGGAGTGGAGTTCAAGAATGGCCTAGGATTTACTTATGTGGGAGGAAGAGTAGAGACATACATAGACAGAGAGACTGTGTTACTTACCAAATATAGAAGAAAAATGACCCAATAATAAGTAAGACTTGAATATAAACGTATAATGCAGTTTAAAAAAAAAAAACTTAAATGCATGTTACAGTTACACAATTTTCAGAGTTTCAGTTCAGTACTGCCTTATAAATAAGAAGGGTCTATAGATAGGCTGGGAAACCAAAGCAAACATGGAAGAGATCAGTAAAACAAGAAGCAATGATGGGAGGATAGAGATAGACCCAAAAGATGGTAATAGCCCAGAACAGAAACTGATGGCAAAGTACTGTTGTGGCATCATGCCTCATTGGAGGCCAAAAGGAATAAGTCTAGTCATAAAAATAACATATTAAGAACCAAGCTTAAAAAACATTAAGTTTCACTTTGAGATCTACTTGTTCATAATTTACCCCAATAAGATTAACATTGCTATGTTCTATTTTTCTCAACTTTATTGTTTACTCATTTTCCTTATTTTTTATTTTTTTTTGTTACTAATAATATTCCATAAAGTTCTTGAGAATCTTTTACAGCTCACATTTTCAAAGGACTATCAGCATAAGGTTGACAAGAAAAGACACATTTTTTTTGTTTTACAGAATGTCAACAATAGACCTCTCCATTACTTCAGCAAGTCAATGTGCATGGCATTGTATCCCAATTTGCATCTGCAATTATATCTGTCATATTTTGTTTTTCCAGTGGTGTAACATTAGAAAAGCACAATTCTGACAATCCTAATCAGCTAAAAACAAGTTACTAATTTTAATGCATTAGCAACAGTTGAATTACAAAATGATAGGAGAACATCAAAAATATGAAAAAAAAAAATTCTAACTACTTATTTATCCACACATTTTGGATGAGGCCATTGTTTCCCATTCCAATTGTCAAGCCATTTCACAAACAAGGAAAACTAAATAACAACACAACAATTTCCCTGCCGAGCCTAGTGATGTTTTCTATTCTCCCAAATAAATTGAGCAATAAACAGGAAACAAGCTGACCTGAATGACAAGACCCAGCAAGTGGGGAAAATCAATATTTGATGTATTATAGATGGCATTGCATGCCAGTATTAAGAGGATTTGTTGAAGAGGACCAGGGAGGAAAAAAAAAACAACAGCCTAATTTCACAATCTTTTTATTTATTTTATAACATTTGAATAATTTAAACCATTGGCTGAAAGAATGTATGGCTAAAATAAAATCTTACTTTAATAATGAAAACTTTATTCAAAAATTACAATTAAACTTAAGGAAGCAGTTTTAGTGTAATTTTAGTACACACCATAAATGTTTAAAAAGATTTTTATTATTAATTAATTAATTTTTTTTAGAGAAAGAAATCTAAATCTTTGCTTAGATTTTTACTTTAAAACAAAAAAAAAAAAAAAAAGGAAGGAGAACAGATATGGGGTAACTTTTTGTTTTCAATTCAATAATATGAAACTATTTTGTGAAAACTTTAAATGAACTCATGACCTCTACTATCTGGCATTTGGCAAGAAGGATGTGCTGACAAGTTAGGTATGTACTTGAGTACATGTAAGAGTTTAACACCAATTTTTAAAAGGAATTTCCAGCACTAAAAACAATATGACATTCATTGGTTGGAAGTTGTCTAAGCCATAGGAATGCATATATAGGTCAAAAGCAAGATACTCAAAGAGACTAGTTGGGAACTAGATCCTACCTGTTAACTTCTTTTGCTAAGAGACTAAAAAATATCACAGATACATACATAAGTAAATTATATAAAATTAGTGTTTAAAGAATATTAAAAGAAAACAACAATAAAATCCAAAGGTACATAAAAGATTTAAGCAAAGGGACAATTCTTAAGCTATTCTAAAAGTGGCCATGGCTGGACATTGATCAATAAGTATTTGCCCCCAAAATACAATTTTCTTTTAACAAAATCATAATTATATTTTACAATTCTTTAGATGACATCATAGGTAGAAAATAAAATCTTGACTATATAATTTTATTTTTACATTTTTTTTTAACATTCAAAAGAATGACTTAGTAAAAACTCATGGAAATCTTTTAATTGAATACTTTTTAAAAAATTATTAGATTTATGGCTTAAATATTATTATTACTATCATTATTATTTATTATTACTTCTTGAATCATTCACTACATGGCATGATTTAAGTATGAAATAGTTCATATTTGCATTATGTGTATAATACATAAGTAAATAAAATATAGGACAATAACAGCTTAACTATAGAATGAGTTAACCAATATGTGTGTGTGTGTGTTTTATTAAGTAATAAATATGTACATAAAACTAAAATGTTATTGAAAAAAAAAAAAACAACAACAACACAAAACTAGTAATAAAAACACAATATGTGTTTTCCATATTCTAGGACCAACATATCATAGTGTCACAAAGGAAATTTTAATAAAAAGAAACAAATGCCTTCCACATTGGCCTGTAGAGCTAGTAACCATAAACTCTCTGTATTCCTACCACAGTGGCTATTAAACATTAATAAGTAGACCTACAATATATGTACTAAGAGTTTCCTTAGACCTAGACTTTGCAGACTATATAGCACTGCTTGAATCTTCAAGTACATGATGGACAGCCTAAATAGAGAAACACTGATAAGTGGATCAACTTGGATAAAACTTTAATTACACTAATAGAATATAGGTCAATAGGTGCCCCCCTGAAATTCCTTTAAGGGGTTATACACTAAATAGTCATGATGGATAATAACAGAGATTAGGGCCACCAACAGAGAAATCCTAGCCCTAGGGGACAATTTAAACAGTGTCAAACGAGATGTGCTAGACATTTTCTCAGACAAAATGAAGTATGTGCCATAAAGATAGCAACAACACGAAGGCCCAAAACAAATGAAATGCAAACAGAAACATCCTTGTATAATTTGACAACAGACTTTCATGGAATATCTTAAGGCAGTGGACATCAGTTTGGGAAAGGCTGCAAACATCGCCAGGAACTGATCTTTATGGAAATCTCTTAATGCCCAATGTGCCAAAAGGTATAAATAAGAAGTATATTTATAAAAATGCTCTAACTAATTTTGGTATTTGGGAAAAAAGTTATTATTTAATAGTAAATTTTAAAAGGTGAGTAAAATTACAATATAACTATTACAAGAATAAAAAATGCATAACAATATATTAGATAAATATGCTTACAGATTGCATTGTCATTTTTTCTCTCCTCAGGCAGTTATTGTCTTGCTTGTTAATATTACAATTGTTCTTTTGAAAACATAGTTGAATTATTTATCAGATAATCAAAATATAATACATTTTGAAATCTTATCACATTAAGTTAAAATACATTGAGTTTGGGTGACTACAAAAAAAAAAGTCTTACAAAAATGAGACACAGGCAGAGAAAATACAATATAGATTCTGGTCATGAAAAAATGCAGTAGTTATTGGATGCTATTAAGAATAAGTAATAAAGTGAGTCTGTGTAGCACACAAAATTGCCCTCAGCCTCTGCAGGTTATCAAGGCACATAATATATGAGATTATGTGTAAAATAAAGTACTATTTTTAAGCTCTTTTTAAAACAAGAAAAAAAGACAATACCTAATTTATATATCTAATAGAGCTATTATTTTGCTATCAATAACCAATGAATGTTACATTATAATGGCCACTTAGAGTTTTCCCAGTGTGGCCAACGAGCTAGTAATTCTTTTCCCAATGATATACATCAATAGTCAAATTTCTAGGAAAATTGTTAGAGCTGTTTTCAAGACCCGTGTTCAGATTTTTCCCATCCAGGTTACATAAAGGTATGAATTGAATAGAGGTATTGTAATGATTTATAAACAAAGATGACAAAAGTAAAACAGAGTAATATATATTGCAAATGGTTTTTAAAGTATGCACATACATTATGCATACTTGATATAAGAAGTGAAACAAACAAAAAAGAAAGCATGTCTTCAGAAGACAAAATGTAGATTGCATCTATTCCCAGCATGATGGGGGTCCTAGTGAAATTGGATTGTCAGAGACACTTTCATTTTTTAGTTTTATATGAGCAGCCTTTACTTCAGGAATAGAAGCTATGAAAGGACATAGATCTATTCCATGTTGACAATATTACTAACCCTCATCATGGTCTGCAATCAGATTTCTGGTAGAATTTGTATTTAAATTTATGAATCCTGGTGTCAGCTCAAACACTTGAGACAGAATGATTCATACATGTATGATGCTCCTAAACAAATGTGGCAATTTACATTTAGTTTATAAATCAAAATATAGGCCCTCTATAATTTAACTGCAACGTTCTTAAAATTAGATCTAGATCCTTTCGATCTTTTCTCATGTAAATATGGCCTAGATCGATGAAGTTATATTGCTTTCATAGAGATGGTCAACTTTTTTTTTGAGGGTCTTAAGTTTGTTTTAGGTCTACAATACATACACTACGGTCTAAGTTAGTACCCAAAGAACATTTCTGCCAAGATTGGTCAAACGGTTTTGATTTCTATTCTTAACATACATACATACGCTCTACTTTCTACTTTATAAAGTAAGTATATATACATATATACACACACACACACATATATATAATATATATATATACATACATATATGAATCATTATGACTATATAAATGATTTCTGCTGTCACTAATGTATATTGAATCTTCATTGCATCATTAATAATATATAAAATTCCATATATATAGAATCTCTTTACGTTATACAGATAATGAAAATCAATTAGATCTAATCCAATATAAAAAGAGGAGCTGGCATACTAATTCAATGGCCCAATGGAGAAAGACTGGAAAAGTCAATTGCAAATGGAGATCTCTCAGACAGCCATGGAGCATAAAGGCAAGCACTGGAACTAGCAGCTACCATACTAATTAACAACCCTTGTACACCGAACAACCAAATTGTCTTACTGACTGATGCCAAAACAGTCCTTCAAAGCCAAAAAAAACTTGATACTTCCTACACAAAGCTACTCAAGACAGCCCTTGTAAATCTTAACACCAACAGCAAGGAAACTGAATTCCAGCAACATTGAATTAAAAGGCAATGAAAAAACAGACATACTGGCCAAAGGTGGAAGAATGAACAAACAAATGAAAATCCCTCTCTACCCAAAAGAAATGATTATAATAATAGAGAGTAGAATAAATGAGAAGAGGACCAGCTTACATCCCAATTACAAGAATAAGGAAATATTTTAAGCTATCTCGACATGACCAACACATAATTTTTCAACTCAGAACTGGACACAACAGAATGAGACAACATATGATCCAGAAGCTTAAAAGTCGGGATGAGTGAAACCTGCCCTTGTGGAGCATCAACAGAGAATGCTAACCATGTCCTTCAAAGCTTCATACTATATCAAGAGGCCCCAACAAGACTCTGGCCCCAAAACTTTCCTATAGAACAAAAACTATACAAAGAACAGCCCGATTCTGGGGCAGTTGGGACACAGTGCCATGTAGTGTTAGCAGGGGCGTGTGTCGTGTACTAGGTGTTTTCTGGTAAGCAACTCATACAAACATTGGGAGCAAGTCGCCGAGGCTGGCTCACGATCTTGACTCCAAGAGGTGTGAGTTGTTTGCCAGAGACAGCATGTAGGAATTAATTCTAAGGGACCAGGAGTGACAGTCACAGTTAAAGTCAGAGTTAGAGTCAATGTCAGTCAGAGTCAGAGGCGATAGATGGGAGTCTGGGTAGCAGTCTTGAATATGTGACAGTCTAAGCGTTGAGGGACTGAATAGATGTTAGCGACAGTGACAAAGACCAATCAGCAAGACAATATGCGACATGCAGTGATTGGCATCAGAAAACACGGACAGCTGTACTAAACTATAATGCAGTCTGCGGCACTGGGTCCAGTGCATGGAGGAGGGAGTAGCCGTGGTGGTCTAATTGGCATGGGTGACTAATTGCTGTTTTGTTGATTATGTCTTTATTGTTTATTATGTCAACCAATACAATAGTTTTATTAGTATATAGTATTGAAGCCACTTGTCTTATGTTATTATTTTATGTTATTCATAATCTATATTTGCAATTAACTGTATGGAATTTAGTTCTTGTAAAGAAGAGTAATCCTTGAAGAATTATGGGCACAATATGGCCTAAATTGTGCCGATGTGCCAAAAAACTCAAACTCATTCATCAATCAATTATTACATGATTTTAAAGTGGCCATTGATCCCTACTTTGAATATTAAATATTAGTTTTAATTAGAGAGTTTGAGTTTATGAGTTTTCATAAATGTGGTCATTGATGTTGAGACATTGTTACCATTAGTTAAATTTATATAGATTCAAAGTACTCTAATAATTATGCAGACAAAGTAATTACATGCACCAAGAGTGTAAAATGATAAATCTACACTTCTATATAATATATAGTTCCTCCATTGTGGTCCTATGATGACCACTTTTGTCATCCATCATTCCATAATTCCATGGGGTTAAGCCCGGTTAAGGGCTTTTGGCTTTGCACTGCTGGGGTTTTGTGCCTCCTCATGTGGCTGTTAAGACCTAGAGTTTAGAGCTATTTGAGCCCAGTTTGGCTGCACACTGTGCATGTTATTCCAGTTGGAGCTAGATCTAGTGTCATTGGCCTTGCTTAGATTTTAGATCTAGATCTATTAGACTATTATATTTTTATTATAATTTATATACCACTATTAATTATTATAAATATTATAATTAGGCCTATAATTTATAAAGTATAATAAAGACTCTCTACTCTACTGACTGAAGTAATCTAGTCACCTAGTGCTTAACTAGATCTGATCATCTGATCTGGTTCTAAGATTATTATAATTTAAAGTTATATATGTCACAATATGTCTAATATGGATATAGAGTAATTAATAGAGAGTTACTAGCATCTAGAAATAGAATACTATACAGAATACACTAATACAGTAATATACTACTAGTAACTAGTCAACTACTACTAGACTAGTACATCTAGATCTAGATTCTAGAGTGGCGGACCCTATTCCCAACCAGTTGTGAATAGGCTTCAACCCTATTCCCAACCGGATGGATGGGTCAAATAAGGTCAAAACCATATTCACAGTCAACAGGGTCAAATTAGGTCAAAACCTTATTCCCAGTCGACAGTGTTTAGGTCAAATCCTATTCAGTTTAATTTTTTTTTTTTAAGTGATTGATTTTTAATAAGATAATCGAAAATAGCTATAAAATTGGTTTGATATTGATAAATCTTTACAATTTATTAAACTATTATTTTTTCCCTAATGTAATTAAAGGAACAATGTATACTTTATAGGTTATTTTATTATAGAATTGTTAGGTCACATTGTTGTTAAATCTTTGAGCTGAATATTTGCAATAGCTATAAAATAAATAAAATATATTAATTCACTGTTTTTTGTTTTTTATTTCATTCCTGGTCACATTATCTCCAATTAAATATATTTTTTGACTTGGCTTTGACTTTAAGCACTCAATTCAACATATTTTTTTATAGGCCTATATACTGCTTCTTGATATTTTTGACA
The DNA here is from genome assembly GCF_947242115.1 of Biomphalaria glabrata. Lineage (NCBI taxonomy): Eukaryota > Metazoa > Mollusca > Gastropoda > Planorbidae > Biomphalaria > Biomphalaria glabrata. The sequence goes on along the minus strand of NC_074723.1, from coordinate 15,172,335 downwards.
TGTGTTTTCAATGTTTTCTCTCCCATCTTCATTATAAAGTTTAGTGCATTGAGGATGGCTATAATAAAAAAAGAGGAGCTATCAAAACAAGGCAGAGAAAAAAATATAATTGGGGTGAGGGTGGGTTTAAAATTTGTTGCAAAGCAATAACATGTGTAGCTGTGAGGAGAAATGTAACCATATGTGTAAACACATAGTAAAATGCTAGCTATATTGTAAAGCTTAGAGTTTTTATTTATGTTGATTCTATTCAATGTAGGGAGGGGATATCAAACTTTATTGTTCTCACTAAGGTGAAATAGGGGAGGCAGGTGGGTAGGATATACCTACACAGGATGTTATAATCTAAGGCCAAGTTGTGGCGGAAGTAGTGGATATTTTTGAGAGATAGTACCACAATAAGAATCAATGGATCATGTTCTATACCTATGATCATTATCCAACCAATCTTAGCACCATTTCAATAAATAAATATTTCTCTCTCATTTGATGTCGGTAATATACTTGTATGATTTCTTGGTTTGAAATATTATAAAATAGAAAACATACACATTACTTTGTTAATTTACATTTTTCTATGTCATTTATGTGTTTTTTTTATATCAATAAATTATAATGCTTAAAATTTTCTCTTACAGCCCCTCCACCCACCAAAAAAAAAAAGACATGTTCAGTTTTAGTAACCATCCTACAAGCAAAATCAAGCATCATCTGTGGTTAAGCCTAATAATAGTATCATTCTGTAATAATGTAGAGAATTTAAGACACTTAAAAAGTGCATCCCTTAATTCTCCTACATGAATAGCACAACAAAATCAACAAAAACTTTTTTGTTTTTTTGGTCATATGTATGACATAATTTATTAAAGCAAGTAATAGAAGAAATTTTATGTTCGACTATCACTGCTAGAAATATATAACATATAATAATACATAACATTTTCAGTCAGTATATAAGTAGACATGTAAACAATGTAATATGCATCAAAATGAATTGATAAATAAAACTGGTAAAATAATAGAAAAAATATGATAAGTAATCTACACAATTAAGATGCCAGTACAAAATTACATTTAATTGTTACAGCTAAAAATATATTACACATATACTCAGCTAAACAATATCAAAGTCAATATTTAATATATAAACTTATGTAAGCAATTTAATATGTATTTGATAAAAAAAAGTGCATTATAACAAATATATGGTGAGTAAATAGCACATTATTGAATGGTAGTATTACTGATACAATAGTACATTTATATATTAAAGGTAGAATTATGTTACACTTTTAATGCTCAAGATAGGTCTTATGAAGTGAAAGTTAAATTAACAAATAGACTTAAATGTTAATATGTATTAAAACACTTCTAACATTTTAATTGCAAAATTTACAAATAAATGAATCTACAGAAATATTACTTGATAAACAGAACTCATGAAACCACCTATCACACACCATACAACCAATCCAGTTCATCAACTTCCCATCTATACAATTCTCTTTTGAAACCTCTTCCAGTCCACATTCAGCACATTCATCACCATTACGTTTGTTTTCTAAACATTCAGCATGGTTATCAACAAAAACATTCACATCATTTGCACTGGAACATTTAACATTACCTACCACTTCTTTTTCAGTACTGCTAACAATTTTAAGTTTTTTACTAACCGAGCTGTAAGGGAAACCTAGTCTTTTTTTCTTTGTGAAGTGTTGTTTATTATTAGGTCTTCCTTTAGTTTTTACTTTTTTCAACATTACATTACTAAATGTATCAGTTGTAACTTTAGATGAGTCAACAATATCACTACCAGACAGATTGTTTTCACTATTATGAACCACAAAGGGTTGAGCATGATTAATTGGAACAAACTCTTCACCAACACACTCACCATTCAAACTAACATTTGTTTCAGCCAAGGCCTGAGAAGTTAAGGCATTTGGAAGAAACTCTGCATCAACACACCCACCATTCAAACTAATGTTTGTTTCAGCTAAGGCCTCAGACACATTAGTAATAACAAATTCCTTATTGGCCCTGATATGATAAATAAATGTCTTTAACTGTTCAAGCTTTACTAAAAAATGTTGTTCCCCCATATTCTGATACAGACAGTTTAGTTCATTTGTCAGGTCAGGTCCTTAACAATTTTAAATCGCCCTTCTGCTGTCTTTGCACTAATGGTTGGATAAATTACATTAGTTGAGATAGATGATATGTCCTGAAATTCTTCATCCCTAAATGATTTATTTTGGAAATGGCACCCATCAGGAAGAAAAACCATTTCTAAAGAAAGTTTATGTCTCAAAGAAAGAATATGTCTGCAAGGCAATAAAAATTTAGTGAAGAAAATACAATTGAAAGAATCCATGCTAACCACATATGAATTGGTATCATTAGAATTACAAGTATTAGAAATAGAAAAAAATGATGTGCCAGTATCATTTTAAACTATGTTGTAGTTACATCTTTTAAATAAAGAAATCTGATGGCCCACTAACTCTGCTCCAAATGGTGTTAATATATTCTTGTACAAAGTAAGCAAATGTGTGTCTGGTAGTGTAGAATAATGTTTAGTTATTTTGTGAATGTGGTGTTGTGCTGATTTTATTTTAGATAGATCTGAATCAAACAAAAGTAGCTTAGTTACACATACTGAGAGTGTTGTGTGGCTATCTAGGTGCTTTTTTATCCTTGAATGATAGGATTCTACATGATTTGTAGTTGTGATATGTAGAGATGCAACATCTGTATTTCTACATGCTGCCCACATGTCAGAAATTGACCACCAATTATTTTGAAAGTAGCTTTCAACACTGGGACATGCTGAAATGATGTCAACTTTTAACAACTCAAATGCTTCTTCACTTAATGTATAAGATTGTTCTTTAAATAGATCAAAAATTTTATTGGATAATTCCTTTGAGACATTTGTATTTAAATACTTTTTTACTGCTGTCATTGTGTGAAATGAACATAGGCGAATTAAAGATTGAGGAAAACATTGTTTGATAGCACCTATTTCACTAAAATCTTTACCTACAAAAAAAATTTGAGGCTCCACACACACATCATGTAATACACTCAAACATTCAGCCAAAATTTCAATACTCTCATTCCTTACAAAAGCATGCAACACAGGTACACCATTACCATTGGCATCAATACACATAACATTCAACAATGGAAATAAATACTCATTGACTTTATAAGTGCAATCTATTATCAATATGGTTTTGTTGGCTTTAAGTGAACCTATCATTTCCTTGGTCATGTATGCCAAATACAAAAATTCATTTTCTGGTGTCACACCATACTTCACCATTCCACCACCAACCTTTATACTATTTAGAATTTTCTCTACTCCTTCACTGTCAGTGCAGGGGTCTTTCAGTTTTTTCCTGTAGTTTTCCACATCCTTTCCAAGAACACATTTGTTCTGTTTCTGCGAGATGATTTGTCGCAATTCTGACTGCGGTATTTTGGTGCCAACCATCAGATCCACGGTTTCATCTGGCTTTATTCTTCTATTTTCAGGATACACAAGTGCAGTCTGAAAATAATAAATTGTATATATATAGCTATTGGAAATTGATATTGACAGTTGAAAATTCATGAGAGATAATTGTTAGGAGTAAATATGCTTTTTAATAACTTACCAAATGATCTGTGGGGTGATTCTCATGTGACAATATTGCCTTTGTGATGACAAACTGGTAGCCAGTAACATCTGAATGCCTTATCACAGCATGTATCACTGCACCACAATCATGTTTCCATGACCTACAAAAAAAAATATAATAACAATATTATACATATTTTTTTTTCATCACTCTACTCTGTTATTATTTTGATTTGAGAGATGGGAGAAAGGGGGGAGGGGTGTTTCAATAATACAATTGCACTGAATACTATTATAAAACTGGCTACTGTATCTTTAGTATCAACTATTGCATTGTAAATAAAAGTAAATTACCCCTTTCAGACTTTGGGATCTAATAAGGCAGATGTTGTAAAGGGCATCTATTTCTATGGCCGATGGTTAACTAGGGTGGACAGCACTTCACTCAACACTTGGCCACTATACCCCAACTACACATCTTCTGTAATACCACAATATTTTTTCCATTGTTAAGAAATATTGAAATAAATACCTTTGATTCGGCCGGATGCCTTTACTCGATGTTGGTTTTGTGGCTCTCCCTTGTTTGCATACTAATTTTAGCCACTCATACTGTATGGATTCTTTTGCTGGATGTCCACTGATAAGCTAAAAAACTAATAAAATTTAGCACTTATAAATTGTGTGTAGGGAAAATTCATTCTCTTTTTTTAAGTGTAATTAAATTTAACAGCTGTAAACGGAAAAAAATATATAACGTTCTAAACTTAACTTCTTTGTGTATAAAAAAATTAATAAAAGTTTCTTTTTAATAAATGGAGAAAGTTTAAAATAAATCTCTCTATATTTATTTCCAACTAGGACTACGTTATTTTCATTCAAAATTACAAGCTACTTTACATGTAATTATTATTTATTATTTTATCTATATCTTATACTAATACAGAACAGACATTACTTTAAAAAAAGAAACAAAAACGTACTACACTAGTAACACTAACCAGCACAAAATAAAATAAATGAAAAGAAATAAAAAGCTAAGCTTAAATGAAATAAATAAGAATCTAACGATCTATTATAGTATTACAGTCTATATTATACTATATTGAATTGTAAAAGTAAAATCAACAACATACCTTTTTAGAACCACTAGTAACAAACAAAACATGCTGTTCCTCTTCATGCTTCTTGATAAATTCCTTGAATTCAGTAAAATTTGTGAATGATTTTCCTTCCATGTTTTTTTTTAAATAAATGATAGTGAAAGTGACCAGAGGATAATTGATTATTATATAAAATGCCATGGTCACGTTTACGCTGGCCTTTTATATAGCAACACTTCCGGTCAACAGGGGGGATTGGCAGGAAGTCTATACTGGGGATAGACCGGAAGTCAACTGACTGTAAATAGGGTTTGACCTTATTTGACCCATCCGTCCGGTTGGGAATAGGGTTGAAGCCTATTCCCAACTGGTTGGGGATAGGCACTTCGTTCTAGAGTGCTTGAAGTTTGAAGCATTATCTTAAATAATCTAGTGACTAGTCTACGACTTTATCCTTGGCTAGACAGCTAGATTCTAATATTATTATATATTATATAATATAGAATAGAAAGAAGTCTACTATATACTTTATATATATAGTATTATACTTTTTATAGTATCTAGTGACAATCTAGTCTAGTAGTCACATGACAACAGAAATCAGAACAGTCCGACACAGGACAGGTGGAATGATCTATCCTAGATCTATACTATTTTCTATACAACCTGTAGATCTGGTCTAGACTAAAATTATAAAAGTAATAAAGAAGACATCATGTTTTTAGAAATTACCAACTTACCAAGGTCAAGTACAAGTGATCTGCGCCTAATATTTGATTTCATGTAAAAATGCTGTTTTCCAAAAACATTTTAGATGTCTATTAGATCTATAAATAAATAAATATTTTCCTACTGAACTATTTGCCAGATTTTTAAAACTTTTTTTTCTAAGTAAAACCAGTGAGTTACTAATTTGATCTAGGTCTACTAAGTATTGAAAAAGCTTTGCATTCTTTCTCGATGGAAAACAAAAAAAGATATAAAGCAGTTTTTCTCAAAATTAATATAGAATTATAATGTAGATCTGTAATATTTTGCTATTTAAACAATTTACAGTTTTAATTGATAATTTTTCTTTCCAATGTCTCAGTTCATATTATTTTTTACTGCTAGAACTAAGGTTTAAACTATGGTGTTCTGAAAGTCTGTAAAGGTCATTTCCTTAACGCGGTTGCGCTGACTAATGTAAACATTTACATTTTTTAGTTAGTTTTACCCATGGGCGTAGCCGGGGGGGGGGTTCTTGGGGTTCAAACCCCCCCCCCCCCGAAATGAAATCTCCCCTGCGGGGGGGAAGGGACGGAATTAAGTGACTGATATTTGCTTTCATTTTGTTTATTTTAGGTGAGATTTTAATACTAAATCATCACTTACCACAGCACAGCCGAGGCAGTTTTTAGTTAAAAACCCTCTACCAAGGGGTTTTGAGTTTAAATCCCCCTACCTGGGGGTTTTGATATTTAAAAAACCCCTATCAGGGGGTTTTGAGATACAAATCTCTCTACCAGGGGGGCTTTGAGTTTAAAACCCCCTACAGGGGGTTTTGAATTTTAAACCCCTACCAGAGGTTTTTGCAGTTAAATCCCCCTCTTCTATAAAACAAAACAAAAAAAAATGCAAACAACAATCCCCAAATTCCAACAGCACAGTTAAGGAAGATTTTGATTTTAAAACCCCATCCAAAATTTACGATAACCCCATCTTCAATATAAAAAAAGCAAATTACACACTCAAAATTCTATGAGCGTAGCCAAAGGGGTTTTGAGTTTAACCCCCCTCCCTCTTCCAGTTGGGGTTTGAAGCTAAAAAGTACCTCTTCAATATAAAAAAAAAGCAAATTACACACTATAAAATCTATGGGCGTAGCCAAGGGGGTTTTGAGTTTAAATCCCCCTCCTCCAGATGGCTTTTTCTTTAAAGTTTAAAACCCCTCCAGATGGTTTTGAGTTTAAAATTCCCCTGCAGAGCGTTTAGAATTGAAAACCTCTCTCTTCAATATTATTTTAAAGCAAACTACAGTCACCAAATTCTATGATCGTAGCTAAATGGGGTTTTGAATTAAAAACAAAACAAAAAAAAAAAACAGAGATTTTTTAGTTTAAAACCCCTCAACAGATGATTTGACGAAAAAACTTTCCTTTTCGATATAAAATCTAAAGCAAAATACAGGCATGTAATTCCAAGAGCGTAGTCAAGAAAGGTTACAAATTTCTACCAGTGGCTTGGGCTCCATTAATTAAGTATGAATAGTCTTCTGCCGAAATTGAAAATCATTAAATGTTTCGCAACAAAGATGGCTAAGACAGATTTTAGGAGTCAGTCATAGAGATCGGGTCTAAATCAAAGAAATCATATGCCGAATTGGGAGTCGAATCCTTAGTAAGGTTGTGACAGAGCGTCGCATGAGGTTTTGCGGGACATGTTTTCCGACAAAATGAATTACGCAAAATAAGAGTTGCGGAAACAGCTTGCCGGAAAATGCGCCGAACGGCGCGAGAGGGTCAAAGTCAGTAAGAATAGCACATTAGGTTTTTGAAATAAAACTTTTTAATAGCACGATAATGCACTGTAGATACCTCAGAATATGCATTTTGTTGGCTTTCAATACAAGAAATAGTGCTCGGCGGCGGGGCGAAGCTGGGGGAGCGCTGCGAGCTCCCCCAGACCCCCTTGCTAGCAAGGGTGGGGAGTCTACAATAAACAATAAACGTCTGCCGAAAGGGTCAGAATGTAATAAAGATTAATTATGAACACACACACACACACACATATATATTTTTTTTTCGCGGGGGGGGGGGGGGGCGGGGGGATTCCCCCCCCCAAAACCCTCCCCGAAAAAAAATTCTGGCTACGCCCATGGTTTTACCCATAGAGTGCCATAAACCAGAGGCGTAGTGAGAGGGCGCACGATGCCCAGTGCGCCACCCCCAGGGAGGCGCCACATGCAGAGAGGCACCCCCCAAAAATTATTTTAGATTATTTAGTTTTTTTTCTAAGGTTATTTGTAGTATATTATCATTAAATAGCCTACTTTTTATTTATAAGCCTTTATTTCTATGTGATGTTTATGGAAAAAAAGGGGGGGGGCGCCAATAAAGTACCTTGCCACGTACGTTTTGCTCAATACGCCTCTGCCATAGACTGTTTACTCTTAAAATATAGTCTATGTCAGTCTATGGTTTTAATTGTCAGCAATGCTGCTTTACGTTAGTTAGATATATATATAGATAGATAAATAGATAGGGCCTAGATAGATAGATAGGATTAGGGTTAGTATATATATATATATATATATATATATATAGATAGATAGATAGATAGATAGATAGATAGATAGATAGATAGATAGATAGATAGATAGATAGATAGATAGATAGATAGATAGATAGATAGATAGATATAAAAAGAGAGAGAAATGCATACATACATACATACATATATATACATACAAACATACATACGTAGAAAGACACAATGCCGGATTAAAGGAAGTAGACGCACTAGGGCCAAGGCATGATTTTTGTTGAAACCCCAAAACGTTTTCAAATCCAAATACTGTACGATGTGGCAACGAGCTGTTGGTCTCCACTGCCCACAGGATGTGACGTCGCAGGTCAGAGTTGAGGCCTTCTCTAACGAATGATCTCGTCCCATCACGCGCACGCAAGACCAAACTACCAATGGCCATGTTTTGGTGAGTGTTCAACATTTGCGCTGGACAGGGCGCCTATCCATTATCTTATCTTATAATATATTATACCGACGTTACTTCAAAATTGGAGACAACAGTAGGTTGTACCATAAGCATGACAGAGGTGATCCCCAGAATCATTTTAAATGCCAGCTTGTGATTTCGAAAGAGACAGATGGATACCAAAAGAAAAGCTATTGCCTAAGGCAATAGACCAGCAAACATCCTGGAGTGATCATATCCAAATACTAATAATGCCCAACATTTTTGTTTGTTTGTTAATTAGTTCAGCAATGTACAGTACTGTAAAAATAGCCTTTTACTGTAATATAATAATTAAATATAATCAGTAATGGTAAATAAATCTAGAGCTACTCAGATTAGAGATAATGTTTTCCCCAGGAATATGAGGTTTGGATGAAATATGTGACTTAAAAAGACCTGCTGGACTATGAAAAAAAAATCATGGTTGAAGATTTATATATCATCAAAAGGTGTATACGATGGCTAAGTATGGCTATAGGACATGACATACCCAGTTTACTAAAAGATAGATGCTATAGCAAAGGTAATCATAGTAATAGCATTTAGAAAGGCTATAATGATAACAATAAAAAGATGAGTTTTTGAAAGTATCTTCGATTTAAAAATGTGAATTAATTTTAATCACTAAGTAATTAGCATATCATATATTACTCTCGTAAATGATGTATTTACAGTTCTTGTGTTTATAATTGAAAAAAAAACCCACCATAACCAACGTAATCTTTTCATTTATCGTTTAATTTGATTTCACAGAAATAACTTACAATTGGAAATATTAATTAATTAAACAAAATGTAATCAAATTCACCCTCGTAGCAGATATTTCTACAGTCATAAAATAGGTGATAGTCCTTAGTAGGAATATTTTATCAATCTGCATTCTTTCTGTGCTCAAATATCTTCAACAAAACAGAATAAACTTGAGCTAACCAAGCTACATTTAAAAAAAAGGGGGGGGGGGGAAGAAATTGCAGCGCATGTATTTTCCAAACGAAGGAAAACAAATAAACATAGGGTCTATCGATGTTATAGTATAGCAGGCCTAGAATCTGCAAGTTTACAACTGAATAAGTGCCTAGAACGGCATACCCTAATTATCCACGAAAACTAGAGACTTACAAGTACCGGTATCTACTATAGGCCTAGGTTAACATTTGCAAGTGAAAGACGTAATACTTTTTGTTTTTGAAGAACAGTAACTTTTAAGATAAGAAAAGAGTTATTATCGTCGCACGAATAGTCTCTTAAACTTTTTGATCCATTGCTAAATTTTCGTAACATTTCATTTTGTTTGTGTAAATGTTCTGTTTGTTTTCTGACGGTAATTCTGATGATTTTTCCCCACTTGTGCTTATGTTCTCATTGGTGTATTGTGCGACAATGTCCATCTTTATTTGAATTTCAGGTGGCACTGCCCACTCCTGGAGCTCGCCATCGGCTAGAACTACGTAGACTATGGCGCCAAACACTGCATTGGCGGCACAGACGTAAAAAACATTCTTCCATTCTTCTGTTGTTTTCTGGAGACGAATAAAAATGTTATTAAAATTCTCAATTTGTAATTATTCGAAATATTCGTAAAACGACTTATCCTTAACAAAATATATCTATATATAGTCTTAAACTAGACAATGAAAAGTAAAAAAAAAACAAAAACCTACATTAGGTGTTAGGGCTCCAGCAATTATAGGTGCAATCATTCCTGGCAAGGTACCAGCAGTGTTGGTTATACCATACAGCACACCTGCATAACTGATGAATAATATCAGCTGAAATAACTAGCATTAAACACAGGATGCGCCCATGAGATAGGGCCCTATCTATCTATTTGACCTTTATTGTTTCATCCCATTTTCAATAAAACGGTCGGAACCTCCTATGTTGTTAAAATTGTATCCTGCGCATCGTACCACTCTCCCACATTTTAGTCTGGCGGTCACCGTCCCGCTAATTTCTTTTCACTTTTAATGAAACGGCCCGAAATTCGGCGATTCCCTAACATACTTTCGTCCCGTGATTTCTAGTTGCTGTTAGATTGAGTTGTCACAGTACACATTATAACGCACCTCCACCCACAAACACAACTACTCTTGGCCCGTGATTTCAAATATCTCTTTTCTCTCCCCGACCCCTCTTCCGGTTATGGTTATGTTTATCGGGCACTTCTTGTGGTATGCCATCTGGACTGTTGCCTTGATGGTCCGAAGACCCGGCCCGCCGTCATTCCCCGTCGTCTTTTAGGGAGGTCTAGGCTAGGATATAATAATCTTCAATGCTGTAGGAACATCCGAAGGTTATAAATTAATGTTAGGCCTTGTCGTGTCCATTAATCCGTCCAGAGCTATCTATTTCTCCACCAGACAAAACCCAAATGAGATGATGGATACTAACTTCATTAAAAAAAAAACAACTTCCCCCCAGAAAATATATATAATATGTCTGTCATCTTCGTCAATCTGGAAATATCGAAGAATATGATAAGAAAGATGTAAATATAATTGATTCTTGTTTGTTTCAAATTTTTGTTCCCCTTCGATTGTAAATGTTCCTACAAAAATCTGCAAGAAAGCTTTTCTGTTCGTAACGTTTATTTAGTTGGCCATTTTGAATTCAGTTTAAGGTCCTTGACATTGTTTAGTTTGTCGTGAGAAATCTCCAATAAAAACGAAATTAACGATAGCAACTTTTTTGGCAAATCTAAGGTTCTTCCCCCCCCCCCCCGCGATACCACACTACTGCATTTAAAGAAAGGGAGATTGTATACTTTGTTTTGCATATATTGGATGTTCCTTACATTTTAGCCCTAAACCTTCCGCAGAACGGCGGGAAATGGTGGCGGGAGGTGTTCGAACCTGGGACCAGCGAGGCGATAGTCCAGAGCGTATACCACTCGACAATGCAACCATCTTGCTAAAAATAGTTAACAGAGAATAGTTACCATTAATGCATCTGCTAACTGAAGCTAACATCATATCCCGAGTATAGCCGGTGAGTAAAAACTGCATGGTCGTGCGGTATGCGCGCTGGACTGTCGTTCAGCTGTTTCGATGGTCGAGGGTTCATACCCTTCCCACTACCCTCCCCTCGTCGTCCTTCTTTAGGTTTGGACTGAGAAGTAGATTCTCTTCAACTGTGAAGAAACATCCGAAACATGTCAAACAAACAACTAGCAATACATACATACATTAGATCTACTACCTTGGAGCCAGGTCTTGATGATTAACCACATAACCAGCTCTATTAAAACTCATGCAGGCTGTAGTAATGCACAGTAGTAGTACCGCATAGTGGCGCTGTTCACAAGTCATTTGACCAACACTGACGGTACATATGGCTGTTCCAATAAATCCTGAGTTAAAATTAGGGAAAAAATCATTTAATTTATTATTTCTACTTAAAATAATTTAAAATAATCAGGAAATGGACGATTGATAATAGTAGAATAGTACATGAACTAAATAAATCTAATAAATCAAACAATGGCTAACGGTTGTTGTGCTGTCTAAAAACTCTGGTGACTATCGTCACTATCCTTCTACTTCACGTTTTTAACTCTTTTGCACTGCACTGCACCATTTCAACCAGAAAGATGCACACGCAACTAAATTGTAAAACTCATACATTTAGCCAAAAACTAACTCGAATTAATATCGCATTCATAACAAGTAATTTTTAAAATGGAACCAACAAATAAAAAATCATCTTTATATTAGAGTGTTGTTTTAATTGATACGTTTTCTCTGACATTGCCAATATAGGCCTATGTATTTTTTTTTAAGTTTCGATTTTTTCTCAAGTAAATTCTGTGTCAAAGTTTGCTAGTGGGAGATAATAACTGCTAATAACTTTCACGTATTGCAAAGGTTAAAAAAATACAGAGTTGTCCGCCGCCTTTATTGTAGAACAGTACTTGTTGTGACATTCTCGTTCGTATAAGAAAGTAGTGCATGTCTGGATGTTAGAAAACTCAAATCTTTTCTTGTAGGCACAAATTTGCTTTGTCGGTTGATATCATTGCTAGCTCCTAGTTCATGACATGTCTTGCTATCACTTCTCTGCATAGTCTATAATTTTGCTTTCATCTATTACCACCGATTTTAGATCTATTTTGATTACATCCCTTAACGAAGATGAAGTGACCAGTTTCCCTAGCGCAGATGCGTTGTTTGCAGGCGACTATGTCTATCTCAGAGTTAATTACTCTGAACGTTGAGCTACTTAATGATCATGTATGTATTTCATAATATGTATCTAGGTAAGTCGCATGGCATCTATTTCAAACATCCTAAACGTCAAACAGTTTTATCTACTTCTTAAAAACTAAAACTTAAATAATTAAAATGATGTGACTAGACACGTTCGTATCTATAATAAAACATGAATGTTCATTTTTATGTACATTTTTAGAATACTATTTCAGTAATACCAAAGCTCAATGGTATTCAATTAAAAAAAAAGAATGAAATAAAGACATCAATATGAAAGTAAATTTCAAAACAAAGTATACAGTTTATTTACGTAAGCGTAAGTAGACCTAGCTGTAGATAATTTTTTTTTTCAAGTCACGTGTCTGATATCCAAAG